>NW_022987881.1:182500-397500 GCF_902827165.1 Trematomus bernacchii | reverse complement strand
ACATCTGCATATAAGCCAAGGATAAGAAAGTATTTGCATCTCTATTGCAACAGGAAGTGTGATTATGGATGTTTCAAGTTTCAAGGCTTTTATGTGTGCATGAAAATCTTAGGTCACAGGCTCCTCCAACAATGCAACACAATAAAACAGATACAATAGTACAAGTAAATACAATAAAATAGAATATTATAGAAACAGAATATAATAGAAACTGTGCAGAATAGTCTATATATGTAACTTGTGGTTTAAGTAGCGGGATACAGCTGAATGCAGAAATTATAAAGTAACATAAAGCAAAAATGAGAACTAAAATGCATAAGTTCAGTCTCTTTTATAACATACAGTTATGCAAGGGAAGAAAGGGGGTTTGATGTTGTCGGTTCGACGTCACTGCAACCTGCTTAAAGGTCAGGTCGTGCTTTTTGACCTGACTTTTTATATCGTCCATCTGGAGCGTAACGTGGCAAAGCGTGATGTGCTATAACTAGTCATGTTATTGCCCTCATTGTGGCATGGTTTGATTCAGAGCTTTCTTGGGCTATTCACTGGGTGTAGAAGTTGTGAGAAAAATAAAGACTTCCATCCTTGACTACATAAATTCTGTGTTCTTTATTAAGGAGGACATATTCTGGAAAAGTTCAGGTTCATATTAGTATTAAGTGTCTCTACTGGGACGTGTCTCCATGCTTTAATGTTCAAAAAGCTCTTTATTTTTCTCATACTGTGTGCTGCAGCCCCTCTTTTCACCCTCTGTCTGAAACCAGAGCTCTATTGTGATTGGACAACCGCTTAGAGATGTCCCGCCCCTTATCACGTACAATGTGTTGTAGCGCTAGCCAATAGCTGCATGAGTGTTACATAGTGATGTCCCTAAATGTACCCTCAGCATTCGATGATTCCATAGTAACACACAAATGTTAATGTGTCAATGCAAAGGTAAAACGTCACAGAAAAGACATCAGGTTGCTAAGGTGGCTAATGTTTTACCACAGACAATGGTGAATTAAGTCCAGCACATTAACCTGACCTAATTATTGGCTAAGAGCATAAATAGAGCCAGCAGTTGACAGTAGGCTCCGAGCAAAGAGTGCTGAGAGCATAATGGGTAAATTGAGGAAACAGCCTTTGGCCTCCACCACCGTCAAGAGGGGCAGAAGAGGCCTCATTTACATATTCACACGTTTGTTCTTCAAGTGACGGCACATCAAAGCTGCTTGTTAAACATGTCAGTCCTTTCTTATAGTAATGGGCCGCTCTCATAATGGTGTTAAAGAGCTGATGGAGGAGAAAAGCAGAAAGACAGGGGGGGTTCTCTGAGTGATGGCTGCTGTCACAGCGGAAAACACAATGCTTCGGTAAGGGAAGTGTTGGGGAAATATGTTCCTATAGGCCCATTACTTTGACCCAGTTTATCAGTTTTTACTGCCCTTATGAGCACAGGCCTGAAACTCCACTGATTATTTAGGTATAGTATCATCACTGAGCGATCCGAACTTGCGACAGGGGAAGCAAACACAGACATCACAACACGTACCTTTACGGAGCTTTTACGGCAGATCGTCTCACCGTAGCTGTCAATTAGGTCAAAAGACGTGTTCAATGGCATTAAAACGAAAAAAAGAAATGCTACAACTGTTGATCCATAGGTTGATAATGTACCTGTGCCTTTGAAGAAATTATTTATAATCCATAATTCCATTTTTTATGTAAAAATCGGAGCGGAAAAGTTAGCTGCTAATGGTAGCCACCAGAGTGTATACAGCTTCCGGTTTTGGTAACGCGTCACTCTCACTCCTTATTTGTTAACGTTTTGGTGTGTATATAACTTTCCCTCGATTCCATTGGCTGTAGCGGTTATAAAGAGATTTCATTCATCAAAATCGAGCAAGGGGGGCCAGAGATAGGTCAAATCCACCCAAATGACCCCAGAAGTGGGGGTCTTTGGCTAAATCTCTCTAAAAAGGTCAAATTTCACTTGTTTTGCATCAATCTTGATACAGGGTACTTATTATATGTTGTACTTTGGATTCCTAAAGCTTTTAATCTACTAACCCATCATCCAAGGGTAGTTTTCACTATAAGTAAAAAAGAATTTTTGGACGGACACTATCATTTACAGTTTTTTACTATGTAAAATCTGAATTATCTTTAAAATAAAAAACATCTATATTGATTCTGACTTTTCTACATCCAACTCACAGGTTTATCATTACTTTGAGAATAAAGATTATTAATCTAACCCTTTTAGAAGGGAAGATATGGTCATTTGTTCTGGAAATGTCATTTTCGAGCCTGAGACCTGAAAAACAGGCTCAGGGCTAACAGGTTAATGCTATTTTATTTCTATTTCAGAAATATTTTGGATTGTTTATTTCTACTGTTTTAATTTCTCTTATGTACATTGCCTTGTCTTTTTATGCTGCTGCAATGCAAACATTTCCCAATTTGGGATCAATAAAGTACTAATCTATAATCCATCTATCTAATCTATCTAGTTGATAGAGGTGTTATATAATAGTGCTTTATCTTGTTATGCACTATGTTGATTATTCTCTCAGAACTAGCTAAAGGGTCTGGGGTAGACATCTTCAGAATTGGGTTTGGCACATGTCTTGTGAATTCTCCGGCCGAAGCTCTAAATAAACCATCAGTGTTTGCCATCAAAGTCTCCATTGCTCCAGAAGTTTCCGTCACAGGAAGCACCATGCTAGCTCCATTACTTCCCTCCAGGCTAAACTGCAGAGGTACATACTGACCGAGCAGTCACCCCCCCCACTGCTGAGAGATAACTACGCATCAATGCAATCCTCAAGATTCAAGCCTTTATTGTCATTCGTACACTAGCTACAGTGCAGATATGTCAATGAAAAACGTAGGTCACAGGCTCCTGCAACAGTGCAACATATATATATATTTTTAGTCAATTTATTGAACATGTCAGAAACAAAACATACAACAATAATAATAATATATATATTCTTTTTTTCCCTTTTTTTTCTCACTCAATATAATAATTATAACAAAGTACAAAAATAAATAATACAAAAAATAAATAAAATAAATAATAATTCTCAAATAGTCTCTGTCATGTTCAACAGGGGCAAGAAGAAGCTTAAAAAAAACTTTTCTGGTCCTACCCCCACTGGCATTCATTTTTCTTATAAATAAAATATTAGGTCATCGTCATCAGCGACATGTTTGTCTTACCAAACAATCAGAAAGAAATTACTTTTACAATTACAAGAAATAACTAATTTTACAGGTCCTGTTCATAACCATTCATCATTTGGCTCCTAAATAATACTTTCAGTTTAGATAGACTTGTACAATATGTCAGTGCATCAGTCCAGTTATTCCACTGACTAATACCTTTTGATGAGATGCAATGAAGTTTGGCATTTGTTCGTACGGGTGGTTTTTTGAAAATGCAGTTTCCTCTCAACATGTGCAAATTGTTCATTTGCGGCTTTGAACATAATTTGAATAGTTTTATAGTCAACCAGGTCTTGTAGTTTTTAAGTATTTGTTTTATATGTGTTCCCCCAAACTTCCACACAACACATCATGTATGGAAGTTTGAAGGAGCAGTACAGCATAAACAAGGAAGCTTGATTCATTAGGTCTTTGGCTTTATTCAGAATTGCTATTGATTTGGATATTTTGGCTTTGATATAGCTTATATGTGGTTTCCAACTTAATTTATTGTCTATGATTACTCCAAGGAATTTTATATAGGACATAGAACAAATAAAACTGATGAAATAGTGCAAGTAAATACAAATAACATAGAATGGGTACATCTGTACACATACAGACACACTCAGTACTCTTTAAAAGATCTTAAATTATCCTTAACCCTTCTTCATGTTCTACTTTCCTATCATATTGATCAGCAGCCAGTTATAACGCAGGCATGAACACTTTCAAGAAATAATCAGCGCAGCCTGTGAACTCCACCATCATTTATTTTTTGGGGCTCACTCAGGTGGAATGGGAGTGCAATTAGGATGCCATTAGCTCTAAATAGCTCAAAGAGAAATTACATAAATTGAGTGCAAAGGAGTGCATCGTGCAAAACAGGTTAAACAGCTTCTCACATCGCTTTGCAGGAAATGATTAGAATTGGATAATGGATGATTATGAAGAAAAACTGTATACGGTGTGTTTCCATTGCTGTGCTTATCTCAATATAGTTTTTTTCTTTATTGGCAGTAGGTAAGAAAAATGGATTCTATACCATAGTCTGCACACAAGTAGCCTCCGGGCTGATTACCAGGTGGTGTTTTATTCAACATGTCATAAATGATGCAACGTGTCCAGATGCCCATCCTGTCCTTCTGATTCAGCAGCTGTCAGAAGTTTCTCTGCACTGAGAGTTTGTTTTGATCTTTGAATCTCCACGAGTCGATGGTTAGTTTCTGCGCCCAGAGATACAGTACTGCAGGCGTGTGAAGGTCATATGTGTGCATCAGAATCATGTAAACAACTTTTGTAAGTACACCTATTGAGAAACAGCCCTTCAAATATCAGCACTTAATCAGAAACGTTACGAACTTTGAGTTGTATCTTAACAGTGTTAGTAGTATGAAAATGAACACGTTTCATGTTTGAACAACACTCCAGCAAAAGTCCTCCTTACCTTCTAGCTGCAGGACTGTTGTTCCAACTACAAATGGTATTTTTCCATTGTGTGTATGCCTATTTATATTCAAAGTGTACTGCTTGAATCGGACCTTCAGGGCTATTTATAAGGTCTAAAATACAGTGCGTAGGAACAACCGTTAAAAGTCAAGGCCTTCACAAGTTAGTCACTACATTTCTAGACTGAGCACTTAATGGTCTCAGATTTGAAGTTTCTGAACCCTACACTAATGTACTTCATAGGTCACAATCCAATTAAGTTTAAAGGAACAATCCAACAATTAGATGATACCTGAACGTCATTAAACAACAAAACATACGGGTCTTTACGTCTCTCATGGAAACCATAAGGCCTACTTTAGTCCACTGCACATAATGCCAAGAAGGAGTTTATACTCACACATTGAGAGCGACTGTGGACAGATATAATAGGCACATTGGGTTTTTAACAACCCAGTCTCACAAAGAAACGTGTAATAGCTACGTTGGTCCACAGGGCAAAACGTAGTATATTCACAAATAACCCTCTCAAGACGTGACATGGATACAATATTTTGTAAAAAAAAACATGGAGCTCAAATAATCTTCGTAATATCTATCAAACTATGGATCCTACACATCCACTGGACGTAGATTCTAAAAGTACAATATAAACTTCTCGCTAGAAATGTAATCAAAAAGCATTATAACGGCCAAACTCTCCTACAATTTAGGATTTTCCACTAAAAATAAATCAGGTTTCCGCCATGTTTTCTTTTCTCACTGGGAAAGTTTGCGATCACGTGACATGCACACCGGTCATTAGAAATGAATTGGAAAATATATTGTATCCATGTCACGTCTTGAGAGGGTAATTTGTGAATAAACTACGTTTTGCCCTGTGGACCAACGTAGCTATTACACGTTTTTTTGTGCGACTGGGTTGGTTTTTAATGAGGTGAAAAGCTTATTTGCTTTTACCAGATAAGACTATTTGTTTTTTATTGGGGCCAGGTTGTGTGCTTTCCCACTTGAGTTTACTTCAATCCTAACGGTGCCCTGGCATTAGGAATCTGAGTCATCAATTTAGAGCATCAAGAGTATTTGTAAATGTGTTCACACTACGACCATATTACTGTCATCGGAGGGACGACGTGTGTCTAGAGACAAAAGTGTTAATCTGTCTGCTTATTCAGCGCTTGAAATGAACAATTAAATTGGATGTTTTTGCTCCCATGTCCCATTATCTGCCTCTCGTTAGAGTGGAAAATCCTCATGGGGGATGACAGGTTCTGACAAAGGCGATTTCTTTTTTCTGCTTTTAACCTCAGAGCTGATTTAATGTCTGATGTTTGATAGAGTGGGAGTTTTGACCTCCGCTGTCACAGCATTTAAGAAGTGTTGAGCACCCAGATCTACGCTCTTTACAATCTAATCTGATTTTGACACCAGGGGTTATAGAGTGAGACACGAGAGAAACTTCCCCACCAGCACTGCCTGCACCTACAGAGGAAATGATTATATCTCGGAGCTCATGACTGCACACATTTGCATGTTAATGAGAAATAAAACGTACCACAACGCGGAAACATCTTAATACCTTTTAGAAAGAGTTCATGTTAATTTAGAGCCACCCATGTGTACTGGAAACACGAGAATTTTGACATGGGAACTTTTTTTTAGAAATGTAATGACAACCACAGAGCAGCCAGGTATGTTTTAATATAATTCAATTATGGCAGCACAGTGAAACCTGTTTACTATTGTTTGTTTAATAAAGCCACTGTCAGATAAACCGAGGGAGATCCTGTCTCAACTGGAATAATAATACCTATTTAAATGCATGACTTCCACCCCTTCTACACACTTTATTACATTAAACATCTTTGACTTTTTGACAAATTGGAACAAAACACGGTGCTTTATTTACAGATATGCTGCACACCTCTGTCTGAAACCGTTGTCCACTTGTATCTCTGACTTTTTAATCAAAGAGTCAGGTATTTTCTCAAGCATTTTGTTAATCTTTTGTACTGATGATTGAACTGGAGCAGTGCCAATCTAACTGTGAGTTTCCTGACATTGTGTGTGCAGAGAATGAAGAGGGGAGAGAGTTTGGAGTTTCTCACTTAGACAGCTTTAAAGTCAGCACTTTTTTTGTTTCTACTTAGTTCCAGCTTGAAGTGACGTTCACACAAATATCCAGTCAGGATCTAATTCTTCAGATAATTACAACACTACAGCAAAGGAGCACACATGCCCTATTTGCAATGTCAATGAAGGTACATCGTAATTCATGAATCCACCCTGTAAGTCTGAACATTTAATGACCAATACTACTACACTACCAACTTTCATGACAATCAGGCCACTAGTTTTTTTCCGTTATACTCCTGACAAACAAACGGGAAAATAGGACAAACAGACTTGAAAACCTTATTTTTTCTGTCAATAAATTGTTATAATTTAATATTATAAGATGTGCTTACAGTGTTGCAGTAAATCACTAAACATTGAAGAAAGTAGCACAGTGGATTCTGTCATATTTATTTCTTAAAACCACACGAAACAAATCAAGTGTTGAATATGTAAAGTTATGCACTCCAAATACTAGACGTACTGTACCTTCAGGAGGCATCACTAAAACACACACACACACACACACACACACACACACACACACACACACACACACACACACACACACACACACACACACACACACACACGCATACACACACACGCATACACGATACACACGCATACACGCACACACACACACACACACACACACACACACACACACACACACACACACACACACACACACACACACACACACACACACACACACACACACACTGGATCATAACTTTATTAAAGTCGACTGTCATCCATTGCCAAATCTTCTTTAATCCTCTCATGTGTACAGTCCCTCGAAGCACAAACCAACACTTTGCAACCTCAAATAAACTGGTTGTCATTATAACAAGCTGCATTTAGAATATTTTCTCCTTACAGTATCAAATCACAAGTGTATTTATGCCCAAACACCCAAATCTTGGACAAGCCATAGATTCTTTTAATGCAAAATATGTTGAATTTTCCAGTATAATTAAAGGGAGTTTCTTTTAAAGCAGGTGCACCGATGAACCTGCAGCTCAAAGAGGTCAAACTGTTAATTACTACGACCAGTGAAGTGTCACACATTGTGTCAGCGTGGTTCACTCTGCAGGTCATCTTCACACACACACACACACACACACACACACACACACACACACACACACACACACACACACACACACACACACACACACACACACACACACACACACACACACACACACACACACACACACACACACACCTGCAAAATACCCTGTGTGTGCGCCCACGCTCATATGGATGTGCATCACTATCCGGATGAACTGAAGTGTGCCGCCATGCCACAATGTGATAATAACAAACATGAAGGTAAATGCGTCAGTTTGTGACAAGGTGTGATTGAGCACAGCTGCATCTCTTTACTGTCAGATCAGTGGAGCGTGCAGTTTGAGCGCAGAACACAAGCTGTGTGACGCCTGCGAAGCATCACTAATTTTTAGGCAATAATCGTGAAGTCGCACCAGTGGTTGTGTTTTCACTGGAGACTGTCCTCACCTGGAATAAGCTGGTGTCTATAAAATGATATGTTACGAAACCGTATTCAAAAAATAGGTTTGAAAGGAAACCTGTTTTAGGCAATCGCTTATAACCAAAGAGATGTCGTCAAAGTGAGATTCCAGTTTAAAATCAAAACTAAACGCTCTTTATTTTTGTCTCTTCAAAAATCTTTCCCTCTTTCTCTCCACACAGAGGTTGTCCCTTTTATGTATAACGTGTGCCAAGTTATCCATCTCTACAGCCACACTGTTGGCTTCACAAGCAGAATTTACAATATGTTCTCCTGAAATGATCAAACATATTGGTATTTATGCCAAAAAACAACAACCTTGGACACGTAAAGTTTTGTTCAGGGTAAAATACTTTAAATGAGAGCATGTATTATAGCCACTTTCACACCAAGTACTTTGCCGTACTTAGTTCCCAGCACTTAGTTCCCAGCACTTAGTTCCCAGCACTTAGTTCCCAGCACTTAGTACCCCCATGGAACTAAAGAGCCGATCGCGTTCACACCGGAATAAGTTCCCTGAGGGAAGATTACTCAAATGAAGCCGCTGACGTCACTTCTTCTTCTTCTGCTTTGGGTTTACTGGCAGGCCGCAAACCACTTCACGATGTATACTGCCACCCGAAGTCCCCGGCCGGAAGTCCCCGGAGTTGGGGACTGGCTTCAGTAGAAGCTGCTGGGACTCCCAGCAGCTTCTACTGAAGCCTTCAGAGTAAATCGCCAGAACGCCGACACCTCCTCATCTCCACCGCTCCCATGTTTTATTTTGTGTTGCCATAAGATAGTCTCTCTGCGTTTCTGCGCTGGGCTAATGCTAATGCTAATAATGCTAATGCCAGCAAATACAATGGCGGCTTCACAAAACCTTTCAGAGTTTTACGGGGCGTGGTTTGCAATTCGCCCAGCCAATCAGAAATTGGTACTTCTTTCTCCCCAGGATAGTCCCACCTCTCTAGCAGGCACTAAAAATGGGGGTAAAAGTTCTCTGAACTAAGTTCTCTTTTTGGTGTGAACGCAAAATTCCAGGCACTATCGGAGCTAAACGGGAAAAGTGCGGGGAAAAGTACTCCGGTGTGAACGCGCCTATTATGGTGCATACATAAAAGCAGTATTAGGAATTAAGATGTAAAAAATAACCAAATAAACAATTAATTTTAAAACTGTTTTAAAAAGTAATACAAAATGTTTAAAGTGTTTAAAATAAATGTAAATATAGCAAAAATACAATTAGACGAGACAAATTACCCTGAAAAATGTGCAGAATATCATCATTTAAAGTGGACAAAGTTCCAAAAAAGGTATTAATTGAGCAAACATTTTTACATTATGCAAGGTTTACATTATGAAGTATAAAAAAGTGGCTTATTTGAATGTGAAGCAGCTTCCACAAGAGTATAGGCTCGTTATTAACCTTGTTGCATGCAAACTCTGTACAGACTTCATCAGGGAGACAATAAAATACAAGCTGAACCATAATAAATCAGTTCCACAGCTGAGGGAGGTCTGTCTTCAAGGCCATGCATGTTAGACGTAGCATGGTAAATAATTCAGATTGGAGGAATGCGTGTTAACCAGAATGTAGTTTTATTCTGACATCTGCCTCTCTGTTAATATCAGGTGTCACAAAAGATAGAAATCTCTCCGTGAAGATTTGTTAATCTCCGTCTTTCTTCTCTATCTCAAATTGCCTTTCTGTCGTTTTGATAAAGCTCAGCGCCGGCGCCGTCAATACTCAACACGGATTTTATCTGCGGGCTAGTTTAGAATAAAGGTCGGCTGATTATGCATTGGCATGAAGGCTGATAATAATGAAATATTACGAGAGGAGGGGGAACTCTATCCTGAAATCCAGGGTTATATGATAAATCAGATGAAATAATCTCACTTTGATTAAAAACCCAATCCACTCTCACCCCTGGATCCTCTTTTTACTTTGATTCTACACACTTGAAATGAAAGCAGGTGAAAAACAGACGACCTGTATTTAATTATCCTGTAACTATGATAGATAGATAGATAGATAGATAGATAGATATATAGATAGATAGATAGATAGATAGATAGATAGATAGATAGATAGATAGATAGATAGATAGATAGATAGATAGATAGATAGATGGATAGATATATAGACAGATAGATAGATAGATAGATAGATAGATAGATAGATAGATAGGTAGGTAGGTAGGTAGGTAGGTAGGTAGGTAGATGGATGGATAGATAGATAGATAGATAGATAGATAGATAGATAGATAGATAGATAGATAGGTAGGTAGGTAGGTAGGTAGGTAGGTAGGTAGGTAGGTAGGTAGGTAGGTAGGTAGGTAGGTAGGTAGTGGATGGATGGATGGATGGATGGATGGATGGATGGATGGATGGATGGATGGATGGATGGAGGGATGGAGGGATGGATGGATGGATGGATAGATAGATAGATAGATAGATAGATAGATAGATAGATGGATAGATACTTTATTTGTCACATAAGTTGGGATTTTTTTTGTCACAGCAGCATTTTGACAATCAATCTACAAAACATTTCTTTAAAATACAATAAAATACAGATAAAAACATTAACCCTTGTGTGATTAAAAGATGGACCCGAACAGTGCCAACGGGCGTAAAATGTAAACATAATAAAAGGGTTGAAATGTTCAAAACAAAATATGCATGTTCTCAGTAGAAAATAGATACTGCATATTCAGAAGAGTATTTACACACTATACAAAATACAGATACATTAAGAATACTCTCCAATATACCTATCTACTAACAGAAAGAGATAAGCATAGTGTACAAAATATATTAAATTGTGCACAGCAGCTTTTAATTAAACGTAAAATGTATCCTGTGAGGCAGTGCAAATAGGCTGCAATACATAAGTACAGTAAGTATGTGCATAGTGAGTGCATTACAGAGTATTTTTCTTGATGTGTGCGGTTAAATTCCCATATTTGACGAGCCTCTGTCCTCGCATTAACCTTGGCTCCCTGTATACTTAATTGTTGAATTCAGGTTAAGGCTTTTACACAGGAAGATTACAGCCGTCTTTATTCATGAAATAGATGTCTAGCCATTCTCTGGCCCTCCCCTCTGGCCCTGTAAATGAATTTAACAAGCGTCCAAATGTGTGTGTGTGGGAGGAACAGACTGCCGCGAGTGTGTATGAAAAGATCAGTGCAGCACCAGAGGGCTCGGAGAAGATAGTTGAGAAAATGTTGCGCTAAACTAAAGGCTTCAAATGAGCTCCACAGAGAATTACTGCTAGATTTGCTTCTGGTCAAATAACAGTTTTACTTTAATGCATGACAGCAGTGTTATTGGAGTGAAATTTGCACATATTGTCCATTAATTCTGTCACTTTGTGAAGCTAATACAGCTCAAACTGTGAATCCCACCAACCGTATCAGTGCGTGCTGTTCATTAATTTGTCAAAGTGTCTGCTGCTTTGAGAGACTTGTGATTTGTTTTGGTTGTTGGAAGATATTGTGTTGATTTGGCTTTTTTTAATTATCTCTTTTGTTTTTGCCATGATTGGAAAATGAAGAAGGCTTTGACAAGACAGTGTACCCCGTGTTCTCAGTCAAACTATATTTCTGTTGTGAAAATGTGATATTTTGAGACATTTTGATCGTCATTTTTTTGTGTATTCATAAACTTCTTCTTATAGAGGTTTTTGTGCTGAAATCCCCAAGTTTCTCTCCCATAAGAAAAAGGAAAAAAAAGACATTCATGTTGCTTTTGGCCAAAGTTAACACTATCATTATATTATATTATCATAAAAATGTATTTTGAAGGGGGGCCACAGAGGTGTCAAAGCTCAGCGCAACTTTTCCACCTATAACCGCCCATGGCTTAAATAAGATTTCTTTGTTTGGCTGTATTGTTTTTCATGTGGCCAACTGTCAGATTCTAGTGTGAACTGGTCTGAACCGACCCGTGAAAAACCAATAACAAAGACTGCAGTAATGTCACACTGAAGTAAACATGGAGGCCACTGCAGTCCAAGCATCTGGACTACCTATGGAACATCTGGACTACCTATGTTGTAAATGTATTATCTTTTTATTTTACACACGACATCTATTGCACGTCTGTCCGTCATGGGAGGAGGATTCTAACATTTCTCCCATTGACTGCGGGGTTTCTTTGGAAGTTTTGTCTTGTCTGATGTGAGGGTCCAAGGACAGAGGGTGTCATATCCATATTCTGTACAAACTGTAAAGTCCACTGAGACAAATGTAAATTGTGTGATACTGGGCTAAATAAATACACTTTGACCTTGATTTGAATAAGTGACCGCTAAATAATGTGTGAGCAGATAATAACAAGGACAAGAAAGAGAGATTTATGTTTAAATATGTGTGTGTGTGTGTGTGTGTGTGTGTGTGTGTGTGTGTGTGTGTGTGTGTGTGTGTGTGTGTGTGTGTGTGTGTGTGGCCTAGCATTACTATACTTGTGGGGACCTAAATCTGTTTACACAGTCACGTGTTTTTCCCATAAGGGGAATCATTAATTTTAGGGTGAAGACTTGGTTAGGGTAAGGTTAAGGGTAAGGGTTAGGGTTAGGCATGTGTTGGTTATGGTTAAGGTTAGGATAAGTGTGTGTGTGTGTGTGGGAGTCTGGAGGTGGGATCAAGGTGTGAATGATTTGATTAGATAAACTTTATTCATCCCAAAATGAGTAATTATTTTAATGAATGGCTTTATTCATTGAAATACGTTTTCTTGGTGTGCAAATATTTATTGTGACAAAATCAGCCATGTCAGAAAGAGTTGAGGAAATGTCCCCAGCGTCTCCCCAGTGTAAATGACACCTATTGAACTGCAAACGTGCATTTCCTGCAACTCCAAACACTGACAGTTATATGTGTGTGCAGGGTGTCGTTTCTTATCGAGCAGCCTTTTCTCTACCCTTCGTTCTCTTGTCAGCTCTGTCTACAGGATTTCATATCGCAGTGGGAAAAAATGCAAAAGCAGGAAGCCCTCCTCCGCCTGTCTAATCCACCGAGCTGCAACAGTGGAGGTCCGGCGGGGCGGAAAAGATAACTTCTCCCAGGGGAGGCTTCCTGATCACCGCTCCCTTCATCTCGCACATTTATGAATAAAAAATGCAAAGTTAACCCAACGGTTAAACAGTGTTTTATCTGTTGCAGCCTGGAATGAAACTCCAGAGGGATGCTGGACCTTCTACCTGACCTATTAAGTGGATTAACGCCGTGTGTGACAACAGTATCATTAACGTGTTATACAGGCCACTGTCTTCAAAGACACCTTTTGTTCCTGTGAGCCAACAGACGACATGACGGCTTCATCCTGCTGAAGGATTGAAGGATGCAGCTACATTTTGTTGGATGAAAGAGTGAAGTGGTGAAAAAGACACAAAAAAGTCAACACATATCCGTCAGATGCTTGGTTTCTCAATGAATATTAATATGCAATTAGAGAAAGGATTCAGCAAGACTTTTTACTTAATTTTCTCATTGAAAACGACATACTAAAATGATATTAGTATGTCTCTACTTTAAAGAGTCCTCTCCTGCTGATGTTCAGGTGTATATCAGTATGTAGTGTCTCTACTTTAAAGAGTCCTCTCCTGCTGATGTTCAGGTGTATATCAGTATGTAGTGTCTCTACTTTAAAGAGTCCTCTCCTGCTGATGTTCAGGTGTATATCAGTGTGTAGTGTCTCTACTTTAAAGAGTCCTCTCCTGCTGATGTTCAGGTTTATATCAGTATGTAGTGTCTCTACTTTAAAGAGTCCTCTCCTGCTGATGTTCAGGTGTATATCAGTATGTAGTGTCTCTACTTTAAAGAGTCCTCTCCTGCTGATGTTCAGGTGTATATCAGTATGTAGTGTCTCTACTTTAAAGAGTCCTCTCCTGCTGATGTTCAGGTGTATATCAGTATGTAGGTCTCTACTTTAAAGAGTCCTCTCCTGTGATGTTCAGGTGTATATCAGTAGTAGTGTCTCTACTTTAAAGAGTCCTCTCCTGCTGATGTTCAGGTGTATATCAGTATGTAGTGTCTCTACTTTAAAGAGTCCTCTCCTGCTGATGTTCAGGTGTATATCAGTATGTAGTGTCTCTACTTTAAAGAGTCCTCTCCTGCTGATGTTCAGGTGTATATCAGTATGTAGTGTCTCTACTTTTAAAGAGTCCTCTCCCTGCTGATGTTCAGGTGTATATCAGTATGTAGTGTCTCTACTTTAAAGAGTCCTCTCCTGCTGATGTTCAGGTGTATATCAGTATGTAGTGTCTCTACTTTAAAGAGTCCTCTCCTGCTGATGTTCAGGTGTATATCAGTATGTAGTGTCTCTACTTTAAAGAGTCCTCTCCTGCTGATGTTCAGGTTGTATATCAGTATGTAGTGTCTCTACTTTAAAGAGTCCTCTCCTGCTGATGTTCAGGTGTATATCAGTATGTAGTGTCTCTACTTAAAGAGTCCTCCTGCTGATGTTCAGGTGTTATCAGTATGTAGTGTCTCTACTTTAAAGAGTCCTCTCCTGCTGATGTTCAGGTGTATATCAGTTTGTAGTGTCTCTACTTTAAAGAGTCCTCTCCTGCTGATGTTCAGGTGTATATCAGTATGTAGTGTCTCTACTTTAAAGAGTGCTCTCCTGATGATGATCAGGTGTATATCAGTATGTAGTGTCTCTACTTTAAAGAGTCCTCTCCTGCTGATGTTCAGGTGTATATCAGTATGTAGTGTCTCTACATGTCTCCATGCTTTAATGTTCAGAAAGCTCTTATTGTTCTCATACTGTCTGTGCTGCAGCACCTCTTTTCACCCTCTGTCTGAAACCAGAGCCCAGTCTGCTCTGATTGGTTAGCTGGACGGCTCTGTTGTGATTGGTCAACTGCTCAAAGACAATTTGTTCACATACAATGTGTTAAAGCGCTAGCCAATAGAAGCGCAAGTGTTACATAGAGATGTCACTATGTTCAGGAAGTAAACAGGAAAGCGAAAACACCAAAACGCACATCAGGACCCCTTTAAAAGACCTGGGTACTGCTTCCACCTCTTATTAAATGACTAAATATAATCAGTAACTGTAAAAAAAAAATCCCAATCTTGGTAATTATGTACTCTGACCCCATACCACACAACCCAACAAGACATTGCCTAAAATTGTACATGTTTAAGACATGTACAATTATATTATATATATGGTGGGGAAGGTCGATATATTCAAATATCAACCTTCCCCACCACTTTACTCAATTCATTGTATCCCTCCTCAGATTCAAAATAGCAGTACCGCCATTACACAGAAGAGCGATCCCTCACTTCGAAATAGAGGCACGAGATGTTATATACTTCATAAAACAGCAGATTTTCATACATCAGCTGGTGAAATATGCCATCATATCAACATGACGAGGAGCCGCTGAATGCAATCACAGCAGACGGCAATATGCAAGAGGAGGCCAAGTTCAACATCCCTCCAACTGGCAATAAAATGTTCACAATTTGATTTCATAGCAGTGCAAACACACTCAGTAAAACATCTCTGGATGCTGCAGAAAGATATCTAACTGCTGACTTCACAGTACGAGTAGTGATGGATGACTTTCTGACATCACTTTCATTTTGCCTCTGATATATTTCAATGTAGGCCGCGGGCTTATACGTGAGCATCTATTAGATGTCAAACTATTTGATGGGAAAAGAATGAGCAACTTAACATGAAGGAACAGGCCAAAGGGCACAGGCTCATACTTTCTACTTTTAAAATAATGATGTTTACATTTGGCTCGCAGCAGGAAGATTTTGATTGATTGCTCTCCAGGGCTGAGGCTCGAAAATGCATCTGTTTCACTTTGCTATTTACCTGGAGAACACACACAGAAGAGCCATTAATGTGAAATGAAAAGAGGCTCCACTAGTGTTCTTTACATCTATGAATATATAGAGTTTGACACATAGACCTTCTGAGCATTATACTATATTATACCGTTGACACAAACAGGTGGGATTGAAGCTGAATTCCATTTATTTCTGCATTCAATATTATAGGGGTATAAATGGTTATGGCATAGCAATAAAGCCTTTACCCTTTTTTACTCTGTAGCTAAGATGCGTTACATCCAAGCTATTATACCCCTCTTCAAGATTTAACTAGCTTGCATTGACCAGCATTATAACATTATTACAACCTGCATATTATTTAATTTTAATTTAATATTTATTATTTAGAATTAAGTATCTACCATTGAGGTTTAGAATCTCTTTTAACAATGGATTTGTGTCCAGAAAAAGAAAAAGTTTCATACAAATATTCATAAAAAAGAGCAAACAACCAACAAGGAAAGGTTAAGAATTTGAAACAAATGGCATGTTTTGCATAAAATAAACAAAACCCAACAATTAAACTGACAGCGATTATATAAAACAACGAAACTAGCATCGTTAAGTACCAGAACACGTGCAATTAATTGTCAGATAGCCCTATATCATGCTTTTAAAGTAAGCAACTACATACTTAATTGCTTGGAGAGTGCTAAAAAGTAGAACGCCAATTAGCTAGCTGTGTTTTATTCCCGCTTTGATAAAATACTTAAAGGTAGGGTAGGTAAGTTTGAGAAACCAGCTCGAGATCGCTAGAATTTGAAAATACACAACCGGAGAAAATCTGCCACTTCCTTACAGAGCCCCTCCTCCAACACACACGAACGCGCACATGACCAATGAGGGCACGAGATAAGTTTGTGCCCCGATGGAAGGCTGACAGGCAGGTAGGCCATCCAGTTATTTTAGCCGGGCCGGCTCAGATGATTGGTCGTGCTTTTTACAGTATTACAGCTTCCACAGATGATATTTATTTATGGATTTTTTGTCAAAGCACTTCAGATATTCATTGCTATCAGGGATGTTAAGAGCATTCCATGGAATATAACAAAAAGTGTATCTCGAGCCGGTTTCTCAAACTTACCTACCCCACCTTTAATGGAAAATCCAAGAGGAAAATGCCATGGAGGAGAAAGAAAGACATATTCATTAATCCCTGAGAATAATTTTGTTAACTCTCCCCCCGTGACAGCGCTAAAAGAGCTACTTTTCACTCCCTAGTATTAGCATAGATTGTTAGCTCACCAGCTACATCACACTACCTCACCAAGCTTGTTTTAATCAAATAGATTGCACAGAAGCATGGACTAACGTTGCTGTGCCACTCTCTGCTGTGACGAGATCTTAGCAATAAATCACCTGCCCGCCTCCTGTAAAATAACTAATGCACTGCTTATCAACCACTGAAATGTGTGCGGGTCTGATTGTACCACGTTTCGGGGGGTCTGCAGATGATAAAGCAATGCTCCTAGCTTCCATTAGTGAGATGTATGTAGCATGAATATGTATGTAGACTACCAGGGTTCCTTACAGCGAGATGTACTGCAGCGAAGACAGTTTGACTGATGGAGCGCTGCTTGATTGATGCGCTGCTTAATCTGTGTGTTTGATCAGTGCTGAGCTCCACTGTGAAGCAACTGAATCTGCAGAGTGTGAACACATACAGACACAGCAACATCAAACAAAAGAAAAGGCGTCATCAGCTTTATAGGGAATCATGTATTGAGAACGGTGAGACAAGCATTTTACTTTTTATGCACTTTTGGGGCTTTTTCGCTTCCGTACAATTGTTTAGTTTCAGACGAGTGAAAGAAAACATCCCAAATAAACCAACATGTAGGTGGTTATGTTACTAACTTTATCTAATTAGAGTTCTTCTAAGTCATTGTAAGTTAGCAATGGATACACCAGGAGAGGACTCTTTAAAGTAGAGACACTACATACTGATATACACCTGAACATCAGCAGGAGAGGACTCTTTAAAGTAGAGACACTACATACTGATATACACCTGAACATCAGCAGGAGAGGACTCTTTAAAGTAGAGACACTACATACTGATATACACCTGAACATCAGCAGGAGAGGACTCTTTAAAGTAGAGACACTACATACTGATATACACCTGAACATCAGCAGGAGAGGACTCTTTAAAGTAGAGACACTACATACTGATATACACCTGAACATCAGCAGGAGAGGACTCTTTAAAGTAGAGACACTACATACTGATATACACCTGAACATCAGCAGGAGAGGACTCTTTAAAGTAGAGACACTACATACTGATATACACCTGAACATCAGCAGGAGAGGACTCTTTAAAGTAGAGACACTACATACTGATATACACCTGAACATCAACAGGAGAGGACTCTTTAAAGTAGAGACACTACATACTGATATACACCTGAACATCAGCAGGAGAGGACTCTTTAAAGTAGAGACACTACATACTGATATACACCTGAACATCAGCAGGAGAGGACTCTTTAAAGTAGAGACACTACATACTGATATACACCTGAACATCAGCAGGAGAGGACTCTTTAAAGTAGAGACACTACATACTGATATACACCTGAACATCAGCAGGAGAGGACTCTTTAAAGTAGAGACACTACATACTGATATACACCTGAACATCAGCAGGAGAGGACTCTTTAAAGTAGAGACACTACATACTGATATACACCTGAACATCAGCAGGAGAGGACTCTTTAAAGTAGAGACACTACATACTGATATACACCTGAACATCAGCAGGAGAGGACTCTTTAAAGTAGAGACACTACATACTGATATACACCTGATCATCAGCAGGAGAGGACTCTTTAAAGTAGAGACACTACATACTGATATGCACCTGAACATCAGCAGGAGAGGACTCTTTAAAGTAGAGACACTACATACTGATATACACCTGAACATCATCAGGAGAGGACTCTTTAAAGTAGAGACACTACATACTGATATACACCTGAACATCAGCAGGAGAGGACTCTTTAAAGTAGAGACACTACATACTGATATACACCTGAACATCAGCAGGAGAGGACTCTTTAAAGTAGAGACACTACATACTGATATACACCTGAACATCAGCAGGAGAGGACTCTTTAAAGTAGAGACACTACATACTGATATACACCTGAACATCAGCAGGAGAGGACTCTTTAAAGTAGAGACACTACATACTGATATACACCTGAACATCAGCAGGAGAGGACTCTTTAAAGTAGAGACACTACATACTGATATACACCTGAACATCAGCAGGAGAGGACTCTTTAAAGTAGAGACACTACATACTGATACGTATACACCTGAACATCAGCAGGAGAGGACTCTTTAAAGTAGAGACACTACATACTGATATACACCTGAACATGGGTCTTACTTTGTGAGCCTGTGTGTGTGTGTGTGTGTGTGTGTGTGTGTGTGTGTGTGTGTGTGTGTGTGTGTGTGTGTGTGTG
Organism: Trematomus bernacchii; assembly: GCF_902827165.1. Classification (NCBI taxonomy): domain Eukaryota; kingdom Metazoa; phylum Chordata; class Actinopteri; order Perciformes; family Nototheniidae; genus Trematomus; species Trematomus bernacchii. The sequence continues at coordinate 377,881 of NW_022987881.1, read as the reverse complement.
TGTGTGTGTGTGTGTGTGTGTGTGTGTGTGTGTGTGTGTGTGTGTGTGTGTGTGTGTGTGTGTGTGTGTGTGTGTGTGTGTGTGTCTTTTCTCTGTCAGGCACCTGTCACACACAGTGATTTCTCCCAGCAGTGGATCAGCCTATTTGACAGTAATCCCATCTATCTATCATCATGTTTCTTTTTCTCTGCGCTTGTTCTCTTATCTCACTATCACTGTCCATGTTATCGTCTGTAAAGTGGTTTAGTCCTGCAGCGACAACATGCTGCGGCTCAGTTTGAAGTGCGTCCTCATGTCGTTGAGCCTTCGTGTTTCTCTCCTCGTTGCCCCATTGTACAAAATGATCCTTTTTATAGAGTATCTGTGAGGGTGGATTGGTTTGTTGATCAGAACCAATGACTGAACGGTCGAGCGACCAGTTGGTGATTTCAAGATAATTTACTTTTATAGCCGTTCATCACAACCATGTAGAGAAAAGTAGACAGCGAAAACAGAGCATAATGACGTTTTCTCTCACTGGACCTCTTTGAAATGCAATTGAATGCCCCTGCATTATAGCAACAACAACAATAATAATAATAATAATAGCAATAATAATTGGGAGGGGGGGCGCGGCTGTTCTTATGTTCTCTGAGGGGAGGCTCACCTTCCCAGACTTTGAAAACCCCTGCTCTACGCCTTTTAAATGTAACATACAGTACATTTAAAGTTTTAACAACATCCATAGTTGTAGGAAGTTACATTATGCAAACTTGCCATAAATACTCACCTTTTCACTCTTGCCTTCAACTCTTAATCCACTTTATTCCACCTGGCACTTTTTACTTTTGTAGTTTTTTGTATTCGTTACTTGCTTGTAAAGCGCTTTGGGCACCAGGAAAAGCGCTATATAAATAACACGTTTTATTATTATTATATCTAATGGCCAGCAGAGTGCGCTACCACTGGTTGCATTAAAAAGTCAGATTGTATAGAAGTCTATAAGAAAATGACCCGACTTCTCTTCCAATGAATGACCTCAGAAAACGTTTTTTCTGATGAGTTTTTTGTCTCAGTTGCTGGTTTAAAGTCTTGTTCCATACAGCATGATGTTTATTGTGTAAATGATAATACCATTTAGTTTAAAACAGATGATGAAGCAGCGTTTGCTTCACAGCAGGGCTACCTTGTGATTGACAGGTCACTACTTGTCTGCTTTGGGTGTTGGCAATGCTTCTTTCTAACAAATTTGACCCAATCATAGAGTGTTTTCTGTTCATGAAAGTTAATTGTGCTATTATGAACGCCATATAATGTCTTAATCAGCGTTTAGAATTAGACACGTTATCTGTTGCTCTTAGGAAGGTTAATGTGTCATGAAACTGTAACAATTGTTTTCTAATCTAAACTGCAACCCTGTCTCCTTCTTCTTCTGCAGAGAATGAGAGATCGGGGTGGATGCTTGTTGATGTCAAAAGTCTTTCAAAGTGGAGATGGTGGTTCGTAGCCTTTTTCAAGTGTATGCTGCTAAGACTCATGTAAGGTAAGATCAAGATAATACTTTTCTCCACAAACGCATACATGTATACTTAACTACACAGGGACTAAAGCGAAAGGTCTTCATACTTAATTGACAGAATATGACGTTTGCCAATGACTCTCAAAATTACATATTCAACCCAGTTTTAAACATGTGACCAGGGTTTAATGTGTTAAAATTGAACACACTTGGTTATGTTGAGGCAACACAAATACCTGGTTAGGTTCAGGAAAAGATTGTAGTTCGTGTTGAAAAGAGAACACGACTTGGTTACTATGTTGAGACAATGTGATGTTTTTTTCGAACGGTACCCAAGCCCACGCCAAATCATACTACTGTATGGTTTCAAGATTGTTCATTATTCTGTTATTGTGAAGGATATGTTTCAATCCTGGCCTGACTTCTGCCTCTGTTGTCATAACAGAGGAATAAATAGATCATTTTAAGCAATCCTCTTTTGAATCCACAATCTGGACAGAAGGGAGTTCAGGACCCAATGGATTAGTGTTTTTATTTTTATTTTTTAAATAGTTTGTCCTCGTGTGACAGTATGATCTAAATACACAATGGCTAAATGAACTTTACAAATACAATAGAGAGAGTTGAAATGAATAGATGCCTTTTCTCTGAGACATTTGTAAAGGTTTTATACCACAGGATGATCTTGTTTTTGAATCTCTGACTTGTCAATTTTGTCTTTGAGTGTGTGTTTGTCGTGGTGTGTTCAGGGACATGTGTGTTTATCATGCATTACGCCGGTATAATGTGATTAGGGTCTGTGCCTGCACTCTGGGTCTTTCCAACCCACTGAGAAACAGACAGTCTAATCTCGTTGGTTGCTAGGAACTGGAATGGATGATGCAGACGACTTTGTATCCCCATCAAAAAGCTTATCACACTGGGCTGGACCTGATCTAATATCAAGGGGGAAATAAATGGGTGGTTGTGGACGGGGGGATATGCATTTGGCTGTAAACAATCATATTAGGAAATGTAGACGCTGTGTGGCTGAATGATTTAAGGCTATAGATGCAAGGAGAGCTATGGCTTTTGTCCGTGACAGTAGCTTTCAGAGTGACAATTACCTTTCCCCATGATAGCCATAAATGTTTGGATGGAGGAATTTGGTGCATAAATGTTTGGATGCAACAGACGTCCATAACATTTTTGAATATGAATCGACAAGGATGCACACACAATACTTTTTATGTGTATGATACCTTTCGGATATGATTTGATATGACATGTCCTTCCTGGACTTTTACAAAATACCTATTGTGCAATTGCCTGTATTAAGTATATAGAAGAAAAACCTCCAAAAGCATAATATGGCCCTTTTTAAATGACCATGGCTGTGTTTAAGATTATAAATGAACAGATCAATTCAGCTCACTTCAAGAGGGATGATAATGTATCACGGCTAAGAAAAAAGCAACTTTAATGAGATAAGACTGACAACAAAGGACAGTATATGTGTGAATAGAGAAGGATACATGCTACAACTTTCTGCATGAAAAAAGCTCACAGCTCAAGAACCACTCTGGCCAAATCCTCTTTTTTTATTCTGCAAGTGTTATCAGTCCTCTGGCGATTTGGCACAATACACAGAGAAGATGAGCCAGGATTGTATCATGATCTGATATATATCTAATCTGTAAAATAGAGGCTATAAACTGCTGTCATGAAGATCACCTGCAGGCAAGTTGCTGCATCTCTGAGTTATAACAGCTAGCAGCTAGCAGGCATCAACAACAACAACAACAACAACACTGCTGTTATAATGAGTGGATCTGTCTTAACTTGCTGTGAGTGTCAGATTCCTTTCAGCAGCAGTGACAGATGCCCTGTGTCTGTTTTGGATGTCAGCTATTGTTGCCCTCACAAAAGGACGAGAAAAAACTGTTTAATAAGCCCGAGGTTTTGACTTGACGTGATCTTGACAGTTTATGGCTGCAGAAATACTTCGTACAGAGGTTGTTTGGACAATAATTGTTATTTAAGTCTTAAAGACGTGACTCAATTCAGAAAAGTCATTTTGGGGGAGATTTTCCTTACTTGCTGCAAGCCTCCAAGGACGGAGGGTTTTGTACATTATGCTCCACAGGTTGTAAATCCCTTTGTAATAAATGTACAATTTGTGGGAAAACATTATAGAGACAGTTTGAATCAGTCCAATATCCTGCAAGTGGGTTGAAGCTACAGGTATATTGAAGTACTTGCAGGATTCTTTCTCTTATTAGTTTGTTGATTGCACTTGTTGTGATTGTATTGTCTCTCTTTTCAACTGTGAATTTTGAGTGTTTGACAGTATTGAAATACTACAACTACGGTGGCTCTAACGGCCCGGTGCCGATTTTCGGCGTTGATAGATGTCGATAGATGTCTGGCCGCCGATGAGCGTCCTGTCGCCCTACTCAGATTGGTGTGTCCTGCACCGTCGTGTCAGCCAAAGAAATCACTCTGATTGGCTGTTCAGCTTAGCGAATCAGTGCATGAGAAGCGAAACGGAAGTGAGGGACCCAAACAAACGATTAAGAAGGCAAATGTGAGATTTCATTTACCTCCAGCTCTCGACACAGGTTGGGGAAAGCCCCATGAGCTTCTCGCTGTAGAGTGAACATGGAACGCACACGCTATTTGTTGTTTGTTTATATCACGCAGCCTGTTCTTCTTCTCTCGGTGTATCGCGCAATCTGTCTTCCGGTAGTTGCCTCTTTTGAATGACGAATACACACTACCGCCGCCTGCTGGTAAGGAGAGTTATTGCCACTCACGCATGCGCAGTTCGTACGTGGCCGTCGGCTGAAGTCTTTGCGGTGTGTTCCAGTGCGACACATGGCCAAGACGCAGAGACGTGAGGAGACACAACAGTCGTGGTCCATCGGGACGTGTTCTTTGGTGTCAGTTTGGTGTGTAGGGGCCTTAAGGTCAAAACTTCTCCACCAATTGAAAATCTGCTCAAAGATTGTGGTTCAACCCTTTCAGAAACTCTATGAATCAACTCCCCCTAATAATATATACTATATAATATAGTATATATATATAGTAGTATAATATAAACCGTCTCTGAACCCTAACAATGTTCTGAATATAAATTGATATCTTGAAATTGGAGATACAGGGTTCCTTGATTTAATACGGTTAGAATAAAGCACTTTATTGTGCACCAGTCAATTTGGTTAAAAGCATCATCTAAATGAAATGTAATGCAAAGAAATTAAAATCTGAACCACAAGAAAGCTTCACATGAAAGCAAAATGATTGAATAAAACGTCCTGTGGGTACAGTTTCTTTGACTAGCAGCGGTGTAAATCACCGAGGCTGACCTCATAAAGCAGAGATTTATGAATGAATACAGACATACGGTGCTATTTGTCGTTATGGCTGCGGGGCGGAGACAAACACTGCGTCCACATCTCCTCTCTGCTCTGCCCCCGGCCACCGCCTGCTGTCCGGCAGATTAAAGATGTGCAGCGCGATAGCATTTGGTCACACAGAGAATTAGAGAGGCTGTTCGTTTCTCCTGATGCAGGAATAAAATTGCCTCGTGGTCGATAACCCGCTGTCAGAAATGGCTTGAGCGATCGTGCTCTGATCCCCGTGATGAATACCAAAACATCTCATGGTCTAGCCTTTTTTTTTTACGATTGGAGGGGAATGTAGGGAGATTAAGCATATGTCTGTGCACTGTGTTATCCTTGTGTGACCTTGTGCTTCTCTACACGTCGGTCGTCTGACACATGAAGAGTAATGTGTCGGAAAACGAGCAAATGAAAAATGTGTCTTTGTTGTTGGATACGGCAAATGGATGTGTTTCTGATGACAGAATAAATAGTCTACCCTGCAAGCAAAGATATTTAAAAGACTGTTTTGAGGTCATTTTGTTTGTCAGTCTGGTTTAAGAATGCTCTGTTCTTCATGGACTAAATAAACCCTTCATACAAATCAACAATTGTACGAGGTCTTCCGACAAGCTAAAAGAAAGAAGACCATTCAGACTTAACGAGTGGTCCTTTCAGACGTCTGACTGAATCGAGATTTTCTGGCATGAAACATAGTTGTTTGAGAAGCACAAAGAAACTGAGTGTTGGGAAGATCCTTTTTCTGTTCACTAGTGAGTAAACTATAGATGTTCTTGTATAGGAAGTAGCAGTGAACCTAAATGGAATAAAGCAGTTATCAGTGTTTGTTACCTAAAGCTTTCCTGCAATGGAAAATTCAAGCAAATGCATTTTTTTAGCTAGAGACATGAAGAATAAGGACAATTTGGTTCTGGTTCAAAGTTTGCAACTCTTTTTCTGATGTGTCGTTTACTCAGTGTCAGCCAGTTTAAAATAAAGTAAAATATGTTGATTGTAGGGTTAAACCCTAACCCTAACGGTGCGTCCACACAGCAGCGTTAAAAAAATCTTGAAACGCTTCTGCCCATTCACTTTGAATGGGGTGACGTCACTTTCCCTCACTTTTCGCCGAAATGGATTGTGGGCAGGCGAGCGGAGATTTTCAGGATTTTCAGGATTCAAAGTTGAACAATGTTCAACTTTTGAGGCTGAGGTGGAAGCGTCAGCCAATCAAATCCCGTGTATGCAAATCTGACAGTTCAAGCGCTAGCCAATCAAACGGCGTGTATGCTGGGAGAGACATACCGCAGGTCATTTCCTCATATTCCAAAAAATGGAGGAGAAATGAGCGGTAGGGAATCACCCGGTGCTTTATGACCAGTCCCTATTTACCTACCGGGATACAAACCGGAGGAGCCAGGCATGGAGGGAGGTGGCAGAGACAGTGGTAGGTTTTCGCCTGTTTGGGGAGTTTATATCCAGTTTACTTCGGGCTTTTTTGCTTCGTATGTCGCGGGCAGGAGATTCATGTGATTGGTTGTTCGTGCCTTGCTCGCAAAAAATCCGATACGCCCACCTCCAAGATTTTTTTAACGCTGCTGTGTAGACGTACCGTAACCCTAACCCTTTTCTCTCAAGATGTTGCGTTATTGCAGTGTTTGAGCACAGAGAGATGAGAGTCATTTTAATTGTAACACGATTCTACTTTGTGTTGCTGTGCAGAAACACAAAGAGACTGAATGTAATGTTAACTTTAATCTGAGTCCAGGTGTTGACGTTTTTTTTTATTACTTATTCCCCCTGTTTTGTCCGGGTTTGAGGCGGTTTTTTCAAAGCATGCAATCCGTCTATAAAAATCAACTTAATGAAAATTCAGAATCCATTTAAATATTAACTATAAATACAGGGTTTTCTTTGTTAAAGTTGTTTCTATTTGAGCATGCCATTTAACAGATTAGTTAAAAAACCCAAAGGCTGATTGCATTCACTGGGTTGTTTTTTGGGGAATGCGTGTAATAGATATAAGCAGATATAGAAACAATAAAGAGAAATCACTGATGCTAAAACATATTGTGCTTAGATGATACCAGCAATGCACAGAACACAAGGAATATTCTTTGGAGATTTTATGGATATAAATTTAATAAAAGTCTGACCCTGAAAACCTTCAGTCATCCCAGTTGTCCCAGTTTTATTGCTGTTTATGCAATCCTTCAGACATTTAATCATAGCTACAGATGGTATATGATGCAATAATGTATGCAGACATACGCTGTGTTTAAAGACCCGACAGACAATGTTTCATCTAAATGTCATATTTCCAACCTCATGTTTGTTAAATAATGCACACACTGGTGTTTAATAAAATACAAAGAGGATATCTAATGGAAAGTCATTCGTCAATTTGTGTGCGTATTCCAAGGAATGTCTAGCAACACATTTCCATTTTTGCTTGTTACATGCATACAGCCTTTTCCAAATAAAGGTCCGTATTAAAAGTACAAAACTTGGAAGGAAAAGTTTGTGGATTGAGTTAAAATATCCATGAAAATAGTCTAGTAAAGTGACAAATGCGTCATGTTTAAAGGAAATACGATAACTACCGTAAGCTTCACTTAAAGGTGGGGTAGGTAAGTTTGAGAAACCGGCTCGAGATACACTTGTTGTTATATTCCATGGAATGCTCTTAACATCCCGATAGCAATGAATATCTGAAGTGCTTTGACAAAAAATACATTAAAAAATGTCATCTGTGGAAGCTGTAGTACTGTGAAAAGCACGACCAATCATCTGAGCCGGCCCAGCTAAAGTAACTGGATGGCCTACCTGCCTGTCAGCCTTCCATCTGTGCACAAACTTATCTCGTGCCCTCATTGGTCATGTGCGCGTTCGTGTGTGTTGGAGGAGGGGCTCTGTGAGGAAGTGGCAGATTTTTTCCGGCTGTGCATTTTCAAATTCTAGCGCACTGGAGCTGGTTTCTCCAAAATTACCTACCCCACCTTTAAGCATGGAAATTATGTGATATAAATTATACTTTCACACAGGAGACACACAGCATTTTTGGGGGGAAGTAGTGTTTTGGACACAAGAAACCACCTCATTCTCCTACTTTTGCAAACTTTAGAGTTCTTGGTTCACAATTTGTTGAATACATACCCATTTATTTTGTGGAATATGCACAAATGACATTGCATTTTTTTCCGTATGTATTGTATAGCTACCATAAGTGTATGAGAACAGCTTGACAATATTGATTATGTAGCTATTAAGCGTGATGTTTGAAAAATTATCTGTTTTTATAAATCTCAATCTTTGTGGAATTGGTCTCACATGCACACCCCCTACTGGGAAACACCCTTCATCGTGTGTCGATAATTCGCCACTCGTTAGACCTGTCAATGAAGAGAAGGGAAAATTGACAGCCTGTTGCATCGATGGTGTTTTCCATCAGAACATGAGCAGCTGTAATTACACATGGCCGAAGCTATTTGTAGCCACACACCATTAGTTCATCACAGGAAACATGTACACCATCATGACATCTCAATCATCATCGAACGTCAGATATATATTTATATTTTAGACTAAACGGGTAAGAAAGAGAATAGAAGAAGGGTTGAACTGAACAGGAAACATATATAGCCGACTCTTAAAAGGGACCTATTATGCAAAATGCACTTTTTGATGTCTTTTATATGTAAATATGTGTCCCCGGTGTGTCAGGGGAACTCACGCAGCTTCAGAAAATAAAACCCTCTCTCTTTTCCTCCGTACCCAAATCTCTAAAAACGGGGCTACAACGGAGCTGATCCAGATTTGCGTCCGATATGACGTAATATAGGAAATGTGGGCTGGCTTTACACCCACGGGCCTATCAGAAACGTTGCTATCAGAAACACTGCCCAGCTGTTTTGGACGTAATATGGTCTGTGTTTACATTAGCATCGCTAACACTCAGAGCTAACCTGTACTGGAGAGAGTACATGTGTAAAAAAGCATGATAAAAAAAGGAACTCACCTTGTGGTAAACCCACGAGAGAAAAAGCATTTGAGCTCCATACTGTTTCAGAAATAATCCTTGATGTTGTTTGGAACATGATAGCATTCAGTCAGCGAATCTGCCGTGTAATTCTGAGCGGGCATTAGCTCCACCTCCTCTTTTTTTTTTTTTTTTAAAGCTAAGGACCCAGATCAGCGTTTCTCTAACAGGAAGTGAAATAGAGGGATATGAGGGATTTCTAAAATGCATGATCTGTTTGGTATTTTGAGCAAAACACATCATAGGCATGTTTTTAATATATTTGTATATATCTGAGACCCACAATATATGCCTAAAAATAGCATAATAGGAGACCTTTAATAAATACATTTTCTTAAAAAATAAATACTGTTACATCACTAAATAAGTAGGGAGAAGTATACATTGTTATCATCCTACTCCTTCTTACAGTGTCAGAATCGAGGTCAAAAACTGATTTATGCTTTGAGACCTTTAAACTAGACTGTAAAACAGCAGGTTGAAGACAACATAATATGACATAATATCCATGTATGATACAATGATACGACCAACAGCACTCATCCTGTATGTGTTCACTGACAGCCAACCACAACTCTCTATCAATCCTCAGAGCTTTGAAAATAACCCGTCAAATGGGATGAGTCTTTCTCTCAAGGCCGCGGTTACAAAATGTGAAATTGCTCCTTCAAAAAGGCCCTTGTGTTGAAAAAGCAATAGCCCTCCTCAGGTGAGACCCTCATTGGAAAGTTAGAGTGTACAAGTGTCCTTCAGATTGATTATTTGATTGGCCCTTGCCCATCTAACTTTGGCTTTTAGATAATTGGACAACATCTCACTGGGGACTTTATAACGAGTGGTTGGACTGCTGCCAAATAACCTGTGAACGTCAGGAATTATTCTGTTGAACATCTTTGCCCAAGCTTTACCTTTCCACCAAGTTTTATGAACATTGGGCTAGTAGTTTTTCTAACCCTAACCCTAACCCTAATCCTGCTAAAAGACCAGGGACAAACAAACTGAACTGAAAAACAACCTCCATGGCTTATAATTGCATTGAAAGCCACTCTTTATAAGGGTTAGCTAATGCAAAATAGAGACACACTTGTGATTATCCTCCACTAAAACCCTCACATTGCTTCACTGAGCTGCTGCTGTCATTATGTGGCTAAATAAGCTTATCTTGTTGATCAGCGAAACATTTGCGAGGCTTACTGCGGGATTATTCCAAGATTACATTTTCATTTCTTGCATCAATTATTCAGATAAAGCCTCCTCTAAAACAGAACAGTTGTTGTTCCTATTATAACGCTGGGAGATAAAAGGTTAATGAAAGGTTTCATTTTCACTCTGACCCCTCCCCCACCGTTTGGCCTTTATCTGAAGCATCGTCTGCATCAATGACTCGTGACTGAACAGTGAAATCAGACCGTTGAAAAGAAAGGCTAAACACCTTGATCTCCCTTTCCATTTCCCCAAGCATTCAACAACAAGGCTGGGTTTCCTCCTCAAGGCCAACGTGAACAAATCTCTTTTCGTCTCTGTTGCGCTTTCTTATTTGTTGGGAAAATACTGAATGTAATCTTCCAATATCAGAGTACACATGATAACAAAGGTATCCCAACTGTAGCTGTGTACATGACAGGATGTATGATTACCTAGAAGAGCATCAGGACTGTTTGAGGCATATGATAGCTATGTGATGAACATGATGATTCAGCCTCTATGGAGATAGACATATGACAAGCATGCTCATTTCTGACGTGGAGCTAATCTGAAGTAAACATTGAATACTGCTTTCTATTCCTCCATCTTGTGACTGTGTAACTCCCTCTCTTGGATATCAGCATGTGAAGGACACTGTTCAGGAACAAGTTGATGCTCTGTATGTGATGACTACTTCCATTCTTGAGAGGATACTAAATACATGGCTCCTGATGTTGAAGATCAAGCCGGTGACGAGTGATATTTTTCTAACTCTTATTCAAAAAGCCACATTGCAGTGACAGATTGGATTATAGAAGTGACCTTCCCTTTGATCGTTTGACCATGTTTTTTCCAATACGATGATTGGACTTCACTTTGTCAGTCCTGGTGCAATCTTGAAAGGAGAATGTGGTTCCTACTGTATCTCCCAGTTTGCATGATTTTTCAGCCCAGCAATTCCCTGAAGAAACGCTTTTCCCTTTGCCCTCCCACCAACACTGCTTTCATCTTTTCCTTAAACTAAAATCACGAGGTTATAGAAGGATCAAAATCAAAGCATTTCACTATTTTTTTAATATAGCAACTCTTAGAAACGGTTGGTGAATTAATGTGCCATTCAAGTTGGATTAACTACTGTGAATTATGAAAAAAAACACACTAAAAGAGGCTTAATATGAAAACCACTGGGATTTTTTGATGCGACAGCAACAACTGCAAATTCTCACTGCGACTGTGATAAGTTGTGATGCCTGGGAGCTGCAGATGGATAGAAGAGATTGTGTCTCATATCAAAGGATTGTATTTTCTTTTAAACCTAAAAAAGTAGGTTTTTATAAAGGAGGGTTTTCAGAGCTAACGTTTTTTCAACCTACCATTGTCCCCTGCAGCATTTCCAGCTTTTGAATACCATATCAACACATTTAGCTTGGATACAAACATACTGCTCAATGTGATGGATTAAACCTCTTTGAAAAGCTTTAAACGTCTACCCAGGCTGAAGACTTTTCTTTTTGCCGCTGCTTTTAATTGAACTATTCACATCTTAAACTGCACTGTAACTTTTAACTTTTATCCATGTATTTTTTCTTTTAATGTTTATTTTATTATCTTTTCTTTTTAATGACTGTTTTTAAATGCCATTTTCATAATGTCTTCCATTTTTGTAAACCACTTTGAATTGCCTTGTGTTGAAAGGTGCTATATAAATAAACTTGCCTTGCCTTGCCTTACCCAGAAAGCAGGAAGAATGCATTTAAAAACTGTCAGAAGAAATGCAAACTGTTTCGCATTTGAAACTAAAGAGACATACCTGTGTGAGTCAAAAATATATATTACCACACTATATGGTAACATAACATTTGCAGTAAAGCAGTTAACGAAGCATCAGTTTCTGACTGAATCCTTCTGGTTGCCTTGAACTCTTCACAGATTTAGACACTTAAATGTGCCAAAATGTGAAAGTTTGTGCCTGTTCTTACATAAGTGTATCATCACTGAGGGCTTGAAACAGCTTTCTCTAGAGAAATCATGAACTTAATTAGTTGTCTAAATTGATAACCTAGAGAAATGGGTGTTCTTTTTTACCTGAAACGTCTCATTAAGCAGTGCTGCTGAAGTAAGGAAAGGAAAGACAGCAGAAACAAGGATAGCAATTAAGTAGAAATTAAGCTTATTTTTTGTTTTCCCAATTCAGTGCTTATAATTCAAATTGAGGTTGACTCCAGCATTCACATACATATATTGAAGTAATGGTAATAATACATGCCGTGAAACGCTGAATACATTTTAAACATCAACCATCAGGCTGGAATTTATGTTAAAAGTTCTTCATTGTTTCTTAAGTATAGGTTGAGGAAAGAGAAGTAGGTGTGTGCTGTGATGGAAATAGAAAGGGAATGAGACTGGTTGTTGAAGTGCCTTGTGAGGAAATTGAAGGGAACAACGTGTTTGTGAGTGTAGAGAGGAGGAGACAGACGGATTACATTATGTTAGCCAGCAGGAGTCATCGGTCAGATACTGTGTTGTAAAAGCCAGAAGGAAAGTGCCTGCTGAGTGCTTCTGCTGGGCCGCACCACATCTTACACCGACACCGGCTGATTTCTATTTTTCTTGCATGTAGTCGCTAATTACGGTTCTCACATGGGATATAATTGCTTGTTAGGCTTGTTTTCATCCGTTTGCACTTGCAAGGAGTTTTGAAATATTTGTTTTTCCATCTTGTTGTCAAAAGCAAAGTACATATTGTAAGGATGTTAAAGTTATTTGGTTTAACTATCTTAGGAATAATGAACTCTGTATTTCTCAACTCAAAGTACATTATGTGTTTCAACCAGATTGCTGTCACTTCCTGTTTCAATTTAATTCATTTATCCACAAACAGTACAAGTACAATCATAAGACAGAATGGATGTACAGTGAAGGAAATAATCACAATAGCAATACTTATTTCGCACAATTAAATGCAAATCAATTGATATGTCTTATATGATATCCAGAAATGTGGAAACTGGATATTCTTTTTGATATTCTGTCTCTCAATAGTAGAATAAACCTACGATTAAAATGACAGACTGTTCATGTCTTTGTACAGTAAGTGGGCAAACTTACAAAATCAAATAATTATTTCCTCCACTGTATTTGAAATGGTACAACCAGATAGCTGTAGCTTGAGAATATTTGCCCATTCACCAAAATGAAAGTATTTACAATATTGCTACCACCTTTATAATTGATGAGACGCCTCTAATCACCAAACCCTAACCCTAGAAAACACAGCAAACTAAAAACGAATCTAACCCTAACTACTAAATAGTCCCAAAACAATATATAACAATCTCAGACAAATGACAAGGGGAACATGGTACAATTTAAATGCCTTCCAACGTATAATACCTAATTATAAATCCATAGCCATGTCTTGTATTCAAGCGTTGACATGTTTGATGTCCTTAAAAGAGGCAAAATCAGCAGTTTGGTCAACAAACCATCCGCTGGGTTTCAGATGAACATAAGCCCTTAAATCTGGTATCAGAAAGGGAGGGGGTGAAAGCATGGGGACATGACTCATGATTACTAAAGCTTTTTCACCTCACTTGTAATAACTGAATCCATGGGAGGCCTTTTATTGGCAGGAAGCAGGCGACAGAAAGGCTGCAAGTGGACAGTGTGGAAATACATAATGGATTTTCTTTTTTCTGGGTGGGGGAGCCAATTACAATGAGCCCTCTGGATTAATTGGAAATGACCGGTTGGAATGAATGTTAAAAAAGTGCTAAGGCTCTTGACAAATGAGCACCAGTAAACAAAATATATGCAGGGGCTCATTAGGACGTTCGATATATTCAATTCCAATTAATACCACAGTTCATCTTCCAGAAACCGCATGAAGAGATTTGAGAAACAAAAGGTTTTTCTTTCACTGTGAAGGGGGGAGAGGAATAAGAAACCTCTAATTGCTTTTATCCTCTGGACCCATTTTGTGCATTTGTTGGAGGAGATGCACAGTGAAGATGGAGCTGTCAGTGCCACACCTTATCTAATCAGGAGATCAAATCTGTGACTAGATGTAGAGAGCAACAGAGGAAACACTGCTGACCCCCGTCCTCACATCTGAAGCTGTGCCACAGTAGTAGCTCCCACTGCTTTCTGTTCAATATTTGTTTCATTTCCAACAGTCATAAGATGATACATTACCCAGAAACATACAACCAACACCAACAACAAAGCAGCAGTATTCACAAGCGTGAGTAATTATTCTGCTTTTCTACCCTCATCAAAATCATTGTGCGTCTATTCATCTTGTATAGATAACGTTTTATCATACTAGGAGTTTTCTGTTGACGTCTCATATTCATTTTTATTTATATGATTGGCTCAGATGAGTGGTAGAGTTGAGTGTCATCAACATAGTTTGTAAATAGATGCCATGTTGGGGGAGGATATGATATGATGTACAGGATATATGATGCATAATATTCTACTGTCAAAATCTAAGCAATTGCTCGGCTGACCGCAGTGTTTTACGGTTCTGTTTCAATGTATTTGGAGGGGATTTCCCTGACATTTTTTTATCAAAGCTCGACAATAGCATGTCTTGAAATTAGAGATAGTAATAGTTAGGGTCATTCTGAAGGAAAACATGTACAGAAATGTGGCTGAATTTCCCTGTACTGTAATTTACAGTGAAACGATACGGTCAGAGGAACATTTTGATCAGTCAAACCTTAACAACCTGCTATAGAAACAGTTGTATCATATCAGGAGATTTTGGCTACGTGTTATATTCAACAACACTTTGATGTATATTATTGTGCTGTTGAGGTGAGCTGCTCTGTCTTGACTTGTCAGTGTCCTCATTTCCCAGCACGATGTTATCAGTTTAACTTTTTACTGTGTAAAGAAAATGAAGAATATGAATAGTGTCAATTGTGTGAGTCTCAATGTGAGATCTGGTGGCGTGTGGCGCAGTGGATAGAGCCTTGGTGTTGGGATCAGGGGGTCACAGGTTCAAACCCCACTGCAGTCAGCATGTCGTTGTGTCCCTGAGACACTTCACCCCAAATTGCTCCTGTGGGGATTGGCCACAGTATTGAGTATGTAAGTCGCTTTGGATAAAAGCGTCTAAGAAGTAACATGTAATAGTAATGTGGCAGCTCTAGGCCTGCTACTATTACTATCACTACCATTCTACTTTAATGTGATTCCTTTGGATTTTTTGCCCCCGGCTTGTAGAAACCTGGGAGTGGAAGTGAGCTCCACTGGTACACTGTATGGTGGGTAAACACACACACACACACACACACACACACACACACACACACACACACACACACACACACACTGCTATCCCTGTCCTCCCCAGAGTGAGAGAAGACAGGTGATGTGGAGGAGGAAGTCACTGTGGATCAGGGAGAGCAGTCAGAGGGAAGCAGATGAGGACGAGAGGAAAGGCGGTGCTTCGAGTGTATAAAGGCCAAGAGGTGCTTTTCAAAGTAATAACCTACAGGCACACTGCAGCTGACCTTTCGAGACCCTGGAAATCCAATCACTTGGTGAACCCTTAATCTCCCCCAGATGTACCGTATGTATCTGTAGGCGCACATATTATTTTGTACTTGTGTACACACAGAGAACTGCAGATTATTGTAGGTGTACCCAGCAGATGTTTTCATTGGATATTGGATTATTGCAGGAAATAAGCTCAGTGGCCAATGAAAGCTATTAACAAACTACACCACGGTTACATGACTTCAACTTCACCATGACGTAATATTGAGTTCTGCAAGATGACAACCTCTTTGTCTCATTTAGCCACTTGCAAGCAGCTGCCTTTTTTAAGACACCCAAAAGCTTAAAAAATGAACAAGTAGTGTAAAGTTTCTATTAACCACAGACCTTATTTTAGGCATTTCACGCAAAAAAAACATTGACTCTGAGACAAGGAAACAGGAGTGCAAAAATGCTTACTCACGTCTGCCTTTTTACAACTTATTTCTCGATGTCAGTATGTTTGGAAACTTGGATTTTGACTAGAATGTAATCAAGGCTCAGTGGATGTTAATAAGAAAGTTTGACCCTGTGTTTGTAAAGATGGAGCCACATGTGGTTACCGGTAAGCGAAGATACTTGTAGGCTTATCAGAACACACTCGATATGTGATGGTCAAGGGTAAAGCAATCATTAGTCAAGAGGGTTCATCTTCTTGGGACCATGAATGTCTGAACAAAAATGAATGGCAATCTGTTGAAATAGTTGCAAGCTATAAAGCAATATAAATACCATTAACATCATTACAAAACACTCTGCTATACAACATGTGCAATATTATTATTATTACGACTAATAATGTTTGATAAATAACGTGCAATTACGTAACTATCACTACGGTTTTTTCACTACTAAATACTGTTCATATTCACATGAATTGTGTGACCATGTATGTTTCCTGTAGTTATTGAATTGCTCTCTTTACTGCTCTGTTAGTGTACAGTTTTATTATTATTGTGCTGCTGTGTTTAGTGTATTTTTGTAACTCTGGCACAACAGCTGTGTGTGAACCAGCCATTCAAGAAACAGACAGACATGGAATTCATAGAATAAAAATACTTGTTGATGTTTGAAATGTAAAGCATGTTGGCTCTAAACTCACTAAATGTTCCTTCAGACATTCTCTGACACTTGATACGATCACGGGTCAGACTCCCGACGAAGAGGAGTTCAGGTTGGGTTTCTTTTTTAACTCCGAGGGCATGGTCACGCCTGAGGGGATGTAAACATGACATCCTGGGTTTGTGTCGAGTTCCTCTCTGCTTGCCCTTCTTCTCTTACTCGTCTGTCTCTGTCTCACAGTGTTACCTGTTTCTCCACACTGTGAACAACTTTTTAAAAAAAAACCTAAAAGGCCACACAGAGAAAAAATCTGGAAACTCAGTCAGGCCCAACGGAGAGCAGATTGGGTATAGATTGAGGACTGTGTAGTTTCTGCTTGGTAACATCGACCCACAGGGCATATTGACCATGTGCTGTGCACCAGTGAGGAGAAGAAAGTTGAGAAATAAACACAGCACACACGCAGCGAATGAAAGCAAGACTATGCTAGAAAATATATTACAATTATAGACACATCAAGCCTGCGAAAACACCAAGGGTTTGTGATTTTTTATGAAGTGCAACAACAAGCCTGCTGCACACTGAAATGCTCATTCAGTCATTTTTATGTGCCTGATTGAAGAGGCCGACTTGATTTGTTCCCTGAGTCACACCCCGGCTCCCTGCTTACGTGTTGAGAGAAATTAATACAAACAACTAAAGGAAAAACAGGATGTTGCTTTATTTTGTTACAGTGGTTTGAAAGAAATCCAGTAAGGGATCGATCATCTGTCAACTCTCTGCCTGCTGGGCACTGACTTTTAAAAGGGCAAATATACAATATACAAATAATGTTTAGTTACTCAAGAGAAATCAAAAACTGAAGTTGCAAAATGGGCATTTTCTTTCAATCTTGTTGCCACAATGATAAGAATCATTTTGAAGGTATAACTGACACATAGACATGTCAACGGCTTTTCCGTCGAATATGAATAATAACCAAAACTTCGAATAGATAAATAATCTGTTTTCATCGCATCATTTGTGCTCTTCCAATGAACTTATATGTATTCAGGTACATCTCTCCCATGTTTCATATTGCCCAATTTGCATATATACATATACCATCATGCACGAGAAACACAAAAGCAATCCAGTTGGTTTCACTGGAAGCCTTTTGAAGCCAATGATAAATAGTATTCACAATAGTCCAGTTTTAATTGTTAATTTTAGGTCATTGGTTTATTGATTTTTGCCCAAATTGTCTGCAGCTCTTTTCCAGAAGGTCATAGGTCAAATGGCCCATTGTAGGAGATCTAAATACCTAAAATCATAAATCCAATATCAGCCTGAAGGAGGATAAAAACAGCTAAATGCTTCACAACTTGGTAACCCAAAAGTGTTTGACAATCTGGCAACAATAGCCACTAACATGACTTTAAGGGTTCATTTTAATAAAGTGATATCATTCATTTATGTGAGCAAAAACCAAACAAACGTTCTGTCAGTTTAGGTTTAGGTTATGAGTTGAAATATAGTTGGTTTCCAAACTTTTTCGACACAGTCTCTCGGTCCACGCTGGCTATCTATCTGACCCACGAGCACAGTACACAAAATGAAAACTGATTTTGATTCTACTTCAGCCTGAAAATGGATTTCCAGCAGCAGTGAGAGTCTGTGCAGAATAAGGCAGGTCAGCTCATGATATCCTGTCCTGTGTGAGAGTCTTTCTTTGAAATCTGTCGCCACCAGATGACTCTCAGAGCTGCTATAACCAAAATGACCACATTTTGATCGACAGTTTTTGACAGTGGGATTGGGAGAAATGTTTTAATTTTTCTGTAGTTTGAGTTTGCTAACAATGCAGAGAAACATAGTGGGAGTAAACAATAGGGCTGTATATTGTTTACCAAATACTGGTACGTTTACCATCCATCCATCCATCCATCCATCCATCCATCCATCCATCCATCCATCCATCCATCCATCCATCCATCTTCTCCCTCTTATCCGTGGTCGGGTCTCGGAGGTATCAGTTCCAGCAGAGAGCCCCAAACGTTCCTTTCCCCTCATCAACCAGCTCTGACTGGGGGATCCCAAGGCGCTCCCAGGCCAGCGAAGAGATATAATCCCTCCTCCTGGTCCTAGGTCTACCCCTCGGTCTCCTCCCAGTCCCTCCCGGATGACTGAACTTCTCACCTTATCCCTAAGGGAGACGCCAGCCACCCTGCGGAGAAAACCCATCTTGGCCGCTTGTATCCGCGATCTCGTTCTTTCGTACGTATACCAGTACTCTTTATTTGTTTCCAATCTTGTGAATTGAAGCGTTCAGTATTCATTGGGTAAAAGCCACCATCACTTCTCCTCATCCAAAATATATTTACATACACATCTTGAAGAGGCCCTATTGTGCTTTTATATAGGTTGTTAATGCATGTAAATGGTCTGCAAAGGCTAACATCTTCTCCCAAAAGTTTCTCTCTCACATCTTGAACATTAAAGCATGTGAACATGTCCCAGTAGAGGCACAACATAGGAGAATGAGCTTAATATGTCCTCAGAGATTACTCTGATAACTGAACTGGCTTATTCATCAGATTAAAGGAATGACATCTGGTCAAAAATTAAATCTACAATATTAAGAATATATGAATAAATCTAACAAGGGAAGTCAGCATGGAGCTTTGATTGAATATGCATCAAATGAGAATTCAATTAAACCTTTCCAGGCATTTCATTTAGCATTTAGGAAACAAAGAGGAGTCGTGCTGCCGAGTGAGTTGGCTTTGAATTTTAAATGTCACTCAGCCTGTCGGTGGACTTTTTCTCCGCTGTAACACAACTCATACCTGAACCTCCTGGAGTGAAGCGGTGCTGTTATCAGGTGTGTTGCACCTCGAAAAGACAGACTGACTGACTGACTGACTGACTGACTGACTGACTGACTGACTCACTGATTCACTGACTCACTGACTGAATGACTGACTCACTGATGACTGACTGACTGACTCACTGACTGACTGACTAACTGACTGGCTGACTGACTGACTGACTGACTCACTGACTCACTGACTGACTCACTGACTGACTGACTGACTGACTGACTGACTCACTGACTGACTGACTGACTGACTGACTGACTGACTCACTGACTGACTGACTGACTGACTGACTGACTCACTGACTGACTGACTGACTGACTCACTGACTCACTGACTGACTGACTGACTGACTGACTGACTGACTGACTGACTGACTCACTGACTGACTGACTGACTGACTGGCTGACTGACTGACTCACTGACTGACTGACTGACTGACTCACTGACTGACTGTCTGACTGACTGACTCACTGACTGACTGACTGACTCACTGACTGACTCACTGATTGACTGACTCACTGACTGACTGACTGACTGACTCACTGACTGACTCACTGACTGACTGACTGACTGACTGGCTGACTGACTGACTCACTGACTGACTCACTGACTCACTGACTGACTGACTGACTGACTGACTCACTGACTGACTGACTGACTGACTGACTCACTGACTGACTGACTGACTGACTGACTGACTGACTGACTGACTCACTGACTCACTGACTGAATGACTGACTCACTGACTCACTGACTGATTGACTGACTGACTGACTGACTGAATGACTCACTGATGACTGACTGACTGACTGACTGACTCACTGATGACTGACTGACTGACTGACTGACTGACTCACTGATGACTGACTGACTGACTGACTCACTGACTGACTGACTGACTGACTCACTGACTGACTGACTGACTCACTGACTGACTGACTGACTGACTGACTCACTGATGACTGACTGACTGACTGACTGACTCACTGATGACTGACTGACTGACTGAATGACTGACTCACTGATGACTGACTGACTGACTGACTCACTGACTGACTGACTGACTGACTCACTGACTGACTGACTGACTCACTGACTGACTGACTGACTGACAGACTGACTCACTGACTGACTGACTGACTAACTCACTGACTGACTGACTGACTGACTGGAAAACCAGAGGATTTAATGCAATTATTTGAGCCAATCCTTACATTTCTGAGTCAGAGAAACTGTAAAGGTCATATGGAGGGGGAGGGAGTCAGAGAACATGTGACGTATAAACAATCCATCTACAGACGGAGCAAGGAAGTCGTGTATATCTCCATTCTCCAGCCATTTTTTAAACACACAAAACTGTGACAAATGCAGACTGTGTTGTGTAGCTTTCTGTCTGTTTATGCAGACACAGTACACAACAAACAGACACAAGAAACAAATGCATAACCTACTTTATTGTCCAATTAATCAGGATGTGTTCATGCGTTCCACTAATTGGGAAATTCCCATTTTTACAACAGAAGCACAAAATAAATGAATAAACTATCATATTAAATTATTGGCAAGCACACATCAATGGATTAAAGTCAAAGTACAAAACAATGATCAAAAGTATGTAATAATAATAATAATAATAGATTAAATTTGTATAGCGCCGTTCAAGGGACCCAAGGCCACTTTCCATGGTGAACAAACAAACAAACAAACAAACAAACAAAAGGGGCAAATAATAAAATAAAATAAATAAAATTGTGAAAAAGACTGTGATGTGATAAAAGTAGTGAAGTAGCAGCCAGTAATAACATGATTTATTTACTATCAACCTTTGTCTTTTCTGCACATGAACAACAATTGTCAACATTATCCTGTACTAGTTCAGTAAAAGGAAACTCCAGCAGAAATGCAAGTGAAACTGGAAGCCTTTTAACCCTCAGTGAAACACCTTTTGTGCTACTTTTGGACCTTGTTTGGTCTTTAGCGTCGATGTGTCTCTGGGGGATTTGGGGCCAGCTCACCAAGGTGTTGCCGACTCATTAGAGCCAGCAGGATCCGATCAAACTGCACTCGGATCTATACAAACAGAGCTTTTCAGAGGAAACGCAATCTCTGCAGCGGGAGTGCAGAGAGTTGTGGGGAATTGACCTTCATGAAGAACTGGAAAATGGTGTTTCACAACAAAGCTGCAAAGTACACTGAAACTCTGAAAACAGAACATTAGGCTGCTGTTGTCTATAATCTGCTCGACAGGCGGAGAGAAAATGCTGCAGAACAACAAATTACAGTCATGAGTCCATAACCACATTTCAGTTCTGCTTGTTTTTCGTTATTTATGTAATATTCCAACTGACTGCAGTGCTCTTTGTGTTCAGGGGTTCAACCTCCATCAGTCATTTCAAGTTAAAAGGCAAGAAAGTCAAACTGCGGCCGTGTTTAGTTGCAACTGTACTGCTTTAACAGATACTCATGATACCAAAATCAAATGCTGAGAACAACTCCAGTATTTTGTATGTTGTTTGTATCTGTTTCTCATGGTTTGGGAGGGTTGAGTGGGGTTAATGGGGTTCAAAAGCATATGGGGTGGTGTGGGCTTCTGTCTTTGTCTTTCAGCGGCTAAGTAATACATCTGGATGTCACCCAGACTTCATAGAACCGTTGTTACATGGTTGTGTTTAATGTCTACTTTTAGCTCGCCGAACATGAGCCACTGCAACCAAAAAAAGTCGATGTTTCTTTTACTCGCCTACAGTACATAAAAAGCCCTTAAATGTGACTCCAATGTTCGCCAAAGTTATTGGTTCCTAAAAAACAAGAAGACGCCAAACACAATACTTTAAATTCGTAGATTACAAATTAATGGCGACATCATAATGACTATACCACGTCCATTTCTTATATAAATTTCTTATACTCTCATCTTATAGACTTTTGGCTGTGGACATGTTTTCCTCACATGCAGAACACTGTAAGTGCGAAACTTCTGCAAGTTCGTTGAGTTTAGATTGGTCAGGATTTTTGGAGTCAAATTGGAGATGGATTTAGGAAAAGATAACGACATGTTTCAAGGAATATTATTCACATATACTAGCAAGGATTTAAAGGGATTGTCCCTTGTGCATCTGTTAGCAAATAAAGACACATTTGATCAGTGCAGGGTGGATTCTACTTAACATTAAGTGAGAACTCTTGTTTGATTCAAACACCCAGCAGCACTCTTTATTTATCACACTTCATGTTCTTGATATTGACTGCTTCCCTCCACCAGGGCCATCTGGATGAATGCAAAGGCAAAATGCAGCTGCTTGGTATGAGCTGCACGCACAAGTTCCATGTTTTTCCACAGTCTTAAAGTCCAGCGCATGTTATCACCATCTCAAATATTCTTCATCTCCCCCTCTCTTAAAGGAGAGCTGAACCTAATGAGGGTCTGAGAGAGATAGATGGCTACATTAGGAGATGAAATAACTTCATTTCTCTACTCAATTATACAATTAAATGTCTGCTGAAAGCTTGGAGCTATTCTTCTAATATCTGTGGGGCTTTGTTCATTGTAATGTCATTGGAGAATACCCCGGTTAGCATTGTGGTCGATACAGGTATTGATTTCTGCTGATGAGGATGTTTTGCAGTAACCTGTCCTTCACTAATTGTGTATATTTCATTTACTAATGGCAGAAACTCTAACTAGGTTTGCAATATATATATATATACAATTGTCATTGTAAAAAGTCAGTGCATTTGCAGGTTCATATTTGTATTATGTGCTTCTACTGTGACGTGTTTCCATGCTTTAATTTTCAAAAAGGTGTTTATTTTAGAGCCCAGTCTGCTCTGATTGGTTAGCTGGTCGGCTCTGTTGTGATTGGTCAACCGCTTAGAGATGTCCCGCCCCTTACCCTACCACGCACGTCATAATGTGCACAACTTATTCTGACAGGAATTAAAAGAAAATCTTAAGTAGTTTCATTTTAAAACACACAATTCTCATACTTTGGGGAAATTGGAGTTTGCCTAACAAAATTGGAATAGTATTTGGGATGTCATTCATCCACATTTTGTGTAAATATCCTGTATGTATTTGTATCTTTCTGTCAGTTTTTCCCGCCTACAGAATGTGAGGCAGCATTTCCATTTTGGCTTTCTTTGCTGTAAATACTCCTCTGGAAGAGGAGTGAGACTCTCATATTTAAAAGCTGCTGCAAGGATTGATATTTATTTTACCTTTGGCAACACAGACGTCCGAGAGCAGTCAACCCACTCTGCCTGGTAAAAAAAAGTATTCAATGGCAAACCTTTTCTAAGCTCTGTAGATCAATACAAAACTACTCGCTGAAGACGGGATAAAATACTTGGTGCGTACTTAGTTTTGTTTGTGCAGGAGCAGAGATGGCAAAAGTACACACATCCTTTACTCAAGTAGAAGTACAGATACTCGTGTTTAAAAATACTCTGCTAAAAGTAGAAGTACTGACTAAACTTCTTTACTCAAGTCAAAGTAAAGAGGGCTTTGAAATGTACTTCAGTAAAAAGTACCCATAACTAGCAGCTGTTTTAAAGAGTACCTGACCTCCCTTTATATTAATAGAACAATAATGTCATTGTTAGCTAATGAATGTTTCCATGCTGAACAACGGCAACATGACAACGTTTTCATTGGTCCCTCTTCTTTAGAGAAGACCAGGAAATGATGGATACACGGATCGTGTTCAAATCAATAGGCACGCAATGACTCTAAATAATAATGATCACGCCACCAAACACACATTCAAACTAAAGGAACCAGCCTGTTTGGAAAATGTGAGAAGTAGAAAGTACAGGTATTTGGGTTCAACATGTAAGAAGTAGAAAGTACAGGTATTTGGGTTCAAAATGTAAGAAGTAGAAAGTACAGGTATTTGTGTTCAAAATGTAAGAAGTAGAAAGTACAGGTATTTGGGTTCAAAATGTAAGAAGCCAAAGTAAAAAGTCGTCAGAAAAATAAAAGTACTCATACCAGAAACATTTACTTAAGTACAGTAACAAAGTATTTATATTCCACTACTTCCACGTCTGTGCAGGAGTATGTTTAAAACTAACAAATAATTCAAAAGATCTGGCATCATGAGTCAGAGCATACATAAGAGGAGAAGCATCAGGGAGTCGAAGCTTTGAACGTTTGGTGGAAACGCTGCGATGGCGATGCCTCCTGAATTATTGTTGGGAGCTGTGTGGGATTGTCGCTCTGCGGCTCTCTTCATAACATTCAGATTTCTACCTGGTGGGATGAGAGCTGATGCTAATCGAGTGGAGAGGAGCTGCAGGCTTTCTCTTACCACTCAGTGTGCTAAAGTTTACTTTTAAACTCAAGTGGAAAGTAACCAAATACATTATTAAGACAACCTCAATATAAGTGTATCACCATTAAACAGCACTTTATGCTCCTGTTTGACTTTGTTCCAGAGGGTTTTGTTTCAACTAAACGTATTTGACAGCTGTATACTTTTCAAATTAAGCTTGTACATAAAGAACATTAGCGTACACTATACAATGCAATGTTTCGTTAAAGATGACTCCTAATCCATTTGATTGTGGCTTTGTTTAGAAACTAGTCACTCTTTGGGGCCCCTCGTGACTTTTAAAGGGGCCATATTATCCTGATGTTCAGGTGTATATCAGTATGTAGTGTCTCTACTTTAAAGAGTCCTCTCCTGCTGATGTTCAGGTGTATATCAGTATGTAGTGTCTCTACTTTAAAGAGTCCTCTCCTGCTGATGTTCAGGTGTATATCAGTATGTAGTGTCTCTACTTTAAAGAGTCCTCTCCTGCTGATGTTCAGGTGTATATCAGTATGTAGTGTCTCTACTTTAAAGAGTCCTCTCCTGCTGATGTTCAGGTGTATATCAGTATGTAGTGTCTCTACTTTAAAGAGTCCTCTCCTGCTGATGTTCAGGTTCATATCAGTGTGTAGTGTCTCTACTTTAAAGAGTCCTCTCCTGCTGATATTCAGGTGTCAGTATGTAGTGTCTCTACTTTAAAGAGTCCTCTCCTGCTGATGTTCAGGTGTATATCAGTATGTAGTGTCTCTACTTTAAAGAGTCCTCTCCTGCTGATGTTCAGGTGTCAGTATGTAGTGTCTCTACTTTAAAGAGTCCTCTCCTGCTGATGTTCAGGTGTATATCAGTATGTAGTGTCTCTACTTTAAAGAGTCCTCTCCTGCTGATGTTCAGGTGTATATCAGTATGTAGTGTCTCTACTTTAAAGAGTCCTCTCCTGCTGATGTTCAGGTGTATATCAGTATGTAGTGTCTCTACTTTAAAGAGTCCTCTCCTGCTGATGTTCAGGTGTATATCAGTATGTAGTGTCTCTACTTTAAAGAGTCCTCTCCTGCTGATGTTCAGGTGTATATCAGTATGTAGTGTCTCTACTTTAAAGAGTCCTCTCCTGCTGATGTTCAGGTGTATATCAGTATGTAGTGTCTCTACTTTAAAGAGTCCTCTCCTGCTGATGTTCAGGTGTATATCAGTATGTAGTGTCTCTACTTTAAAGAGTCCTCTCCTGCTGATGTTCAGGTGTATATCAGTATGTAGTGTCTCTACTTTAAAGAGTCCTCTCCTGCTGATGTTCAGGTGTATATCAGTATGTAGTGTCTCTACTTTAAAGAGTCCTCTCCTGCTGATGTTCAGGTGTATATCAGTATGTAGTGTCTCTACTTTAAAGAGTCCTCTCCTGCTGATGTTCAGGTGTATATCAGTATGTAGTGTCTCTACTTTAAAGAGTTCTCTCCTGCTGATGTTCAGGTGTATATCAGTATGTAGTGTCTCTACTGTGACATGTCTCCATGCTTTAATGTTCACCTCTTTTCACCCTCTGTCTGAAACCAGAGCCCAGTCTGCTCTGATTGGTTAGCTGGCCGGCTCTGTTGTGATTGGTCAACCGCTTAGAGATGTCCCGCCCCTTAGCCAATAGAAGCACGTGTGTTACATAGTGATTTCACTTTTCAATTTATGATCAATTTATGATTAAATAGTCATATAGCACGATTGGTTAAGAGCAGATATAAATGGTTAAACATTTTTGGTGCATTTGGAGATGAGCTCTGATATTTTCTTTCTTCTTATTCTAAAATTAAGAAAAGGTATTGGAGAGATTTAAGATAACGTTGCTGAATGAAAACCATTATCTTTGTATTTGACTTAAAAATAAAGTAGGAGTCTAATTGTTCAGTTACTACAAAGCAGGCTCACAGTTTGTCCTCGGGTGCAAAACACAACATAATGAGCTACTGTATGAAAAGGCACCTTGAAATAATAACATCATTGATTTTGCATGCTGGTAAATCAGGTGAAACCAGTTGCCCTCTGTCCTTTGGTCACTGATGATGAATCCAGAAGAGAGAACAATAACGTATTTACTCTACAGGACCTAAAAGAGTCTGCACTGGCTCAGAATAAAGGACTTATATGGCATGGCAACATTTCAATCCAAGATCTCTTTGTGTCCTGAAATAACGATAAACTCCCACAGCGATGAGTGAAAAATAAAAAAGAAGCACTTCTCTCTATTCTTACTTTAAAATCAAATCCATTCATATCTCACTAAGTGCATTCTTCTCAGGTAGATTAAATATTTGACTACGGGACTCCATTAGTTCCAGCTGTTCTCCGCGCTGCTTTATATTCACACCATCACACATCATGATTTAAATGGAGAGGAGGCGCTCTTACAGTTTCCTTTCATGAGATGTGCGTGTGTGTGTGTGTATGTGTGTGTGTGTGTGTGTGTGTGTGTGTGTGTGTGTGTGTGTGTGTGTGTGTGTGTGTGTGTGTGTGTGTGTGTGTGTGTGTGTGTGTGTGTGTGTGTGTGTGTGTGTGTGTGTGTGTGTGTGTGCTGCCTGCCTTTAGGTTAAACGTGATAATGAAGCGCAGTACTGTAAGCCTTTGTGCTATTCTCCAGTGCATTAGCAGCAGCAGTCAACTTGAGTGCGCATCATAAAAGAGACACATCAATAATCCTTTAAAATGTAAATCCCCCGGCCTTGAGTGGAAACACAGTCTTTGTGATAGACGTGCTGTCACACTGAGTGAACGTTTGATGGAACGCACTGTTTTCTGTGGGGGTGAAAGCATGGAAACAAAGCTGTTACACAAAGATAAATCACTGTCGTTGACATCAATATCCTTCAAACCTGTGCATGTGTTTTTAAAGTGAGGCATTATACAGATTTACCTGAGAGTTTTAGACAGTATTTTGCTAACTTGCACCCAGCTGGAAGGCTGTTTATTTTAGTTTGAAGTTGAATAAATACATCACAAGGTTGTATTTTTGTCAAATTGTGTGGAGTGAAATGTACATTTAATGGATTCCTCTGTGTCATTGTCTGTGTACAAAAAACAGACATAAAAACATTACATTTGCTTAAAAAAAAAAGAAGATTATAATGTACATACATTACTCCTACATGGCCTTAATAATGATAATACTCATAATACTAATAATAATACAAATAATAATAAATAACTATAAGTGTAATTATGTCTATATATGTATTTGTTTAAATTACTAATAATTCAATTCATCAAATCAAACAAATTAGTATTATTGTGTTGCCTTTTTTTAATTGTGTTATACAAGCCATAACCACAACCTTACATATACTTAATATTTATTTCATACATCTAGTATTTAATGTTGTTTATGTGAAATAAATACAATAAACTCACAATAGATCCCACTATAATAATATAAATAGGCATTTCTCCCTCATGAAAGCAGGTGTTGTTGTTTTCCTATTTGTGCTGAAACCGTGATGGAGAATGACAGAGTCACTATTGTTCTCCAGCCAAGGGAGATGGTCATTCCCGGCACTGTCAATATATACGAGAGCGGCCATGTTTTAACAGGAATGCAGCGAGAGAACAAAGTGTGTGAGATCACACACACTCAGAGGACCGCCATGACCTCTAATGCAACACCTCAAGGTCACGAGCAGGGAACATGTGACAGAGAATCAAAGCAGGAGCTGGTTTCCCTCAAGACATACTCTAGATCACTCCTTTATTGAAATATGCTATCTGCTTTTTGTTGTAGCCATAGAGTGGAAAAATGTACTTATCTACTATAAAAAAAGTAATTATAATCTTCTAAATTAATATAATAATATATAATATTAATATTTATGTATTTATTTATCAACGTTTTTTGTGTGTCACTTGAAATTGTTATTCTATTCTTGTTAGTGACATCACTTTGTAACACTTGCGCTCCTATTGGCTAGCGCTCCAACACATGGACATGGCGGGACATCTCTAAGATGTTGACCAATCACAACAGAGCCGTCCAGCTAACCAATCAGAGCAGACTGGGCTCTGGTTTCAGACAGAGGGTGAAAAGAGGTGCTGCAGCACAGGCAGTATGAGAAAAATAAAGAGCTTTTTGAACATTAAAGCATGGAGACACGTAGAGACACTACATACTGATATACACCTGAACATCAGCAGGAGAGGACTCTTTAAAGTAGAGACACTACATACTGATATACACCTGAACATCAGCAGGAGAGGACTCTTTAAAGTAGAGACACTACATACTGATATACACCTGAACATCAGCAGGAGAGGACTCTTTAAAGTAGAGACACTACATACTGATATACACCTGAACATCAGCAGGAGAGGACTCTTTAAAGTAGAGACACTACATACTGATATACACCTGAACATCAGCAGGAGAGGACTCTTTAAAGTAGAGACACTACATACTGATATACACCTGAACATCAGCAGGAGAGGACTCTTTAAAGTAGAGACACTATATACTGATATACACCTGAACATCAGGAGGAGAGGACTCTTTAAAGTAGAGACACTATATACTGATATACACCTGAACATCAGGCAGGAGAGGACTCTTTAAAGTAGAGACACTACATACTGATATACACCTGAACATCAGCAGGAGAGGACTCTTTAAAGTAGAGACACTACATACTGATATACACCTGAACATCAGCAGGAGAGGACTCTTTAAAGTAGAGACACTACATACTGATATACACCTGAACATCAGCAGGAGAGGACTCTTTAAAGTAGAGACACTACATACTGATATACACCTGAACATCAGCAGGAGAGGACTCTTTAAAGTAGAGACACTACATACTGATATACACCTGAACATCAGCAGGAGAGGACTCTTTAAAGTAGAGACACTACATACTGATATACACCTGAACATCAGGAGGAGAGGACTCTTTAAAGTAGAGACACTACATACTGATATACACCTGAACCTATACAATATTTCATGGATGCAAGCCAAGACAATCAGTAGTCTATAGCAGCGTTTCTCAATCGTCTTCAGGGGTGCCGTCAAATAATTATATATTCTGACGTTCATATGAATAAATTAATACACGACCGTTAAAGAGCCGTCTGTTTTCGATTCAATGTGAGGAAAAGCTTTTGCCAGCCAAAACAGAAGATATTTGTGAATAAATGTTTTGAATTATGAACACTGGACATAGTAAGCTTATTTAGTGACCATTGCAAGTGACAAAAACATATTATAATTTGAGACCCCCCTCAAATGTTGCTGTTGAGGCTTTCAGGGGGGCTCAGGTGTTAATCAGGGGGGTCGAACTCCCCCGGACCCCCCCCCGTATTTCGCACACTGCTCCTCCTCGATTTCCTGCTGATGTTTAGCCGTACTTTTTTGATTGCTTTCCACGCAACGCAGCCATTGAGGCGACACCATGAGAGCTGATTGGAGAGGTTAATGTGCCGTCTTCATTTACCTCTATTGTTGCCTTCAGCAAACACCTGAGCTACCATTTAAAGGGGACCTATCATGCAAAATGCACTTTTGTACGTCTTTTCTACATGAATATGTGTCCCCGGTGTTCCAGGGAACTCACCAAGTGTCAGAAAACACAACCCTCTCTATTTTCCTCCATACCCAAATCTCTAAAAAAAGGGGCTGCAACGGATCTGATAAAAACTGATCCAGATTTGAACCCTGTCCTGACGTCAGGACGGTGGCGCTACGGCTATTGGGCCAACTCCACCAATCAGGAGGAGACAGCCACGGACATTGCCGTTCGAAAGCGCTGGAGACGATGTAGTACATATGCCAGGCCTGTAGATGGTGCTGTTCTCACAGAATCTGCCCTTGCTAAAACAGATCTAAAAAATGTCAAATTGAGCGAAAATGAGGCATGGCTAAAATGCATGATCTGTTTGGTATTTTGAAAAAAAAAAAGTATAAATATGCCTTATATAGGTATGGTCCTACACTATATTATTATTATATAGCATGATAGGTCCACTTTAAGTGGAGGAACATTATGTGTGATCTGGTTTCAGACAGAGGGTGAAAAGAGATGCTGCAGCACAGGCAGTATGAGAATAATAAAACAGGAGTCATAACTTGAGCTTTGAAATGTTAAAACTAGATATTTTTATGAAGTTCTTCCACCAACGTGAGGTAAAGTTTCAACTCCTCGTCATTTCCCTCTTCACCCAAAGTGGAGGTTCAGAGGCTGTACAGTAACACCATCAAAAACGCCCCTGCACATATTGATAAGAGCGGAAAACTGTAATTTATTTGGCCTTCTGAGTTTTTAAAGACCATGAATCCCTAAAAAGAAGATGACTCAAGCTCTGCTACTTTGTTGTGTTGCCAGAAGCATTGGAGTCATGGACATTTACGTAAGCCTGAAGATATTCTGATGAATTTCATTGGAGACAAAGCCTGCATACTAAATGTGCTTTTAATGCTCTACATGACAATTAAATGTCAGGCGATACTGTGAGAAGTGCTTGAGTTGTCATGCTGTGGTATTCGTTTCACCTCATCTGCCAAATGAGGCCGTGGTGGTGCTCCGTTGGATTGAAAACAGCTGCTTGAGATCTTTATTGTTGTCTAATTTAACTCGCACAAATCTGTCATTTCCTATTATACTCTATCCTGAAATGTGTCTTCAATTTAAATCAATTTGACTTACTACACGTGTTAGTCTAGAAGCAACTGGCAATGACATGTTTGGTTTAAATAAGTACTTTCCAATTAAGGTTTTCCAATGTTTTAAGTGACCCCTTCTTACTCCAAATGTTGCGCCACAAGATTGGGAAACAATTTCACTTGTAAAGATGAAATATAACGAGCTGATTAAGAGATATTTGATGAGCACATCGATGCAGAGGATAGACAGATAGATAGATAGATGGATGGATGGATGGATGGATGGATAGATAGATAGATAGATAGATAGATAGATAGATGGATGGATGGATGGATGGATGGATAGATGGATAGATAGATAGATGGATGATGGATGGATGGATGATGGATGGCTGCTCGCTCGCTCGCTCGCTGGCTGGCTGCTGTGGCTGGCTGCTCGCTCGCTCGCTCGATCTCGCTCGCTCGCTCGCTGCTCGCTGGCTGGCTGCTGGCTGGCTGGCTGGCTGGCTGGCTGGCTGCTGGCTCGTGCTCTCTGGCTGCGCTGCTGGCTCGCTGGCTCGCTGCTGGCTGGCTGGCTGGCTGGCTCGCTGCTGGCTGGCCTCGGCTGGCTGCTCGCTGGCTGGCTGGCTGGCTGGCTCTCTAGCTCGCTGGCTGTGGCTCGCTCGCTGGCTGGCTGGCTGGCTCGCTCGCTGGTGCTCTGCTGGCCGCTGGCTCGCTGCTGGCTGGCTTCTGGCTGGCTGGCTGGCTGGCTGGCTCGCTCTCGGCTCGCTGGCTGGCTGCTGGCTGGCTGCTGGCGCTGCTCTCACTCGCTCGTCGCTGCTCGCTGTGGCTGGCTGGCTGCTGGCTGGCTGGCTGGCTCGCTCGCTCCTCGCTGGCTGGCTGGCTGCTGGCTGGCTGGCTGGCTGGCTGGCTGGCTCTGCTGCTGGCTGGCTCGCTGTGGCCTGGCTCGCTGCTCGCTGCTGATGCTGGATCGCTGGCTGGCTGGCTCGCTCGCTGCTCGCTGGCTGGCTGGCTGGCTGGCTGGATGGATGGATGGATGGATCCATGGATAGATGGATGGATGGATGGATGGATGGATGGATGGATGGATAGATGGATGGATGGATGGATATTGACATATTCTCAGTAGAAAATACATATATTCAGAAGAGTCTCTAAACACTATAAAATATTCAGAATACATTTTAATTCTCTCACATATCAATCTACTAAGGGACAATATTTATAATATATCAATATACTACTCTTCGGCAAAACCACCAACTTACTACTTTTAATATATCATAATCTACTGTATTAGGCATTGAATAGCAATGCATGAGTCAGGTTTCAATTCAAATGTAGTCAAAAGTTATGTAATGTCACTGTGTACCAGAAATATGGGGGAGAGAAACTTCTTCTGGAGGGAATATAGGGATTTTAGCCTTTGCAGACCATTTACATGCACTTAAACCTAGATAAAGGGAAGGGCACGAATCTGAGAAGGGCCTGTTTAAACAATTCAGAATATCTGCATTAAAATCCAATTGATTGCGCCTTTCCATGTACTACCATTGTGAGATAATAAGGAGTTAAGCGGACCAAGATGAACAGTTGATGGAGCTACATTTCTGGTTGGATGTTATTAAATCATTGCAGTAGAAGCAACACATAAATAAAAAGCTTTAAAAACATAAAAGCTTTTGTGCAATATTTCAAATTTCATGCAGATAAAAAAACGTGTCTTACGGAGTAACACAATTACTGACTGCACTACTTTCCACTTGCCTTATTTACTTTTTCTACTAAAATGGGGCGAAGCCTGCAAGCTAGTTCAGGCAGTCAACTCGAGCACCAATGATACATTAACACGTGACGCACCTCGTCCCTCTTGCAACCAACCAAACACATTCTCCTAAACATGCCGCTCTATTGAAACTGCTAGGTCGTCCTGCCTCTGCCTCGCTATGCTGCTGCTGCTGCTGTGTTCACTTGCTACTGCTACGTTCATGTTCCTGCTGCTGTGTTTCATGTTGCTGCTGCTCGCCTGCCCCACCACCACCCCAGCTCCACCCCAGCTTCCACCCAGCTTCCACCCAGCTTCCACCCCAGCTTCCACCCAGCTTCCACCCAGCTTCCACCCAGCTTCCACCCCAGCTTCCACCCCAGCTTCCACCCCAGCTTCCACCCAGCTTCCACCCAGCTTCCACCCAGCTTCCACCCAGCTTCCACCCCAGCTTCCACCCAGCTTCCACCCCAGCTTCCACCCCAGCTCCCACCCCAGCTTCCACCCAGCTTCCACCCAGCTTCCACCCAGCTTCCACCCCAGCTTCCACCCAGCTTCCACCCCAGCTTCCACCCAGCTTCCACCCAGCTTCCACCCAGCTTCCACCCCAGCTTCCACCCCAGCTTCCACCCCAGCTTCCACCCAGCTTCCACCCAGCTTCCACCCAGCTTCCACCCAGCTTCCACCCAGCTTCCACCCAGCTTCCACCCAGCTTCCACCCAGCTTCCACCCAGCTTCCACCCCAGCTTCCACCCAGCTTCCACCCCAGCTTCCACCCCAGCTCCCACCCCAGCTTCCACCCAGCTTCCACCCAGCTTCCACCCAGCTTCCACCCAGCTTCCACCCCAGCTTCCACCCCAGCTTCCACCTGTAGGCTCGGGGGGATAGTTATCTAATCATCACTCAATGTTCTTTGTTAATCTGTGGAGTGATGAGGCCCGAGCCTAGACGCCAAACTCAAACTATATGCTGCTATAATAAACATATTAAGAAACACGTGAGTTGTCTGACTGAACTAAAACTCATTGAATAATTAGAACATGTGTGATCATAAAATTCTATAAAAAGTGGCCTCAAACTGAGTGTAGGGTTATATTATGGTTATAAATTGCTAAGAAATGAGTGCATTCAATGCCAAAAACATTCAAAATAAATGTGAGAACTTCCTTATTAACGGCAAAGCTACATCATTATATAAATATATTCTAAAGTAAGTAATTACATGTGTCAGAGAGGCAGATTCAATGATATACCGTAAAGCATATCCATTCTCCCAGAGGGATTAACCCTTTTGATTGTAATAACCTCATTGCCTCTCCTTGATTTAATCCTATGCAAAACATATCAAATTACTATGGAAATAAATCCAGTCTCTTTGCAATGTTAATGAGATGAGAGATTATATATACATACTGCTCTATCCTGCAGAGCATCTGGCAAGACATACACTCCAAGGATATCCAGTTGATCAGGCAATAAAGGAAACACACACACTCCTACAGAAAGGAAATCCTCCTCTCTGGCTGGATTTAGTCCGGATGAGATCAGAAAGCCGAGCACTGCGCTCCGTCTGCAGCTCATTGAGTCTTCTCTCCTCTGGGAGCAGAGACTCAGAGACTGAAACACTGAGACATGGCTTCCCAAAGAGTCCAGAGGAGCAGGACAGAGACCTCTTTATTGATCCGGCTGCAGGAGCGATGATAGAACTTGAGGTCAAAATGTTCTCAGGGAGTTTCTAGAGGAACTCGAGGTAGGAGAGAAGCCGGGTGAGAAAAACAAGTGTTGCGTCTCCACTTACAAAAAGCTCAGCCGAGCCTTTGTGCCGAAGAGAACAACAACAGAGAAGTTCATCAATTTATGGAATTAGTTTTCTATATAGTGGCATTTTTATAATAGACAGAATATCAGATAGATAGATAGATAGATAGATAGATAGATAGATAGATAGATAGATAGATAGATAGATAGATAGATAGATAGATGGATGGATGGATGGATGGATGGATGGATGGATGGATGGATATTGACATATTCTCAGTAGAAAATACATATTTTCAGAAGAGTCTCTAAACACTATAAAATATTCAGAATACATTTGAATTCTCTCACATATCAATCTACTAAAGGGACAATATTTATAATATATCAATCTACTAAAAGGTGATAAATTATAGAAACCAATCAACTACAAATATATATTTTTATGAAATGAGGAGGTTTGAAGTGTTCTTCAGCTCTGCTTTCCAACCAGCAGGCCTTACAGGATGCACAAAGGACTCATTGATCCCGTCTATTTTAACCCGAAGTGCTGCAGTTGGAGCAGTGGAGATGAAGAAGGCAGAATTTCCCAACGGAGAAGCAGCAGTAGCCTATTCAAACAAAAGGTTTGCTCTGTCGATATTATCGGCTCAAACTATATTCTTGACTTGGGCACTGTAGACATGTATAGTCCAGTCATGTACAGAGTGTGGGGTTTCACTACAGTGGGTTGTTGCATGCAGGTGTAAGTCATAGATTGTGTGCAAACTTTAGGTCTTGGAGGCTCCAGTTATTGCCAGCCTGAGAGAGATAAACTAAAAACAAAACTTTAACATTTTGCAAATTCACAGAAGTTAGGACCAAGGCACTGGACACACTGATTATGGGGATAAAGCCGTATCTTGTTTTTATTTAGATAATATGTAACAGTCTTTTTGTGTACTGGGCAGAGGTGGGAAATGAAGTAGTACAAATACTTCGTTACTGTACTTAAGTAAATGTCTCTGGTATCAGTACTTTGCTCCACTACTTATTTTCCTGGCGACTTTTTACTTTGACTTCTTACATGTTGAACACAAATACCTGTACTTTCTACTTCTTACATGTTGAACCCAAATACCTGTACTTTCTACTTCTTACATGTTGAACCCAAATACCTGTACTTTCTACTTCTCACATTTTCCAAACAGGCTGGTTCCTTTAGTTTGAATGTGTGTTTGGTGGCGTGATCATTATTATTTAGAGTCATTGCGTGCCTATTGATTTGAACACGATCCGTGTATCCATCATTTCCTGGTCTTCTCTAAAGAAGAGGGAACAATGAAAACGTTGTCATGTTGCCGTTGTTCAGCATGGAAACATTCATTAGCTAACAATGACATTATTGTTCTATTCATATAAAGGGAGGTCAGGTACTCTTTAAAACAGCTGCTAGTTATGGGTACTTTTTACTGAAGTACATTTCAAAGCCCTCTTTACTTTGACTTGAGTAAAGAAGGTTAGTCAGTACTTCTACTTTTACCAGAGTATTTTTAAACACGAGTATGTGTACTTCTACTTGAGTAAAGGATGTGTGTACTTTTGCCCTCTCTGGTACTGGGTAACTTTTCCTTTAATTGCAAAATGAAAAGAAATACATGCGGACATTTGTCTTGCATCATTGATTGTATATAAGTAGGGGGTTTCACCCATTGGTCTGTGGACTGCTCATCACTGTCACAGTTTTTTTACGGTTTTTATATCAATTATTTGACCGTATATGTTTCTTATAGTTATTTAACTAGCTCTTTTTACTGCACTGTTAGTGTACAGTTTTATTATTATTATTATGCTGCTGTGTTTACTGTATCTTTGTAACTCTGGCACAACAATTTCCTTCGGGATAAATAAAGTCTTATCTTATCTCTTTGGCACCAATGACATATTTGTTATTTGGGGATGAGTAGTGGCATGAACAGGTCGACTAAGCACAACAGAAGTCTGATAAATAAATCTTTGTTGACCAAACTGTTAGCCTTGACTTTGACAAACTAAAAGATACAAACAAGGTTTTTAAAAGCAGTATAAAATAACCCTTCATGTATTTGTCCTACATCTATTCCATTGTAAACAAAAACCTCTAAATGAATATTCCTTACACATACTGTAAACAACAATGCCTCCATAAACATTCATCTGTTCGCATCTTGCAATTGATTTATCTATATATCCTATTCCATTTACGTTCATATAGACTCTTCTTTCTATTCGATTTGATTTACTTGCACATCTTACAACATTCTCTTGCACTATTTTATTTATATTCTGTTATTTATTGCACTATTTTATCTGTTTTATTTGATTTATGTCCTATATCTATTCATGTTGCATTGTTGGAGGAGCCTTGGACTTATCTGCCATATCTATACTGTAGCTATTGTATGACAATAAAGCCTTGAATTGAATGCTATACCCAATCAAAAATGTGACTAAAAAGCTTAACACCAATATCATTATTCCATTACTTTACATATCCCCTTTCTTTTTTCTGCATGTTTTTCAAAATCTCTTTCAACTTGATTCTTTCCTCAAGTCATTCCCACAAAACCCCCACGCAAACATACACTCCTCGTCCCTAAAGTGTCGTGTTATTACAACTTCATGATCACATGTTGGACCCACGTATCCTTTAATGTCGCCTCATTAAACTGCTCCCTAGTGTAAAGCGTATCAAAGAGAGGAATGTAGTCCTCAGTGCCCACTTAGTGCAGTTGTGGTTAAGTTGGTTAAAGCTTTGATTCATCACTTTGTGTGGGCAGAGCAATGATCAGGCACAAGGATTTGATTCAGGCGAATGGAGTGACTTCTCAGTCAGGGGGATGCAAACACTTCAACGTTTAAAGGTGGGGTATGTAATTTATTTCAGAAACACTTGTTATATTCCATGGAATGCTCTTAACATCCCGATAGCAATGAATACATTAAATGCTTTGACAATAAATACATTACAAAAATGTCATCTGTGGAAGCCGTAGCGGTGTAAAAAGCACGACCAATCATCTGAGCCAGCCCGGCTAAAATAACTGGATGGCCTATACCTGCCTGTCAGCCTTCCATCTGTGCACAAACTTATCTCGTGCCCTCATTGGTCATGTGCGCGTTCGTGTGTGTTGGAGGAGGGGCTCTGTAAGGAAGTGGTCGATTTTTTCCGGTTGTCTATTTTCAAATTCTAGCGCACTCGAGCTGGTTTCTCCAAAATTACCTACCCCACCTTTAAACTGTTGGTGAAATGGGGGTTTTGCATTTTATGAACTGAAGCTTTTAAGAGCCCAGCAATATCAAAGCATGCATGAGACAAACTGAAGCAACACTACATTTCTCCCCATAGATCCCAAATGGATCTGTGTAATAGCTGGAATCATCATTACGTAATGTGCTTAGTGGAATGAAGTGAGGCACTGATGAGGCCTTTCTCCTGTTGCTAACTTAAAGAGGCCCTATTGAGCTTTTAGGGAGGGTTTTCCCTCTCCTGTAGTGTGTTTTATAGGTTTGTGTGCATGTAAATGGTCTGCAAAAGACAACAATCCCTGTGTTCCGCCTCCAGAAGGAGTTCCTCAAATGCCTGAAACGCCTCCATTCGACTCCTTTGTTTACTTCCTGAACATAATGACATCACTATGTAGCTTATTGGCTAGCGCTCCAACACATTGTATGTGATAGGCTAAGGGGCGGCACATCTCTAAGCTTGAACATTAAAGCATGAAGACACTACATATACAAATGAGCCTAATATGTCCTTTTTAGGAGCCCAGTAATATTTATACACACCGAAAAAACTGAAGCCAAATTAAATTTCTCCCCGCTGATGACAGCCCATGATGCCAAATGGATCTGTGTAATAGCTGGCATTATCATTACATAATGTGCTTAGTGGGATGAAGGGATGCTAACTTAAAACACGGCTCCTGCTGAGAGACAGCAGCAGTGATAACAATCACCCATAATGTGAACAGGATGACAATCTGAGCTACGTTATTCACAGGAAAAAAACACGGGACACTACAGTGAGTCATTACTACTGCACGGCAGCTTGCAGATAGACTCCTAATAGGATTCTACAGTACTGAAATCTCCTTTTACATTGAACTCATCATTAAGAGGCTCCGGGGAGGGCTTCAAGTGGATTGACGTCGCCTTCTGTTTTTAAAAAAGGTCTGGAAACGACTTTCGGACAGAGAGAGGCAACAGATGGCTCCACACACACTTCCTTATCTTCGGTCCTTCGGATTATCCCTTTGATTAGACTCCAAAAACATTGATGAATTTATTGCAAAAGCCAAACATGTTCTTCACCTTTCGCAGCATTTCTTTTGGGAGAATGCCAGAGCCTTTGATCTTCTTTTCTACTGTAAGAGTATGATAAGTATGGTCTTTTTTGACTTAGCCTTTGATTTGGTGCTGCAAGTCTTGCACTTCTGTTACTCGGAAAAAAGACAAAAATCGTGCTTGAGAAATTCACATTCTGTATGTAAATGAGGACAGTGCATGTGGACACATTACATTATTCTTGTCTTGCACCTAACAACTGATTTTTTTTCAGCTCTTTGTAGGTGCTCTCGCTAATCAACAGATTATGTTTTTTTAACTTTGTAATAGAGGCCTCGAAAACCCAATATTGTCTGTCTTTTATTTTAAATCCCGTCTTATTAGGGTTTTATGACATTATGTTTAGACAGACAATATGCAAATAGGATCTGATAAAACATGTGACACTCACTATTGACTAGTTCTCCAACACATTGTACGTGATAGGCTAAGGGGCGGGACATCTCTAATCGGTTGACCAATCACAACATAGGCCAGCTACCCAATCAGAGCAGACTCGGCTCTGGTTTCAGACAGAGGGTGAAAAGAG
This sequence comes from Trematomus bernacchii, assembly GCF_902827165.1. NCBI lineage: Eukaryota > Metazoa > Chordata > Actinopteri > Perciformes > Nototheniidae > Trematomus > Trematomus bernacchii. The sequence continues at coordinate 337,976 of NW_022987881.1, read as the reverse complement.
GTGCTGCAGCACAGACAGTATGAGAAAAATAAAGACTGATATACACCTGATCATCAGCAGGAGAGGACTCTTTAAAGTAGAGACACTACATACTGATATACACCTGAACATCAGCAGGAGAGGACTCTTTAAAGTAGAGACACTACATACTGATATACACCTGAACATCAGCAGGAGAGGACTCTTTAAAGTAGAGACACTACATACTGATATACACCTGCACATCAGCAGGAGAGGACTCTTTAAAGTAGAGACACTACATACTGATATACACCTGAACATCAGCAGGAGAGGACTCTTTAAAGTAGAGACACTACATACTGATATACACCTGAACATCAGCAGGAGAGGACTCTTTAAAGTAGAGACACTACATACTGATATACACCTGAACATCAGCAGGAGAGGACTCTTTAAAGTAGAGACACTACATACTGATATACACCTGAACATCAGCAGGAGAGGACTCTTTAAAGTAGAGACACTACATACTGATATACACCTGAACATCAGCAGGAGAGGACTCTTTAAAGTAGAGACACTACATACTGATATACACCTGAACATCAGCAGGAGAGGACTCTTTAAAGTAGAGACACTACTGATATGAAGCTGAAAATGAGCAAAATATGTCCTGTTTAATAGAATTTCCTTTACTGTACGGTAACTCCTAGCAACAGAGTGCATAATGTCGAACAACATCCACTATTTTCAGAAAACATTGCTTTTTACGATGCATAGAGTATAACCGCTCGTCAGTAGTCTCCATGCTTTTTGCTAGGGTTATGGTTTTGCAAGTAAAATCACCACCAGGGTTAGTTTTGTTGATTTTTTATTGTAAATTCCTGTTTGCAACACTTCCCTCTCACCAGTGGACAACTCGGAGCAAACAGGAGACGGCAGAGAGAGAGAGAGAGAGAGAGAGAGAGAGGAGAGATGACGAGAGAAGAGAGAGAGAGAGACGAGAGGCGAGAGAGGGAGAGATGATAGAGAGGAAGAGGACGAGAGATGAGAGAGCGAGAGAGAGAGGAGAGAGAAGAGAGGAAGCGAGAAGACTAGGAGAGAGAGAGAGAGAGAGAGAGAGAGAGAGAGAGAGACCTGGCTGTGCACACATTACCTCAGATCACCACCCCCCTCCACCTCAGCCCCCCCCCTCCTCACCTCACCCCCGACAGACCTGCAGTCTCTGAGGCTTTCTCTCCGACACACAAGAGGCTGCTTATTTGTTGTGTTTTAAAATGTTTTCTTTACATCATGTACAGTATGAGAGTTGTTTCAGTCTGTGGCTAAAGTAAGGTTTTATTGTCTCGTGCTTTTACATTACTGCAAATAACACATATTTTCATCCTCGATTGAATATTTGATCATCTCGACTTATCATTTGGGTCAGAAAATAGCTAAAAATGTCCATCAAGTTCTGGAAATCCAAAGTGATGTCTTCAAGTGTTTAATTTTGGCGATCAAAACCCCAAAGATATTCACTAAATCAGAACAAGTCCACATTTTAAAGGCTAACAATGACATGTTTACATGAAAAACTACTTCATTACTGAAACATTCTTTTTGTCCTATTGGTTTTGTCTAAATGTATTTATGCTGCTTTTTTTATATATTTATTGATGTACACGATTTGGTCGAATCTGTTGTTACCTGTAAAAGAAAATAAAGTAATCAGTAACTTAATCTGAGTATCACAATATAAAAGTAACCTGATTACTTTCTGTTACTCTTGGGGTACCTCAATATCAAAAGCAATGCAAAAAAATCCAAGAGAAAATAAATATCCATGAGGTGTTTTTTACTGACAAATGTGACGAAATCAATATTTTTAGGATAAAAAATGTGTTATATTTCAATCTAGGCTTACAGAATGGTAAGGTTTACAAATTCTGTTTTAGTTTAACACAGTATTTTGGTTTTTTAATCAATCAGGGGTCCACTTCTGCATATCAAACAATGAAAGTAACTTCAATGAAAAGCTATTTTATTCAATCTTTTCAGTGCAGTTATCTTTTATTTGTATCCTGATCACGTATTATCCCGTTAGATTTAATCCATTTCTCCCCATGCCTGCATGTGGGTCACACCGGTCATTTCCCCTCCTCACCCTCCTCACCCTCTACACCCTCATACAACCCTTAATTGATGTGGCAGAGATCCGGATGTCCAATTGGTTTTGATTTCCTCCTCATCGCGGGGGGGGGGGGCGCGAACACTTGGTGGGTGATGCACTTTTCTGTTTCAATTAAAATCAAAGTTGAGTCACAATGAATCAGAGCGCGCCGCTGGTATGCAGATGAGCCAGCAGGTTCCTTAGCGAGGACTGAGATCTCCCTGTGTGATTCGGTGCATTAGGGAGAACAGTTCTCCTCCAGAGGAAGCATGCAGACACAATCCCTCAGGACCCTGAAGAGCCAAATCGGGCCATAGCTCGTTGCTTTAAAATCACAAACAACAGGAAGAAGAAGAGGGTTCACTTCTCTTACAAGTCTTGCACTATGTACACACTGTAAAAACTCAAAATCTTGCCAAGTATATTTGTCTAATATCTAGTCAGGATATGTCTTTACACTCGATATAAGACCTAATAACTGAAGAGGTAACAATGCAGTGAGATATCGGGTCTTGTTTTTAAGACTCTTGAACACATCTTATTTTGAGTTGTATCTCAAATGAAACAAGTTCTTTAAGCTGCTGTGGTTTTTGTAAGAGATGGTTAATCTTTTTTTAACAAATACATCTTACTTGATTTAAAAAACCAAAACAAATTCTTATTGGAAAATCACCAACTAACATCCAAAAACTGAAACTTTGAGCATTTCAGGCTTATTTTGTAATAACATTTACTGATCCTGGTAAGATATAGTTCAACATGAGTTCTCCCAGCTGATTAAGATCTGATTTATCTAAATATCCCGTCTTATTTCAAGAAATCTAACCAAGCAAATGTTCACTTGTTCTATTGGCTGATTTTTGTACTTACTACAAGCGAAAACACCTCGTTTCATTATTCTTTTACTTGATTTTGGAGCAGCATTTTTTCCAGTGCATTCCCTAAGATATTGAAGTGACTGTTATTTTGTATATATTGATTGTTGTGTTTTATCTTAACCTGTTAAGCCCCAAAGACCCCGTCGACGGGTCCTTTTTTTTTTCACAAATAAAAAAAAAAAAGAAATATTATTTTTTTATTTTTTTAATTAATTATTATTATAATATATATTTTTTTTTATTTGGATGGAATGAATACCTATGGTGATAATTCAATGTAATACACCATTTTTATAGTCTGGTACCTGAAAAAGGTCAAATGGCACTGATGGAACCAGATGTACCCAAATGTGCCGAAAGCTTATTCCGCCTGGAACTTGTTTTTGCTAAACCTCTCTAAAAAGGTCACATTTAACTTGTTTTGCCTCAATCTTGATACAGGGTACTTATTATATGTTATAGTTTGGATTCCTAAAGCTTTTAGTCTACCATCCCATCATTCAAGGGTGGTTTTCACTATAAGTAATGTTTTTTCTTTAGGCGGAGGTAAGAATTTACCTTTTTTTGCTATGTTCCATCTGAATTTACTCTGACTGAGAAAAATCTATATTGATTCTGACACTCCTACATCCAACTCACAGATGTAACCTTGCTTTGATAAAAGAAATTATTCATATAACCCTTTTAGAAGTTAAGTTGTAGTCATTTGTTTTGGGCATGTCATTTTCGAGCCTGAAACCTGAAAAACAGGCTCGGGGCTTAACAGTGCATCTGTGTAAATGTGTCTGTTGATTGTATATATAGAGGATATACATATTTATACATATTTGTATTATTAGGGTCTGAGACCTAGGTCGGCGAAGACCCTATTGAAATCGGTCACACAGCGACCGATAAACCTTTGACCCCCGCAACATATGTGAAAACTCACCAAATGTTGCACGCGCGTCAGAAGTGGTGCAACTTCAGATGTGTAATTGGTTCCGGAACTTTGCGTAAAAAATTGCGTAGGCCACGCCCACTTCCGTTTTTAACGTAAACTCCCCCCACTTTAACTTTCACGTAAACGAACGAAACTCGCTACGCATATCTAGGGTGCGGAGACAAACCAAAAAGCCTCTTGGAGGTGTATAAAATAACGTACAGGAAGCCGGCCATTTTGAATTTGGCGTCGGAAAAACGCGATTTATCGCGTTTTTCGTCCTCCGCACGAAATCTATCTTCTCCCAGGGACTTTATCCGTACGACTCGAAATTCGTCGGGTAGCGTCTCGAGACATGGGCAATTCAAAGTTATCACGGAAGTTTTTTTCTTTCGCACGGCGTAGCCGTGATTTGGCGCCAAAGTTCGCATTCGCTCGATGCTAGGCGATCCCTCGCCATGGAACACGATGATGTCATAACGCCAACTGACATACTCAGAACGCCACCAAACTTCACGTGATGGTTAACACTGCGGCCCTGAACAGCTCTACGTCAAACGTGATGTTACTTAATATGGCGTTACCATGGCAACGCATCCCTCGCCATAAAACACGGTGTCGCTGTAACTCCAATGGACACGGTCCCATCGTCCCCCAATCTTCACTTTTATATCACCGGTGCATGCCTCAACAACTCTACGTGAAATCTGAGATCTCACCGTATGCCGTTTCCATGGCAACGCATCCCTCGCCATAAAACACAATGTTGTCTTAAATCAATGGAAAATGGTCCAAACGGCACGAGACTGCAGATGACAGTTAATGGTCCGGCCCTCAACACCTCAATATGACAATAGTGAGTTTTCGTCAAAAGCTGTTGCCATGGCAACGCATCCCTCGCCGTTAAGCACCATATTGCTTTAACTTCTGTGTAAATGGTAAAAAAGTGTTCAAATTTCACATGTGTGCTAACCGTCAAGCCCTCGAGACATATATGTGTCAGTTTTTAGATTCGTGAAATGTCGTTGCTATGGTAACAAAATGGTCGCCGTGAAACACGGTTTTCTCATAACTCCAGTTAACATGCTCCAAACGGCCCAAAACTTCACAGGTTTGATAACGATGCAGCCCTCAACACATCTAGGCGTATTATCGGGTGTCATCAAATTCCGTTGCCATGGCGACAGATCACTCGCCATCAAACACAATGTTTATGATACTGCTGTAACTCCTAAATACATTGTCCGATCGGCCTGAAACTTCCCACGTTTGCCAACGGCCGAGTCCTTGAGACACCTAGACACACACGTCGACGTGCGGACAACAGCCTGCGGAGCGTCGAAGACCCGCTCAACGCTGCTTGCAGCTTTAATTGTATTCGGGATTGTTGGAAACGTTATTTTGATCTCTCTGTCTGTACAAACACACAGACATTTTGACATTAAAGTTGACTTTGACTTTTGACTTAGTTATACATCTGTCCAAACAGCTACGTTTTTCTATGGCATACTCACGCTATACGGTCTATAGCAGCGGTTTTCAAAGTGTGAGGCGCGCCTCCCCTGGGGGGCGCCAGAGAGCTTCAGGGGAGGCGCAGCGTGAGAAAAAAATAAAGAGAAACAATGAAATTTAGCTCGTTAACTTCAGCTAACTTTATGCGAGCGGCAACATGGATCGATTTTTAGTGAAGTTACCTAAAGTGAGAGAGGAGACAGCGTCTGGCCACCCCAGTTGGCAGCTTTGTTTTGAAATAAAAGTTGTGGCTCATCGGACATTTATCAGAGAAAATCCCTGATGTCCGAGTGCAAGTGAATGCAGCACAAGACGCGAGCCTTGTAACCCTGGCGCGAGCGAGGAAATGTGATTGGCGGCGATTTCATTTGAACGGGCGGCAGAAAACGAGAAGCATTCGGACCCAAGTACACGGAAGGAATAAGGTATTTGCGGTCTACAATGACAGAGAAGAGACTGTCAAGTTTGGCTGTGCTCAGCATTGAATCAAAACGCACTAAAGCTTTGGATGTTAATACGTTTGTGAGGCGTTTTGCTGAACAAGATGGTAATCGCCGCATTCAGCTGTAATAGGCATGCCAACTTGATGCTCTGCTCACGGATGACTCGAGCATTAAAAACTGTTAAGATGATGACCTTACGTGTGTACATATATTTTTTTCTTTGTGGGGGTCTGCCCTGAGAAAGTCAAATAAGATGGTGTGTAAAACTACACTGCCCAGACAAAAATAAGTAACCACTTTGATTTAACTAGGCCAGTAGGTAAGGGCATTCCACTGGATAATAATACCCCTGCATTATAGCAACAACAATAATAATAATAATAATAGCAATAATAATTGGGAGGGGGGGCGCGGCTGTTCTTATATTCTCTGAGGGGAGGCTCACCTTCCCACACTTTGAAAACCCCTGGTCTATAGTCTATTCATAATTTGTCTGTTTATAGGCGCTGTATTAAACTGTCTATTTTTATACCTGATCTACACTGAAAAACCGAAACGTTGACTTTAATTAAATGCATTATGTCAACACATTTCAAATAACTGTATACGTTGGTTGATACCAATAGAACATGTGAATATTATTAGACTATAGAAGGAATGTGTTGTAATAATTTTTAAGGAAATCCATAATTTTATCCTGACTAGACATGAGAGTAACACCTACGTCACTTCCGGGCAAAAATGATGGCTCCGCCCACTTTTGGGGGAAAACAAAGCTGTCATTTGAATGGCGATCAATACAAATTCTGAAGTTTTTGCCAATCCGATCAGAAATGTTTGAAAACCGTGGATTTTTGGATCTTCAAAGAACCCGATTACGATGGCCAGACAGGCAAACAATTACATGGAATCATTGGAAATCAACGATCGGGCTCGATATATGGTTAAATATAGCAGTAGGCGATCAATGTCCATAGATAAGAGTAACATCAACATCACTTTTGGGCAAAAATTACGGCCCCGTCCACTTTTGGGTGAAAACAACGCTGTAATTTGAATGGCGATCGAGCCTGAAGCCACAGAGCTCTTCTTTTACGGTCCTTTTTTCTTAGAGGAAGTACAGAAAAACGTAACACTGGATTTTTTTAATGTTTGAGGTGCAATAAACGACATAGCAGCTTGTTGGCATGATAAAACTATTATTGTCCGCCTCGCTCATGAGAGGCGAAATTACGGCCTCGCCTACTGATTTTAATTGAACCATATATCGAGCCCGATCGTCGATTTAAAATGATTTAATGTAATGTTTGCCTGTCTGGCCATCGTAATCGGGCTCTTTGAAGATCAGAAAATCCACGGTTTTCTTTAATTTCTGATCGGATTGGCAAAAACTTCAGAATTTGTATTGACCGCCGTTCAAATGACAGCTTTGTTTTCCCCCAAAAGTGGGCGGGGCCGTCATTTTCGCCCGGAAGTGACGTAGGTGTTACTCTCATCAATTGGTAGCAAATATTCTTCTGCAAATATTCTTATGTGGCGATTGCTGACTGTGAGATGATTCTTAGTTGTCTGTGAATATTAAGATGAACCTGTTATTGGAAGCTAATAGTTTATTAAAACATAATATTATTGCTGTCACCTAACAGTTATGTGAAATCTAGTGACAAAATACATTTAAGTCAACGTTTCAGTTTTTCAGTGTATAAAATATCCATTTTTTACACTGCTGTTTATAATGTGTATACCTCCTTAAAGTGCTAATACTGTCAGATGTATTTTAATGCAAACAACACTGCACTTTACTACTTGTTACACTTCTGGTTTGATCCTTTCTGCATTTCGTTGTCTTAATACTTGTTCTCGTGTGCAATGACAATAAAGTTGAATCTAATATAATCAAATGTTATGCAGCAACAGGGTGGACGTTGTTTGAAAGACATTGGAGCTAATTCAAGCTGCCTCTGGATTCATTAGCATCACAGGAGGGAGAAATGAGTTTTCCTCAGAGTGTGACTCATATGTGAGAGGCCAACGCGGATCAGATCAGGATGAAAAACAAGAGTGTTAAACATTTGAATAACCCTACGATACGACACAGAGTGGGAACGACTATTTTAGCTAATGAGACAGGAGAGAGAGGTTATAAACTAAATTCCCTCAGGCCTGCAAATAACACATATTTCCATCCTCGATTAAATATTTGATCATCTAGACTTATAATTTGGTCAGAAAATAGCAAAAATTGTCCATTAAGTTCTGGTAATCCAAAGTGATGTCTTTAAATGTTTAATTTTGGTGGTAAAAGAACCAAAGATATTCACTAAATTGCACATTCTATGTACAATTTTTGCACTAATGTACATTCTCAAATATTGAAGTGACTGTTATTATGTATATATTGATTGTTGTGTTTTTATTTAGGTCTTAATGTGTGCACATGTAAAAATGTGTCTTTGATTCTGTGTATATATATATATATATATATATATATATTTGCACACATATTTGTATATACATTTGTTTTTATATTCGAGATTGTGGGAAACGGTATTTCGATCTCTCTGTCTGTACACACAAACTGGAAGATTGACAATAAAGTTGACTTTGACATTAGGCGCTTTCACACCAGAGTACTTTTCCCAGGAATAGTTCCGATAGTTCCTGGGATTTTGCGTTCACACCAAAAAGATTTGAACTTTTTTTTGCGAACCTTTTGCGAACCTTTTCACCCCTTTTTAGTCCCTGCTAGAGAGCAGGTACTTTCCTGGGAGAAAAAGATTCCCATTTCTGATTGGCTGGGCGGATTGCAAACCACGCCCCGTAAAACTCTGAAAACTTTTGTGAAGCCGCCATTGTATTTGCTGGCCTTAGCATTAGCATTATTAGCATTAGCATTAGCCCCGCGCACAAACGCAGAGAGACTGACTTATGGCAACACAAAAAAAAACATGGGAGCGGTGGTGATGAGGAGGTGTCGGCGTTCTGGCGATTTATTCGGAAGGCTTCAGTAGAAGCTGCTGGGAGTCCCAGCAGCTTCTACTGAAGCCTTCCCCAACTCCGGGGACTTCCGGCCGGGGACTTCAGGTGGCAGTATACGCCGTGAAGTGGTTTGCGGCCTGCCAGTAAACCCAAAGCAGAAGAAGAAGAAGTGACGTCAGCGGCTTCATTTGCCTAATCTTTCCTCAGGGACTTATTCCGGTGTGAACGCGATCTGTACTTAGTTCATGAGAACTAAAGAGTTCCCATGAACTAAGTACTGGGAACTAAGTACGGCAAAGTACTTGGTGTGAAAGCGCCTAATGACTAAATCAGAAAAAGTCCCCATTTTAAAGGCTAAAAACTACATTTTTACATGAAAAGCTACTTTAACAATTATTTGATTACTGAAACTATTTGCAAAAATGTTTCTTTTGATCAACAAATGAATTAGAGGACAAATCGTTGCAGCTCTTAGTTCCTTTGCTGTTATTCTTAAAAGCTTGATGTCTGCAGGACTGATATGACGTCTTCCTGGCTTTTAAAGTGAGCTTTCATCAAACAGCCTTGGTCTTTCTTATCTTAAAGGAGAAATCATCTCACAGTGGCATCATTCTGTGATGTTTGCTGCATATTTCAGGACTTAATTGAGGTTACTTTTTGATTTGATTTATTAATTTAAACTGATTCCACTTCATTATCGAAATCTCAGAGTGCAGAAGTCACCAAGGCCTTTTCCATTAGTGAAAAATAGTGAATGTTTCTGCCATGGTATGCTATGGTATCTGCTTAGTCATTCATTCTCTAAAACATTATGGGTTTTACCTTGTCGAGCAAATTGTTTGTCTGTTATCCTGCTGACAAACAGACAAACAAACTGAAAACACAACCCCTAAATTAAAGATGAGAATAAGCAGAGCCAACAACGTCATACGAGTTGAAACAAAAGATTGAGACCATGAACTAGTCAGGAAAATGTTTACTGGGGAAATATATTAAAGAGGACATATCATGCTCATGTGAAAAAGAGAATCTTAAAGTGGACCTATCATGCTATATTTAAATGATATATTGTAGGGCCATACCTATATAAGGTATATTTATACGTTTCTGTTTTCAAAATACCAAACAGATCATGCATTTTAGCCATGCCTCATTTCGCTCTATGTGCTGTTTGCTGTCTACAGGGCTGATTCTGTGAGCTGCAGCTGACCACGCCCCCCTGCAGGAGAGGGGAGCCGTGCTCTGATCAAGTCAAGAGGGGGAGAAAAAAAGATCTCCGTCCTCCGTGTTTTATTTATATATACAGTCTATGGTTTTATTATATTATTATAGGCCTATAGAGTCGTTATTCATTTGTTTTAAAGCTCAATAAATAACAAAGAAGACCTTTGACCGGCACTTTTCTAATTTTGTCCGGAAGATTTAAACTTTAACGGACATCTTGACCGGCGAAAGAAACTGAAACTGAAACTCTGCCGCACGGTCCCCTGGTTCCTTGGAAGAGGCGGAGAGGTGGGTGTTTGTCGTCTGCTGGTGGACTAACCGGAGAGAATTACAGTGCTTGCCTCGACGGGGAGGGATTGCATTGAATTAAAGCAGCGGGAGCAAACGCTTGCCTCGGGGAGGGAGAAAGAAAGCCACAGCGGAGAATAAACAGAAGGGTAACCATAGCAACCATGCGCGGGAAGTTTTCTTCTCTGCTTTTGTGGCAGACTACAGCGCCACTTACAGGCCTGGCATATGTACTACAGCGTCTCCAGCGCTTTCGAGCGGCAATGGCCGGCCGTGGCCCAACCCCACATTCCCCTGATAGGTGGAGAGTTGGCCCAATAGCCGTAGCGCCACTTGTGTGACGACATAGAAGTGTTCAAATCTGGATCAGTCTGTATCAGATCCGTTGCAGCCCCTTTTTTAGAGATTTGGGTATGGAGGAAAATAGAGAGGGTTGTGTTTTCTGACACTTGGTGAGTTCCCTGGAACACCACCGGGGACACATATTCATGTATAAAAGACGTACAAAAGTGCATTTTGCATGATAGGTCCCCTTTAAACTAACAACAAAACCAGATGATGATCCCGGTATATCAACTGTTGTGTTAAAGTGCTTTACTTTGGACCTTTATCACTGAGTCTTTGATGTTGTTCCTTAAAGCAGAATCACACTGCATTTTGATTTTGTTTATACGACTTGTGTTTCCACTTCCAAACTCCCTTGGCAGCAGCAGCTTGGATTTATTTGGGACGTTGCATCAGACACAAACAGCCACTTGTTATTCATTATTTATTCATTTATTTATTTCAGTGACTGCCTTCATTAAGGACATCTGAGGCTGGTGATAGGCGTGCAGATGGCTCAGACTTTGGCTGACCCATCCAATACTTTTATTCACAATGAACCGTTACCATAGTTACATGACGCTCCTTCCTTTTTTGGCCTAGTTTTTTCTGCTTCTGAGAAGTGTGTTTGACATCCTGATTATCCTGCAGCACTGATTACTCTTCAGGTGATAATTAGATCATTAAGATGATTCTCCGACAGATGTTTGTGTCTAATTGCCTTGTTAGCAGGGAGGATGGAGAGGAGCTGTGTTTTCGACGTTCAAATAAACTGGCAAAGCGACTGATCATCAACTGTTGAATTAAAAACAAGGCGTACAGTTACTGTGCAGCAACAGCAAGTTAATAAAGTTGCAGTAAATGCATTCAAGCCACAGGCTCCAAACACCTGTTGCATGTATCTAACCATTATTTACACATAGCTGCAGCATGTCAAACGCATGATGCAGCTGATTAGATACCTTTGTCAAAAGAAAGAAAAGTGTAAACGCAACCAAGAAATCTATTCAGATGTTTTGAAACTGTGATGCAACTTCTTCTTTTATAGTTGCATTTTAAGGACCTCAGAATGCTTCAAACTAGGTTGCACATGAGTCGTCAAACCACATGTGTACCTGTTCTGAATAGAGATCTGCAGGTATGACATAATTTTGTAGGCGACTTATAATTTGAAATGATCATGACCCTATAGTTCCCTCGACCAAAAACAAACATGATATTTTCAACTGGATTTTGGATAATTACTGAAAGCAAGCTCTGTAGCAAACAAGAGTTTTTGATATGTACTTGTTAAATTCAGCAAATTAATATTCACAAATTAACACTACTATGATATTTTGAAGTTTAAGTCAATTGATACAAGTAGAAATCTAATGTTAGGCAATACAAAAAATGATAACACAATCAAATGACTTTACAAAAAGACTGTGACTACTGAGTGTTCATGTTTAATGTCCCCAAAAACCTCTGCAGTCTCCAATAGCCTTTTGTTAGCTATCACCTTTTTTAAGACGTGTAAAACCTTACAAATTCATGAGTAGTGCACTTACTGACATATTTGATGTCATAGAACAAAACTCTCTGACCTCTGAATGTTGTGTTATCAGATCTTTGTTCAGGCATCTACACAACAACCAATACAAAAGCCATTGAATTCGAGACAAGAGAACCAGAAGTGGAAAAGTGTTGACTCATTTCCCAGGGTTTAGGACTCATTCCTGCAGCTGCTGTTATCTCTCTGATTGCATTGCTCAATTTGTCTTGGCATGTCTTTGTAGTCTCTGAACTTTACAAATGGCACTTTCTGAGAGTCTCCTTTCTAAGAAGTCACGGTTGTACGGAAACTTGAGAAAAAAGAGAACTAGGGAAAGTCCAAAATGTTTTCTTCTTTTAGTTTTTTACTGGACCGTCATTTTATAATGAAGGCATGGTTTTCATATTGGTAGGGTTAGGGTTAGGGTTAGGGTTAGGGTTAGGGTTAGGGTTAGTTACAAACATTTGGCAGAGGCAGACAATGTTAGAGGATCTGAAAAATACCCTTTTTAAAGTCAGACCTCCATCAGTACATACATTGTGAACGTTGCCACTTTTGGGGTCTTGCCCGGATGATAATAGCCACCAATGGTGAATGGACAATACTTTAAGGCGATAATATACGGCACTTCACTTAAATTGCCTCTCATTCACACACATGTTGGCCTGTCCATTGGGAAAGATATGGGGACGCTTTGACACGAGGAGTTGGATCGATTTGCCAGTCGTGCAATACTGTATTTATCTGCTGTATGCCTGGCTACACATTAGAACAACAGGTAGAAAGCAGCTTGGGGTTTATTGTCCTTTCTCTCACTTTATGGACCACAGAGTGTCCCAAACAGATTAGCATGTAGCACAACATCCACACATTCTCACCCATCTCACATAAAAACACACTCTTGGCTGAAAGTAATTGAAAGTATATGAATATGCATTTTTTTTATCTGGATATGTAAATGGAGCTGTAGTGGACAAATCCCTGGACTGAGCTGTTTGAAAAGCTCCAAAAATAGCTTGTTGATTTAGCAGTATGAGTCTAAGAGGGACTGTAAGTATCACTTTGCAGTTGATGGTATGAATTCCCACACACTTCACTTTGCACATTGTTGTCATTGCTAAAATAAAAGGCAGAAACACCCACAGAGTCGTATCTGGCTGCAGGAGTCAGATCTGGCATCAATCGAGGACTGTTCTCACAAAAATGCCTCCCTCCGTCTCTCTTTCTCCCCTCTGAGTGATATCCTGGTTGCCTGGCAGAGGTTATAGAGTAACATCTGCCAGGCCCGACCTGCCTCGGCTCCCTACCATCCCCCCCCCCCTCCCTCTTCTGTCCAGTTCTGGATTAGAGATGGCCTAAGCCCCCCCCCCACTGCATGCCGCTCTGCATGGATTAACTCTAAGAGAAGCCGCACTGCTGTCACACATTAACCTGCAATCACAACTTGCAACAAACCTCTCGAAAAGCCTCGTAATACAAACGCACCGTGTCTGTTTTTGTGAGAGCAACATGTTGATCTGCAGCCGGGAGAAAGTTCAGACGCAACGGATTGCTAAACCAGAGACTCAGTGATTTATCACACGTATCCTTACGTCTGTGACAAAACGATGCCATTAGCGGCAGATTTAATTTTGCCGTTAGATTATCTGGAGTCCCCAGCACTGCTGCAGACTGTCGTATCATCTGTCAGTGAAGATGTTAGCTGGGAGACAAAATGGTTTTGCAGCGTGGAGAAATCTGGTTGACTTGTTATCGCTCCAATAGCTGTGCACGCATGGTATTCATTCCCATTATTATTCATGCACTCAAACCTGTCAGGTTAAAGGAATGACATTCAACAAAGGCTTTCTCAAAGGAGCCATTCGCTTTGTGATGGAGGGAGATATGAACACACACACACACACATGCACACACACATCTTTATGCATTGGAAATTAGCCCAAGAACAGACAGACAGACAAACGATAAACCCACACAATTGGAAGTTGCCTGTCTTGCCACCAGTCAGTACAGATGCAGTGAGACTCCGCTGAGCGCAAAACTGCGACTAATGTGAAGCTTCAGCAAGAAGCCATGAATCATCAGCCCCGGAGACTGATCGACAGAACACAGCGAACCCCTGCAGACACGGGGAGTATGAACATTGCACACATACACACCTGCTGACACACACATGTAATCATTTGCTTCAATAAAATGGCACATGTAATTTGTTGGAGAGCAGAGAAGAGGATACAGAAAGGAGAACGAGGAGGAGGGGGGGGGGCTGTAGTCTGTGCAGCAGCAACAGTTGGCTGTCTGAGAGCGAAAGAGTTAGCTGCAGCACACACAGTCAGTGACACACACACACACACTGACACACACACACAGTGACACACACACAGTGACACACACACAGTGACACACACAGGTGATTTGAGATAGAAAGAGATGGACAGGGAAGAAAAAGGTGAGAGATAAAAACACGCAGCTGGAGGGATGCCTGGCAACCGGTGGCCCAAAAAAAATGGAGATGCAGTAATAAGACGAGAAAGGGATAGACATTGGAAAAAAACAATCATCACTCACTGGAGTCGTCGGAGTCATATCCCTCCACGTCGGGCTCCTCGTCCCTCCTGTGTGAGGAGGCGGAGGCTCCGGCAGAAGCCCGGTCCGGTTTATCCTCATTGGAGCGCTCACTTTCGGGGGTGGAGGTGCTGGAGGTGGTGGCCGGAGAGCTGGGGGGGGCAGAGGAGCTCGGGGGCCCGGCTTTGCCCACCAGCTGGGGCGCGCAGGGGGGGAGACCCCGGGGGTAACGGGGGAAATAGTCTGAGATCTGCTTGATGGGCTGGATGGGGCCGGGGCACACGTCAATGGCCATGTGCTCCTGGATGCTGATGGTGGGTTTCTCCCCTTTGCGTTGTGTCATGCATGCGGTCCAGCTCCCAAATCCAACAAAAAAATAAAAAGAGACAAACAGACCCCTCGTACTCCTCTTCCCCCTCCTCCTCTTCCTCCTCCTGTTGCTTCTGACCTGGGTGCAGGTGATCTGTGGATGTCACCACTCTGGTTCTACATGAAGAAGAAGAAGAAGAAGATGAAGAAGAAGAAGAAGTGTCTTCCTGTTGTCCTCACACCCAGACCATGCTGTCTGACAGCCTCACACACACTACTACCTACCCGCTCCTCCGCCTGTACACACACTCTGCCCACTGCGCTGCTGCCTGTCTGAGGGAGAGAGAGCGGTGTGTGTGTGTGTGTGTGTGTGAGTGTGAGGGATTAGAGGGACGGAGAGGAGGGAGGGATCAGCTGATGTCACTGCCTAGCAACCGAGCGGTAAACAGGAACCGTCGGGCCGAGGTGCTTAATTATGATATTAACCCCATCCATCTGTCGGTGGGAGGGAAGCGCCGGACTCATGCACATGTGCGTCCTTGAGTGTGTGTGTGTGTGTGTGTGTGTGTGTGTGTGTGTGTGTGTGTGTGTGTGTGTGTGTGTGTGTGTGTGTGTGTGTGTGTGTGTGTGTGCGTGTGCATGTGCGTGTGTGTGTGTGTGTGTGTGTGTGTGTGTGTGTGTGTGTGTGTGTGTGTGTGTGTGTGTGTGTGTGTGTGTGTGTATATAACTCTGGTGCTATGTCAACCTGCACAATGAGCCGTGAGTTGATGCTTTTTGTGTTTCAGGATGTTTTTGTACCTGAGTACTTTTCATGTTCACACGTGCGTCAACTCACTTTCACTTGTGTTTTCACTGAGTTTTTTCTTCAACATAACTATGATATCAGTAGGGTTGGGTGCCATATAACAGTTTTGTTACCAAATGCTAAATATCAGATAACAGTGTTTTTAAAATGAGTGTGTGTAGATTGGGGGCCCACTCGAGGTAAAATCGCCCCACTGGCCCCAAAGCATCGAATGCCGCCCCTGCCTGCTCCCTCTTTTTTGAAATCCCCCCCTAATTAAGATAAGATAAGATAAGATAAGTAAAGATGGACCTTTATTAATCCCTGTGGGGAAATTCAGTTGTACAAAGCAGCAACAGGGTAAGTGTGAAAAAATAGGACAGCAAAGATTCACACAGATTAATAAAATCAAAAATAAAATCAAGAAAAAAATTAAAATAATAATGATAATAATAATAAAAGACTATGAAATAGGAGATGAGTAAAAATAAGAGTAAAATAACTGTCAGCATATATACATATTTGGTCATCTAAGTTATGAAGTACGGAATGAGTTAAAGTGAAAAGTGAAAATGGACATCTGTACATATATATCGACATATCTATCTACCTATTTGGTCTACTACTAATATATTAACATGGGTTGTGGAAACAGTGTATATTTATGTCCAGTGATTTAATTGTATTTCTTTTTCATTATTGACCCCTTGTTGTGCAGCCTGATGGCTACAGGCACGAAGGACTGTCCGAGGCGCTTGGTGCGTTGTTGTGGAGGGATAATTGTTCTTTATTTACTTACTTTCCACCTTAATTAACACTCATCAGGAACTAAATCTGTTTTACTGTAGGCATTGTGGCGTTATATAATGAAAACACATAAAAACAGTAAGAGGAATAAAGTATATTACAAAAAAAAAGACTGTAAAAAATTATTAAAACAATATGCATAAAGGAAAATAAATAAGCATATGCCACATTTCCGTTTAAGTAGAAAGTAATATGAGATATCAGAAGTGGAAGAGCTGTGTTTTAGAGAGGTCATATTGTGCAGAAATGTGCAAAGCAGTCAGAGGAATGTGCAGATCTCCCTTCATGCTTTCATTCATGCACCTTTGTCTGTTCGAATGCACACACCCTATTCCCCATGTCCCAATTATGCGGTCTGATGTTATCACACCTTTCCCAATTGCTCACAATCTGTTGCATTTGATGGTGTCGGTGGACTCACTGAGACGCAGTGCACCGTCAAAGTCACTCTATATTAACACGTTTCATCACTGTGCATGTTATAATGAACAGAGACACCGTGAAGTGGAGTTAAAGCTGCAGTGCAGGTAACATAATGCTCCTCCTGTTGCATTCTGCTGTCACTACAGAGCCACCAGGGTGTGTGGGTAAAGTTATCCTTAGCTGATAGTGGGACTGCTTAAATAATACTAATAAGATTACAAATATATATATAAATAATACAACAAAATGTTAATAATTCATACATTTACAAAAAGTAATAATAATGAATAAGATACAATAAAAATTGTTACAGTATAATAATAATAATAATAATAATACACATAATAATAATTAAACAAAATATTAATAAAAATAATTAATAATATACAATAAAAAAATGTACAATATAATAATAATACACATAATAATAATTAAACAAAAACATAATATTAATAGAATTTAATAAAAGTAATAATAATTAATAATATACAATGGAAATAGTTACAATATAATATAACAATTAAAATAATAATAAATAAAAATGTCAAAAATAATTTAACCTAAAAACAGGACACATTTGAAACACACAAATATTGAGAACAAATACATTTAACACATTATAAAACAGAGAGAGTAAAAAAAATAATGACTAATCAAATCACACACCTTTCCAAAGTGATTTAGCAGCTCTGATATCCTCAGGCTGGTCGCAGATACACACGATACACACGCATCTTTACATTTGAATTCCATAGTGCCATTTATTCATTTTTACATCAACAGGTGCTCAACACCTCCTGTAGCTCACATTGCTTTATAAAGAGCCTCCCAGTCTCTCAGGAGCCTCTCCTCTGCAGCAGCTCTGCTCAGGTTCAGAACAAACAGAACAGCAGCACATGATGCAGCTCCCTCTGCTGTACGCTGCCACACATTAAACTTCATGGAGCTCATATTCAAAGAGTGTACTCTGGCTGGTTCATTCACAGCTGGAAGAAGTACACAGAGAGTTTACTTTAATACAAGTCCTGTACTCACACACCACACTGTAAAAAATACTCTGATACAAGTAAAAGTCATGCATTGAAAATGTTACTTAAGTAAACGGTTTCGTTTGTTTTAAATATGGAGGCGTTTCAGCCAAGATCTTTCAATTGAGTAAAAGTAGAACTACTCAGATGTTGTACTTGAGTAAAAGTAGAAGTACTCAGATCTTGTACTTGAGTAAACGTAGAACTACTCAGATGTTGTACTTGAGTACAAGTAGAAGTACTCAGATGTTGTACTTGAGTAAAAGTAGAAGTACTCAGATCTTGTACTTGAGTAAAAGTAGAAGTACTCAGATCTTGTACGTGAGTAAAAGCAGAAGTACTCAGATCTTGTACGTGAGTAAAAGTAGAAGTACTCAGATCTTGTACGTGAGTAAAAGTAGAAGTACCAGAGTGTAGGAATACTCTGTTACAGTAAAAGTCCTGCATTCAAAATGTTCCTCAAGTGAAAGTAGAAAAGTATTCTCATCAAAATATAGTGAAAGTAGCGACAGTAAAAGTAGTCATTGTGCAGATTGGTCCATTTCAGAATAATATATATGATATGTTTTATAATGATTGATCATGAAAGTGTTCTCAAAGCTGGTAAAGGTGCAGCTAGTTTGAATGACTTTGTATACTGCAGGGTAGCTTGTGGATTTACTCCAGGTGGAACTAAAGTCTGATTTAACACTTGATTAGATTTCACATCATTCATCCACATCTGTGAAGTAACTAAAGGGATTAAATACATGTAGTGGAGTACAAGTACATGATTTACCTCTGAATTGGAGAGGAGTGGAAATACAAAGTAGCATAAAATGGAAATACTCAAGTAAAGTACCTACAAATTGCCTTTGCAGACCATTTACATGCACTAAAACCTATTACACACTACATCGGGAAACCTCTAAAAGCATAATAGGGCGTCTTTTAATCCAAAGACTAAATAGTGTTTTTGCTTCGAGCGTCGAGGCAATCAATCAGATGAGGTCATGCTTATTGTTTTTCACAAAAATGCACATAAAATATTCTGTTGTGATTTATTGTGGCCATCAAACAAAGGGAACTTTACTGAAATGTAATTAAAGGGGACGTTTTTAGTCCAAGTTTTTTAAGATGAATGGCTTGAGTTTTAAGAAAGCTCCAGTAAAATGAGGTGAGCAATGCGTAGGGAGATGGCAGTGTGTGGACCCTCGGGTATTTGAAGTCGCCCTCTCTCAATGCCCAGACACTCAGAGGCAATTATCTCTCACAAGCAGAGCGAGGAGTCAACAGTAAACACTGAGCGGAGCACCGGGAAACCCTTCGTGAGAAAAGACAACGACTAAAAGAAGCCCCCAGGCGTCGTCTGGCTGAAAAAAAACATCAGCGCTGAGCAGAGAGAGAAGAGACCTAAAATTATTTACATTCTCCTTTGGCAGAGTTGGTATTTTACTCGTTAAGTTCATGCATCAAAGTTTTAGTTTAGTTTTGTCCTTTTTCACCCATAAACAACTTAGCTTTGTAATCCATTCAGTGCAAAATACATAATATAGAACGTTGGATGTTGTCCATTTGTTACACCCCCGAAACTAAATCATATTGTAGCCTGCAGAAGATTGAAGAATAAACAAAATAAAAACAACAGTAATATCACTAATGGATGAAAAAAATAAATACAAATATTACATACATACATACGCACGACAAAACAATTACAAAAAACAATAATAAACTATGGAACTATATATTTTCAAAGCAACAGTTTTTATCACACAGCTTGAGTCTTTGTAATTTTTCCAAATGTTCACACTTTGCATAGTCATCCATGACCATGGGCCATACTGGACTTTTTGGGTTTAAAGTTTAAAATGATTTTCGGGCAATGCAAGTAATAGAGTGGTGCAGGAATGAGTCCTAAACCCGAGAATGAGTCAGTATTTTAGCACTTCTGGGTTCCCTATCTCGAAGTGAGCATTTCTTTGAGCTTGTTTTTGGTTAAATGCCAGAAAAAAAGGTTTAAGAATAGGAGATTTTCCAGTTTTGTTCGACTACATTCAGGAAGCTTTGTTGTATCTTAAAGGTCACCTATCATGCTATTTGTAGGCAATAGCATTGGTCTCAGATATATAAAAATATATAAAAAACATGTCTATAAAGTGTTTTGCTCAAAATACCAAACAGATCACCCATTCTAGCCATGCCTCATATCCCTCTATTTCACTTCCTGTTTCAAAAGTGCTGATTTGGGTATAAAGCTTTAAAAAAAAGTTTTTTTATAAAATATAAAAAAGGAGGGGTCTGAGCTCATGCGGGACCCAGCAGCTACTGTCTAAACTAAATGCTGCCGTGATGAAACGCCATATCATGGATTATCAAGGATTCTTTCTGAAACAGTATGGAGCTCAAAGGCTTTCTCTCTTGCCGGTTATACCACAAGGTGAGTTCCTTTTTATTTCCTGCTTCTTCACACACATGCTCTCCAGTACAGGTTAGCTCTGAGTGTTAGCGATTCTAATGTAAACACCGACCATATTACGTCCAAAACAGTCGGGCATTGTTTCTGATAGCAACGTTTCTGATAGGGCCGTGGGTCCACATTTCAGATATTACGTCATATCGGACGCAAATCTGGATCAGCTCCGTTGTTCCCCCGTTTTTAGAGATTTGGGTACGGAGGAAAAGAGAGAGGGTTTTATTTTCTGACGCTGCGTGAGTTCCCTGACACACCGGGGACACATAAAAGACATCAAAAAGTGCATTTTGCACGATAGGTCCCCTTTAAAACTGGCAGAAATGTGCACGGCTTATTTCTTTGTCATTGTTCCATCATTTTGATTCAGAACCAATAGTCTATCTTCTAAATGTTAACTCAATATCTGAACCTAAGTGACTCTGTTATGTTTCCTGTGTGAAACCCTTCTGTCTTCTTCCACAGCACATCTTAGTGATTTGTGGTGCATTATAAAGCCTCCAGCTCCTTTTCTTTAAGAAGTGCCCCCCCCCCCCCCCCCCCCCGCGGTGACTCATCGTCAGACGGATCTCTCCCAAACTGAAATGAATGTGGTGGAGGTCCAGAGGATATAAAGCACCTCAGTATGAATACTCTGAGTCTTAATGTGGCACCCAGGGCACTTCCTCTCTGAAGTTGACTTTCTGGAAACACAAACAGCCGGGTGTTTTCTGCGGGTAATGATGCACGGAAAACAGTTTCATTTTGGATACTGATGGCATGTCCTCACCTCAGCTGTTGAATAACAGGGAAATACATGTATTGTTAGAAATAATGAGGTGCTCACAGTTTTGTATACAGTTCTGTTCATTTCACTGAAGCGAGTGAAGAGGTCGCTTTCGGTTCTACATTTATATTCACACAATGACAGCCAATGGTGTGAGACAAATGTGTGTGTTCAGATCATTTTACAAACTGGATACTTCACCATTATATAATTTACATGACAGGATTACTGTTTCTGGAAGGGATAGTTTGAATGTTTTAAAGTGGGGTTATATAATAATAATAATAATAATAATAATAATAATAATAATAATAATAATAATACATTACATTTTTATAGCGCTTTTCCTGGTGCTCAAAGCGCTTATAGCTTATGATCATGTACTTATATGATGTACTCATTCATGTAATATCAGTGTATGCTTTATTAAAGAGACCCTATTCTGTTCTTTGGGGTTTTCCCTTTCCTGTAGTGTGTGATAGAGGTTTTTCTGCATGTAAATGGTCTGCAAAGGCTAAAATCCCAAAGTATCTGGCTCTGAAGAGAGTATAGATAACGCTTCAGTTCCCTGCAGGAAAGAGCTGTATGACCGCAAGATAAAGACTTTAAAATATATTTTTTTAGTGTATATGTCCAATTCTATATGCAAAAAAGACTAAGATGTTCGACTGAATTCAGTCCCTTTTTCCAGTATGCAAGCCAGCATGCCTTTCTCACCCATAATCCTTTGCGCAGCAGATATATGAGGAGTGAAAGAGGGTACAAGTTCAAGCTGTCATGTTGGGAAAAAGGAGTATGTGTGCAAAACTTTGTAAAAGCAGTAATAGTTTGCACTAAAATAAAAAAAATGATGGTCTTTGGAAAGCAGCCTCTGTGTCCACGTTTGTCTTTTTTTGCAAATGAATGTTGCACCAGCGGCTCCTGAATGAACAGTATATCTTGTCAGTGTTGTCTCGTAACCTGACCGTAAGAACATAAAACATCCATCCAGCAAAGGGCCTGATACTCTTATTAGGACAGTGCAACAAATAGGAGTAGGAAATAGGAATTTTAACACTTTAAAATGCCATCCACTGGGCCAGATTGGACCTTTTGGTGGTTTTGATACAGCCATGTCTTAGGGCATATTGTGACAGGAAATGCTCTTTGGTATAAAGTACAAAAACAAGAACAAGTTTAATCAAATGTTTCGTTTATTTAATGATTTTTGGTCACATTTAGGGATAACTCATCACCTTAGAAGACTTACTTTCCTGTGAGCCCATTCATTTTAATTGTTGACGTATGTCTTGTTCTCTCTACTGTCTTTTTGATCATTAGCTTCCAAAAAATAAAGAGTGCAGGGAAAGAAAGTAAAATTGTACAGTCTTTACTGTAGCTGCTGACTCCCCTCTGCTGAATAACAGCTAACCAGCAGCTTTGGACACGACAGACTCCTAAAGCAGTCTGTTTTTACACCGCTGTTATTCCAGGCAGCAGCGTAAATGAATAAAAGGATAAACAATCTCTGCCAAATTGCATGCCATGTCTGGAGAAACCTGATTAACGCTCCACTAACAAGCGCTCCAAGGGGACTCTGCAGCTCCCAGAAATGCAGCGTAAATGAGGGAGTCAAGGGTGAGGGTGACCTTTTCAGATATGCTGTTCATAATGGTCCTTACTGAGGCTGGGAATCTTGGCAGCAGGCATGTTCTGGCACAAAGAAATAAACAAACTTTTCCCACACATTGTCAGGCTTGTGTGGTTAAAGTTTTAGCTCTGTAATACTGCTCAGAGGTAGAACTGCTCTAGAAATAAAGTAATAGTCATAAACACGGTAATGAGTTAGCATGTTGGCACTTCTGATTCCCCTAGACTCAAATTCAATAGTTTTTTGAATATGATTTAGGTCAAGAGTTTTTTACGTTTTGTTCTATGACATAAAATACGTCAGTAAATACTCCACTGGTGAATAAAAAAAACAGCGGTTGCTAACAAGTGTCTAAACGAGGCGACTTAACGTCATCGCGCCCAACATTAGCCGCCTTTAGCTTAGCGATGGTGACGTGAAGTCATGTGACCGTGCTGTAGTTCCTTTATAGCCCAACATTAGCCACCTTTAGCTTAGAGGTGGTGACGTGAAGTCTTGTGACCGTGCTGTAGTTCCTTTATAGCCCAACATTAGCCTCCTTTAGCTTAGCGGTGGTGACATGAAGTCATGTGACCGTGCTGTAGTTCCTTTATAGCCCAACATTAGCCTCCTTTAGCTTAGCGGTGGTGACGTGAAGTCATGTGACCGTCTTGTAGTTCCTTTATAGCTCAACATTAGCCACATTTAGCTTAGCGATGGTGACGTGAAGTCATGTGACCGTCTTGTAGTTCCTTTATAGCTCAACATTAGCCGCCTTTAGCTTAGCGATGGTGACGTGAAGTCATGTGACCGTCTTGTAGTTCCTTTATAGCTCAACATTAGCTGCCTTTAGCTTAGCGATGGTGACGTGAAGTCATGTGACCGTCTTGTAGTTCCTTTATAGCTCAACATTAGCCGCCTTTAGCTTAGCGGTGGTGACGTGAAGTCATGTGACCGTGCTGTAGTTCCTTTATAGCCCAACATTAGCCACCTTTAGCTTAGCGATGGTGACGTGAAGTCATGTGACCGTCTTGTAGTTCCTTTATAGCTCAACATTAGCCGCCTTTAGCTTAGCGATGGTGACGTGAAGTCATGTGACCGTGCTGTAGTTCCTTTATAGCCCAACATTAGCCACCTTTAGCTTAGCGATGGTGACGTGAAGTCATGTGACCGTCTTGTAGTTCCTTTATAGCTCAACATTAGCCGCCTTTAGCTTAGCGATGGTGACGTGAAGTCATGTGACCATGCTGTAGTTCCTTTATAGCCCAACATTAGCCACCTTTAGCTTAGCGGTGGTGACGTGAAGTAATGTGACCGTGCTGTAGTTCCTTTATAGCCCAACATTAGCCTCCTTTAGCTTAGCAATGGTGACGTGAAGTCATGTGACCGTGCTGTAGTTCCTTTATAGCTCAACATTAGCCGCCTTTAGCTTAGCGGTGGTGACGTGAAGTCATGTGACCGTGCTGTAGTTCCTTTATAGCTCAACATTAGCCGCCTTTAGCTTAGCGGTGGTGACGTGAAGTCATGTGACCGTGCTGTAGTTCCTTTATAGCCCAACATTAGCCACCTTTAACTTAGCAATGGTGACGTGAAGTCATGTGACCGTGTTGTAGTTCCTTTATAGCTCAACATTAGCCACCTTTAGCTTAGCGCTGGTGATGTGAAGTCAGGTGACCGTGCTGTAGTTCCTTTATAGCCCAACATTAGCCACCTTTAGCTTAGCGGTGGTGACGTGAAGTCATGTGACCGTGCTGTAGTTCCTTTATAGCCCAACATTAGCCTCCTTTAGCTTAGCGATGGTGACATGAAGTCATGTGACCGTGCTGTAGTTCCTTTATAGCCCAACATTAACCACCTTTAGCTTAGCGGTGGTGACGTGAAGTCATGTGACCGTGTTGTAGTTCCTTTATAGCTCAACATTAGCCACCTTTAGCTTAGCGCTGGTGATGTGAAGTCAGGTGACCGTGCTGTAGTTCCTTTATAGCCCAACATTAGCCTCCTTTAGCTTAGCGATGGTGACATGAAGTCATGTGACCGTGCTGTAGTTCCTTTATAGCCCAACATTAACCACCTTTAGCTTAGCGGTGGTGACGCAAAGTCATGTGACCTTGCTATGGTTAGCTTATTATAGCTTTTTACTTCTTGTGAATGCATTTACGCTTCAAAAGTTGGTGTTAATATGTGGAGATTATCCTGCTAAGTAAAACATTTCTTTGCCACAGATCTGGCAATACTCCAAAATCCAATGGAAAGTGCAATGCTAACTTCCAGGTCGTTTTACAAAAATACGCCATACCTGAACCATTCTTGTCAGGATAAGACTAAAAAACCCAAATCAAGAACTCAAAAAAGTAAGTGTTATGGATTTGTCCTCTTTGCAACATGAGCTTTTAAAAACAACAACAACTGATTTGTATTCTCTCAACGTCTCATTCAGTAAAACAGAACAACATCCTGTCTAACATTGAAGGACAGGATTGAAAAGTGAAGACATTGTTGCTTTGTTTGTTCTGTATGAATAGCTTTCAGGGACAAACTGTGTCCTTCCTGAGCGACAAGAGGCTGAATCTTTACAACGAGAAGCAACAAGCCTTGTGTTGCAATACTGAGGAAAAAGTACTCTCAATTACCAAGATGTCAAACTGTGTTGGTGGGTTTTACTACACTATAAAACATGTTACTTAGCTAACACTTAAAAAATGAGGCAACAGTTTCCAAGCACTTTAAGGAGTTGTGTGAACTTCTGAATATTTTGAGTTGCTTACATTTAGTGATATAGTTTGCCTGAATGTGGAAAAGAAATTGTAAATGATACAAGATTTTCTTAGTTACTTCTTTAAGGCGTTTCTGATCTGAAAGTGTGCGAAACATATTTATTTCCCATGGGCACTGTCAGTGTTTTAATCAGGATTCGAATTAATTCTGTCGCTTAATAAAATGAGATTAGATATACTTTATTGATCCCAAATTGGGGGTTACAGTGGCTTGTAAAAAAAGACATATAGCACATGAATACACATTTTAAATAAACCAAAATGATCAAACATTAAACATATACATACTAACAATGGAAACATTCATATCTATAGAGTACACAAACTATACAAATACTCAATGTAAAAATGTACAGAATAATTTAGAAAACACTATAAGAGCCCCTCCTCCAACACACACGAACGCGCACATGACCAATGAGGGCACGAGATAAGTTTGTGCACAGATGGAAAGCTGACAGGCAGGTAGGCCATCCAGTTATTTTAGCCAGGCCGGCTAAAATGATTGGTCGTGCTTTTTACAGTACCACGGCTTCCACAGATGACATTTTTTTATGGATTTTTTGTCAAAGCACTTCAGATATTCATTGCTATTGTGGCAGGCCAAAATCGTAATTGCGATTAAAATACGATTAATTGCACAGCCCTAGTCCACTGTATCTTCGGGCTCTGCCTCTTCATCTGGGAGCTTGGTGAGGAACGTCTCAGCTGTTCAACTTCTCGCTGAAGAGCTGCGCTCTTGTCTTTCTCAAACTGC
The DNA here is from genome assembly GCF_902827165.1 of Trematomus bernacchii. Classification (NCBI taxonomy): domain Eukaryota; kingdom Metazoa; phylum Chordata; class Actinopteri; order Perciformes; family Nototheniidae; genus Trematomus; species Trematomus bernacchii. Next base: position 311,485 of record NW_022987881.1, on the reverse strand, counting down.
AGTTCTTTTGAGAGCTTAGCTTGAGTGACAATATGCGCCACTTTGAGCTCCTCAAAATCCTCCCGAAGAACCGTCTTCTTCTTCTCCCTGAGACAATTGCTCTGGATAGCTGCAATCCTGGAGCTGCTGACGTCGTCTTGGTTACAGCTCCTCTTCAGCCTGTCCAGCTCTTTATGCATAGACCTACTTCTCTTGGTGTGCATCAGCTTGAGGGATTTCTCCTGACCTAACTGCAATGTAGTCTGGTCCAGTTCTTCCTGTGCCTCCTTCTTGCTGTTGAGGATCTCTTGGTTGACGCACTTCTGACGAGCCAGCTCTCGTTTAGCCTCCTCCAGTGCTCTGCTGAGCCTTGAGTTAGCATCAAAACTGTTAGCAGGCTCGTGCTTGAGCATATTGTTCTGCTCTCTGTGTGAGTTCTGCACGGTGTGGGGGCCCAGGGCCATCCTATGGGTTCTCCCTCGCTCCATCTTTAGCAGGTAGAATATTTCCTTGCTTTGTGTGTGGATGAAGTCTGTCACTGGTGTGTCTCTGCTCAAGATGTGTCAGGTCACTCTGAAGAAAAGTTGTTTGTGCTGACTCAGAGCCTGGGTCCTATTTGCTAACTATTTTGGAATGACCTGTGATGTCATGATGATGTCACGAGCAGATAAAAGCACTTGGAACATCTGATGTCATCGGAACACTGCCAACATTCTATAATGACATGAGGCTCATCTCAATACCCCTCCTCGACTCAAATCGATCAAGACACGCCATGTTGAAGGACGTCCCAATACTTGAAATGCACACGGAGGAGGCGAGGAGGGGTGAGGGAGGAGGGGTGAGGGAGGAGACGAAAGAGAGGATACATGAGAGCAGACTACCGGAAGTGTTTTCACTACTCGCGTATAAAAGCCCCGCCCCCACCTTCACAGCTGGTCGATTTCAACACAGGAAAACGGAGAACTGGAAGAATGAGTGGAAAAGCGTCACATAAATGTCTAAGTGCTCACAGCTCCGTGGGAATTATTATGTGCAATTCATTTCTTAAGGTTATACTAACAATTTAAGTCATGTTTAATGATCTTGAACGTCACTAAAACATAGCTATTAAGAAAGCTATTTCATAAATGGCTAGATCTTGATAAATAACAATTATTTTATAGTTTTGTGTTAAAATATTCGGTAGTTAAATTATTTAAAATTCACAATTTATGTTCAGAGTAGAACATAAATTAATGCAAGAGAATGTTGCAAGACTAATGCAAGAGAGGTTAACTATATACAAGTAAAACAGAATAATTTCTATTCTAAAAATAGAATGTAAAATGAAATGCTGTACAGGGAAATAAAATACTGTTTTTTTAATAATAGACAGGTGATATTTAAACAGATGAATGGTATGAAGTGGAGAACTAGAAGGTGCTTAATTAAAAGTTGATTAAAAACTATAAAGAGACACATAACTACCACACAATGTGGCGTGTTAGTCTGTGTGTTTTGTAGGAAAGGTCTGATAACCCGAGCAGCGCTGAGTACTGATATTAAAAATGTACATAATGGAGTTAAATGAAGCGTACAAATTCAGAGTAAAGCCTCGGACTGCAAATCAACCACTTAGCAGAGTGTGTGTGTGTGTGTGTGTGTGGTGTGTGTGTGTGTGTGTGTGTGTGTGTGTGTGTGTGTGTGTGTGTGTGTGTGTGTGTGTGTGTGTGTGTGTGTGTGTGTGTGTGCGTGCGTGCGTGCGTGCGTGCGTGCGTGCGTGCGTGCGTGCGTGCGTGCGTGCGTGCGTGCGTGCGTGCGTGCGTGCGTGCGTGCGTGCGTGCGTGCGTGCGTGCGTGCGTGCGTGTAGAGAGGAAGAGGATGGAGGACATTATCCTTCATCTGTTGCTTCGAGGACTGGCTCTCATTAGCCTGTAAAATGTTACTTTTTTGTTAATCAAATCTCCTCAGAAAGGTGAGAGCCAGCAGGCACGCAGTAATTAATATCCAGTCTCACATCCTGATGGGAATTCTCATAATTCCCACAAAGATAAAAAGGAAAAGCCTTTAAACCAGAGACTTATGTAACAGCCCAATATGTTGTCAATGTGCCGGCATTGTCTTCAACCCAGTGACAGTAGGAGTGATTAAAAGATAGCACACACTGACAGTAAGTAAGAAAATACAATCAGCTATTGTATGTTGTAGTAGGCGACAAAACCTGCATTACATCTCCAATAACAACACCTTTTAAAACACATATACTACAAACAAAGAAGAAGGCTCCAAAATAGACGCATTTACACTTCCCACTGTGAACGATTGCATATTCCTCGGATCATTTTGCACATTTCTGCAAAACAAAACATCTAAAAGCTGCACCTCAGATACATTTCACATATTTCCTTCAGTATTTTTGCATTTCCTTATGATTTATAGCTTTCTTGTTTTTTCCATTACTTGCAACAATTAACCAATAAACCAGAAGACATCAAGCACTCAGTTTGAATGCCACATCTTCCCACAGTAATCTCATATAATAAATAAAAAGGCATTTTCAAGTGACCCAGATTTAGATGTGACAGTAGGGGCAAAACATACATATATGAACTTGATCATGAGCATACAAGGGCTCCTTTAAAGTAGATGTACGCCTTATTTGGAGTAAAACCAAGGCTTATTTGCTGTTTCCAAAGCTTTCAGTACCCGAGGATCAGCAGCTAATAAAAAGCAGGTGTGCCGCTGATCGCTCGGCTGCATCAATTAGGCAGATGCTGCTTCTGTCTCTCTCACTATAATTCATTTCATTTCCTGCAGGAGCTTATTGTCACACTTTCACAGACGTGTGGAAGGAAAGCTTCCCCTGTGGATTCTGACATTTAATTTATCTGCAGAAGCTCTGTGTAGAAACCAGCAGAGGGCGAGCAGACACAAAGAGGCGTGTGGCGCAGTGAGTTAGTGCTTTGGTGATCGGATCAGGGGGATCAGGGGATCACAGGTTCAAACCCCCACTGCAGTCAGCATGTCGTTGTGTCCCTGAGACACTTCACCCCAAAGTGCTCCTGTGGGGATTGTCCACAGTGTTGAGTATGTAAGTCGCTTTGGATAAAAGCGTCTAACAAGTGACATGTCATGTGATGTAATGTTAAAGTTCAATAAATGGATTTTTTCAAAGTCAATGAATAATCGTATTTAATAATCGTGATATCAATTATTGACCCAAATAATTGTGATTATGATTTTTGCCATAATCGCACAGCCCTACAGTGGACTCCTACAATCCTGGACGATATGGAAGAAGACATGTTTTTCTGAAGAATGACTCAAAAATAAAGAGTCAATGAAGCATACATAAAAATAACATGTTTTTCTGTAGTTAAATTGTCCTTGACAACAAATCCACTTGTGTTGGGTCTATTGATGACTTAAAGGTCCCATGTCATGGCCATTTCTACTGATCATATTTCCATTGTTGAGGTCTACTAGAATAGATGTATATTGTGCAATGTTCCAAACTCACATTGGTTTCTCATACAGCATCTCTGTATAGTATGTGTATTCACTCTCTGTCCTAAACGGCTTGTTGGAGCTCCTGCCCCCCCCCCCCCCACCCTCCCTGTCAGCCCACTGTGCTCTGATTGGTCAGCTCGCCCACTCTGTTCTGATGAGTCCACCACCGTTACAGCGGAACATTGAACAGTGATTATGTGTTACAATCAGTGTTAATTTTGGCAGCTGTTTTTGATTTAGTCTTAGTCTTTAGACGAAAATGGTTATTAGTTTTAGTCACATTTTAGTCATTTCTATCCTTCATAGTTTTAGTCTAGTTTTAGTCGACGAAAACTCAAAACGTTTTAGTCTACTTTTAGTCGATGAAAAATTACATTTTAGTCAACTTTTAGTCAAAATGTTTTCTCTCTTTAAACCAATTCAGTTGGGCAAATACAGGTTTCTGACATTGTAATCAAGGTGACAGCATCAAGTGTTGAAATTCGTAAAGCAACATTTCACTCTCTTAACACTTTACTTGTGTAATATCTAGGGATGGGTATCGCTAAGGTTTTCTACGGTACTGCTAGTCTTATCAATACTGCTTATCGATCCGTTACTTTAACGGTATTCTTGTATTTACTTTTTGTTATTTTTTAAAGGAAAAAACTAACAAATTGTTAACCGAATTAATTGCTTTATTTAAATGTGAAATAAATGAAATATATATAATTATGTTAAAATATTGTAGGCTACTGTACTTGAGTAAAATGTTGAGGTACTTGTACTTTACTGGAGTATTTAAATGTTTTGCTTCTGTGTACTTCTACTCCACTACAGTTCAGAGGTACATGGTGTACTTTTCCTCCACTACATGTATTTAATACCTTCAGTTACTTCACAGATGTGGATGAATGATGTGAAATATAATCAAGTGTTAAATCAGACTTTAGTTCCACCTGGAGTAAATCCACAAGCTACCCTGCAGTATACAAAGTCATTCAAACTAGCTGCACCTTTACCAGCTTTGAGAACACTTTCATGATCAATCATTATAAAACATATCATATATATTATTCTGAAATGGACCAATCTGCACAATGACTACTTTTACTGTCGCTACTTTCACTATATTTTGATGATCATACTTTGACTTGAGGAACTCTTTCTACACTATGGTATTTTTTTACTTAGCTACAAGATCTGAGTACTTCTCCCACCTCTGCATACCTGATGTGATAACGTTACTCGTAATTGGGGCAACAGAGCTACGAGTTAAGGAAGTCGAAAATTGTGCATTTCTCCGATTGAATATGACGCCTTTTGGCCGGCTGTTTGGACAGACTACTCGTGTCAACGCGCTAACGCGAAAACATGGCAAACGAGCTTTTTCCACATCGAGCCTTGTAGAGTGTCTCCGTCCCCGGCAGATCTCTGCCGCTGCAGCGTGTCTGTTAGGCCCCGCCCCCCGCACACACAGAGAGAGAGGGAGATCGCTCTTCTGGAGTGAAGAGAGCGGAAATAATGATATTGCAAGTTAGAAATGTAAGATGCATCTTGACAGACAAGACGGGCAATTGGGGGGAAATACCCTGCATTTTGAATGTCCGATAGTCCACCATTAACACCTTAGTCCCGTCTCGTCTCGTCAACGAAAACTAAATATACATTTCGTCAAATTTTCGTTATCAAGAATCTATTTTTAGCTCGTCATCGTCTCGTCTTAGTCGTGTAAAAAAGGTCGTTGACGAACATTTTTCGTCATAGTTTTCGTTGACGAAATTAACACTGATTACAATGGCGTTAGTTAGCAACCAGGAAATGACGCCAGTAATGACAAACAGATGACTGCGTGGGGTCTGGGTGCCGTGTTGGCGGGACGTTGCGGGGCTCGCTGCTCCGCCCTTTGAGGCTCGAGGAGCGGACAGTGTGAGCTGGATTACTGGTGCCACACACTCACAGCCTGAGAACAGATAAGGCTGAGTGAGTGTGTGTGTGTGAGGAGCTCCACGGATTGGTCCATTTGGTCACTGTGACCAGGAAGAAAAAGAGAAATGTCCAACGAGGCGTTCTGGGGCAGCATAGACAGGTCTTTTCTGTGTTAGAGTTTTACTCGCTACAGGGTGTACTTTGAGGGTTTGTGACTCTGCAGACCGTTTACATGCAGAAAAAGCTACATAACAACAAGGGGACGGGTAATAACCAGAAAAGCATGTCATGGGACCTTTAAGTAATTTTTTTTCTCCCATTTTATTGACATTTTTACACCTTTTTGTTTCCTTGTGTCTCATTTTGGTAACTTATTATGGCTGTTTGCGGTTATTACAAGTATCATTATGGTAATGTTTTCACTCTTTTTGGTCACTTTGTCTTTCTTTGAGGTCATTTTTAGTCTCATCCTAGTGATATGTGTCTCTTTTAGAATAGAAATGATTCTGTTTTACTTGTATATAGTTAACCTCTCTTGCATTAGTCTTGCAACATTCTCTTGCATTAATTTATGTTCTACTCTGAACATAAATTGTGAATTTTAAATAATTTAACTACCGAATATTTTAACACAAAACTATAAAATAATTGTTATTTATCAAGATCTAGCCATTTATGAAATAGCTTTCTTAATAGCTATGTTTTTAGTGATGTTCAAGATCATTAAACATGACTTAAATTGTTAGTATAACCTTAAGAAATGAATTGCACATAATAATTCCCACGGAGCTGTGAGCACTTATACAATTATGTGACGCTTTTCCACTCATTCTACCAGTTCTCCGTTTTCCTCTCTTGAAATCGACCAGCTGTGAAGGTGGGGGCGGGGCTTTTATACGCGAGTAGTGAAAACACTTCCGGTAGTCTGCTCTCATGTATCCTCCCTTTCGTCTCCTCCCTCACCCCTCCTCCCTTTCGTCTCCTCCCTCACCCCTCCTCGCCTCCTCCGTGTGCATTTCAAGTATTGGGACGTCCTTCAACATGGCGTGTCTTGATCGATTTGAGTCGAGGAGGGGTATTGAGATGAGCCTCATGTCATTATAGAATGTTGGCAGTGTTCCGATGACATCAGATGTTCCAAGTGCTTTTATCTGCTCGTGACATCATCATGACATCACAGGTCATTCCAAAATAGTTAGCAAATAGGACCCAGGCTCTGAGTCAGCACAAACAACTTTTCTTCAGAGTGACCTGACACATCTTGAGCAGAGACACACCAGTGACAGACTTCATCCACACACAAAGCAAGGAAATATTCTACCTGCTAAAGATGGAGCGAGGGAGAACCCATAGGATGGCCCTGGGCCCCCACACCGTGCAGAACTCACACAGAGAGCAGAACAATATGCTCAAGCGCGAGCCTGCTAACAGTTTTGATGCTAACTCAAGGCTCAGCAGAGCACTGGAGGAGGCTAAACGAGAGCTGGCTCGTCAGAAGTGCGTCAACCAAGAGATCCTCAACAGCAAGAAGGAGGCACAGGAAGAACTGGACCAGACTACATTGCAGTTAGGTCAGGAGAAATCCCTCAAGCTGATGCACACCAAGAGAAGTAGGTCTATGCATAAAGAGCTGGACAGGCTGAAGAGGAGCTGTAACCAAGACGACGTCAGCAGCTCCAGGATTGCAGCTATCCAGAGCAATTGTCTCAGGGAGAAGAAGAAGACGGTTCTTCGGGAGGATTTTGAGGAGCTCAAAGTGGCGCATATTGTCGCTCAAGCTAAGCTCTCAAAAGAGCTGCAGTTTGAGAAAGACAAGAGCGCAGCTCTTCAGCGAGAAGTTGAACAGCTGAGACGTTCCTCACCAAGCTCCCAGATGAAGAGGCAGAGCCCGAAGATACAGTGGACTAGGGCTGTGCAATTAATCGTATTTTAATCGCAATTACGATTTTGGCCTGCCACAATTACGAAAACAACATAATCGAAAAAAACAATTATTTAGCTTTGCTAGGTTGTGACACTGCAACATATTTGATCTCATTAATTTTAGTCTAATTTATTTGTTTTTATCATATTTATATATGTTTAGTAGCTTGTGGAAGTGCGCTCCAAAATATTTGTTGATCTTGTTTATTGGTATTTATTATTTTGCTATTATTTATTTAAATGTTCATTTATTTTTGTATTGGTTTTTCAGTTGAATTATACCTTCAGGGTAATCAACAGTTAAAGGTGGGGTAGGTAAGTTTGAGAAACCGGCTCGAGATACACTTTTTGTTATATTCCATGGAATGCTCTTAACATCCCGATAGCAATGAATATCTGAAGTGCTTTGACAAAAAATCCATAAAAAAATGTCATCTGTGGAAGCTGTAGTACTGTAAAAAGCACGACCAATCATCTGAGCCGGCCCGGCTAAAATAACTGGATGGCCTACCTGCCTGTCAGCCTTCCATCTGTGCACAAACTTATCTCGTGCCCTCATTGGTCATGTGCGCGTTCGTGTGTGTTGGAGGAGGGGCTCTGTAAGGAAGTGGCAGATTTTCTCCGGTTGTGTATTTTCAAATTCTAGCGCACTCGAGCTGGTTTCTCAAACTTACCTACCCCACCTTTAAAAAGATACTGTTCAAATTATTATTTGTATTTGTTTTAAAGTTCAATAAATTGAAGTCAATGAATAATCGTATTTAATAATCGTGATATCAATTATTGACCCAAATAATCGTGATTATGATTTTTGCCATAATCGCACAGCCCTACAGTGGACTCCTACAATCCTGGACGATATGGAAGAAGACATGTTTTTCTGAAGAATTACTCAAAAATAAAGAGTCAATGAAGCATACATAAAAATAACATGTTTTTCTGTAGTTAAATTGTCCTTGACAACAAATCCACTTGTGTTGGGTCTATTGATGACTTAAAGGTCCCATGTCATGGCCATTTCTACTGATCGTAATTCCATTGTTGAGGTCTACTAGAATAGATTTATATTGTTCAATGTTCCAAACTCACATTGGTTTCTCATCTCTGTATAGTATGTGTATTCACTCTCTGTCCTAAACGCCTTGTTGGAGCTCCTGCCCCCCCCCTCCCTATGAACCCACTGTGCTCTGATTGGTCAGCTCGCCCACTCTGTTCTGATGAGTCCACCACCGTTACAGCGGAACATTGAACAGTGATTATGTATTACAATGGCGTTAGTTAGCAACCAGGAAATGACACCAGTAATGACAAACAGATGACTGCGTGGGGTCTGGGTGCCGTGTTGGCGGGACGTTGCGGGGCTCGCTGCTCCGCCCTTTGAGGCTCGAGGAGTGGACAGTGTGAGCTGGATTACTGGTGTCGTTTCCTGGTTGCTGCGTGGGGTCTGCAAGACAGCGAGACACCGAGGAACTCAGCCTGAGCACATACAGTACACTCACAACCAGGCTGTTCGCCACACACTCACAGCCTGAGAAAAGATAAGGCTGAGTGAGTGTGTGTGTGTGAGGAGCTCCACGGATTGGTCCATTTGGTCACTGTGACCAGGAAGAAAAAAAGAAATGTCCAACGAGGCGTTCTGGGGCAGCATAGACAGGTCTTTTCTGTGTTAGAGTTTTACTCGCTACAGGGTGTACTTTGAGGGTTTGTGACTCTGCAGACCGTTTACATGCAGAAAAACCTTCATAACACAAGGGGACGGGTAATAACCAGAAAAGCATGACATGGGACCTTTAATATATTTTTATTTATTTGACATTTTTACACCTTTTTGTTTCCTTGTGTCTCATTTTGGTAACTTATTATGGCTGTTTGCGGTTATTACAAGTATCATTATGGTAATGTTTTCACTCTTTTTGGTCACTGTCTTTCTTTGAGGTCATTTTTAGTCTCATCCTAGTGATATGTGTCTCCTTGAGTGATATTTCTAATATAAGAAAGCCCCTGGGCCTGTTCTGTGTATTAATACTTACTTATTATCTCACCAAATGATTCACACATATCATATTTAATCAACTCTTAATGGCTGACTGTGTGCGATTCTTCTTACTTGCTGGCAAGATCAGGTCCCTTGTCTGTATACGTGTTGAAGCAGTGTTAAAACGGTGCCATGTTTAATAAAGGCATGTGTAGTGCAGTAATAAACAGTATTTTACCACCCGTGTTGCTCAGTAACTCCTCCATTAACAGCTCGTCCACTACACTTCCAGCTTTTTAATATTTCCACTACCTTTTACTCCCAGCTAAATGACATCAATTAATTTCCTCTGGCAGATCATTAATCTCGCTGTCGAGACACCGGTGCGCGCTGGAGAAAAAGGAGGGTCGGGGACAAAGTGATGTTGAACTTTAGAGACAGTTTATTTAAACTTTAATTTACAGCAGTTCCACTGGAGAGGAAAAAGGGGGTTTGATGAGTTTCTATCTACGGTTTGTACAGGGATGCAGCTCGGAGTGCAGAAGGCACACAGTCGGCTTGATACTCGCCTGTAAGCGCTGCAAAAACATTACAAAAAAGATGGAATGACGGCGTTCAAATAAATGTTTTTGCTGAGATGATGCCTCCTGTTTGTACTCCAGTGAACTTGATGATATAGTGGTTTAAAAACTACAAGCTCCTTCTCCGTTAATGTGGGCGTGTGATAACATGTGTTTGGATTTATTTCCCGTAAAGCTGGTGTGTTTTACAATATGTGAAACTTAAATTAAACTGTACAATGTTAAGGCATTTTAGCAATTATTGAGATGCAAGTCTAAACAAAAACCATACAAGAACAAAGGATAGGAAGCAATATTAGTTGTGATGTTTTGGCAATAATTTGGCATTCTTCATTTTCTCACACACACACATTTCACACATTTTCCGAACGTCCAATAAGCTGCCCAAAAAAACCATGAAAACACAGGAGACTCAAAATATCATCAGGATTAAGGAAGACTTGTGCTAGCATCAATCGATATGGAAAAAAAACACACTCATTCTGCATAAAAATCAAACGGTAAATGTACAAAGTGTCGATAAAATGTGACAAGAGATTAATTTCTGCCACGAAGAAATTGAAAACACAATTCAAGTAAAGCCTTATAAACGGAAATCAAATACAAATAATTGCTTTTAAATCGCTTGGAATTGTTGCATCTTAGATTTAAATTATAAAAAAGTACATTCAACAGGTACCAACAAAGTGATAACAGAGGTAAGTAACACGAATCAGTCATTGAAAAATAATAAAGGCGGATTTTAGACCATTTCAAATTATCTGGATTTGCTTTTTGACTTTAGGGATTTCTAACCAATTATTAATATTTGTGTCCACTCAGCAGTTTACAGTGGTTCTTACTGATAAATAATGTGTTTTTGTTGCAAATCTAACGTTATAATTAGAATAATGATTGTTAAAGTCACTAACATTCTTAAAAATAGAAGTAAATTAATTGTATCCTTAACGCTAAAGTCAATTTAACAACAATTCTTGCAGGAAATAAAAGAAAAGGGGCTAAATATACACTTAAAACAATAATAATATTACACTTTAAAGTGTTTTTTAATACCAGATCACAGTCTACATCCGCCTTTATCTATCTTAACTCACTTCCACTCATTCACACCCTTATAGCGAGTTTTTGCACTACAAAAAATCATAGAAAATAAAATGATTTAATCATAAATATATTATCATAGTTACTCAAATGTAATTATATTCTAATATATAATCAAACTGAACTCAAACAAGGTTTATATAGATCAATATCAGACTGTTTACAAGTGGCAAAAAGGAGCAAAATGTGCAAGAAATCATGAACAATGAATGATGATTTGCTTCAAAATAAAAGCACAAGTAACTCCGTCATAACGTAGAATAACTCAAGATTGATTTGACATTTTAAACGACAATAATCACAAGTCTGATTTCCACCCACAGGCTCATCGAACTGGAGGAAGAAGCAAAGAGAGGAGGAAGAAAGTCGGAGAGCGCTTGTGTTTTCAAGCAAAGAAACTCCGGCTGCGGGTAAGGCGAGAAAATGTATCTGAGACTTTGTTTAACTTCAAATCCAGGCGGCAAACGAAAGACAAGAGGCAGGTGAGCGATGAAGCCACAGAGGAGAGGAGGGGAAAGGCAGAAAATCATACTTTAAGAGACAATATCTACTTGTCTCAGTTTCACAACACAGACCACAGGAAGTGCCAGAGCTCATTGACTGCCTTTACAATGGACTAAACTGGGAGAATGGGACTCTAACTGTACTTTAAGTGTTGCATTTAAATACTTCAATCCACTTGTATTGACGTAGCAGACACACAGGGACACACATGGTTAATTTGGGGAAGAAATGTATGATTTAGAGTTCAATAAAGTAAACTAATTGCTTCTTTATGCACTCTTATGCTAAATTGATTCTGGTTCTTGTTGAAGCTGAACACTGATGTGATTATCAATGTGTCACAAGCATCTCCTCCTCCATTCATTATCTTTTCAAATCAAGTTTAGCGCACTTCAAAGTACTTCAAGTGATTAAATATCATGTTTTTGAAGCATCCAAACATTTACAGCTGAAAACAAATCTGTGATAAATGCTGATTTCTTTTCTATGTTGCTTGGGAAATAAGTGCTATAAAAATGGCGTATGGTGTGTTTCTGGTGTGTGGCGTTCTGCTTTCTTACGGCATGTTTCTGACATGGCACAAGGGGACTTAATAATAGTAAAAGAAAAAAGGTTTTGCACAGAATATCAGAGATCCTACAAATATTTACACGACAGATACAGGCACTTGTATATCTTTGGTTGGAAAAACCCAACATTGCAAGAGTAATGCATTCACAGAGCTGTTGTGTCCCTAATAGGATCTCCAGGGTTCACTAGGCAACTGGTATGTTTATTTATGTCTTCTGTTTCTTTGTCCGTGTTACAGGTAAGTTCTGAAATAGCTCTCCGTTGTCTTTTTAACCCTCTGAGAGCGCCACCTGCAACACAAGAAGAACGGCTTTCAGTGCAGCGGACTCAAAACAGGAAGTAATGCAGAAAGCCTCCTGTCACACTGTCCCGACATTGACACCAGATGGACACACACGAATATGGAATTGTGAATTTCGCATGAAGATGGCCCCGAACTTGGTCAAGCAACAGCCGAAGCAAGTACGATGCCTACAGAAGGCCACACGATGGCACCCGGACCACACACGGAAATATGGTCGTAGACTTTACTGATGTATCCAGACTCAACGTAAGAGCTTGTGTCTCTTCGGGGGGTGCTAACATTTAAACATACACGTTATTCTTTACTTTCTCCGTCTTTATATGTAGATTAGAAGATATTACTTATCTCCGTCATGTTGTTTCCATAGCAACAACAACTTCCTGTCAACAGCGTAAACTCGCCTTCAAAATAAAAGCATCTAAATAAGACAGGAAGTTAACCTAAATTACATTTACGACATACAACTGCAACGAAAAGTAACACAATTAATGTAATATCCTTTTCAGTTTCACAGAACACAAATTGGGTTATTTACATAATATGTTTTCATGATTTTGTTGTGCAAATAAATGCAATCTCGAGGGCTTCACGTAGTCGTGTTGCCTTCCTAAGACAATCGGGCAGCTTCTTGTTTCCTTCGTATTGTCTTCGTGAGGCGAAAAATGCCCGATGGCACCGATGATCAGACGAAGTAAAAACGATTTGACAAGATGCCCTCACGAGTGCCTTACGAAAGGGCACACAAATTCAACACGAAAATAAACCTTCGCAAGGTCCTTCGGCAATTTTTTGGCATGCCAAAGATGTTGCCACCGCTCACGAAGTTGCTGCCGGAGCCTGAGAAACTCCACCGGCGGTCATACGATGGCTTAAGATGCCCTCACGAATGGCCCGATGTTGATCAGAGCCGAATTTCGCCGAATGTCCGGCAGTGGCTCAGTCAGTAGGGGCTTGGACTGGGAGCCGTAGGGTCGCCGGTTCAAGTCCCCGACCAGACCTAAATATGGAGTGTGGACTTCTACTTGGAGAGGTCCCAGTTCACCTCCTGCCCTGCCGTGGTGCCCTTGAGCAAGGCACCGGACACCCCCCTTCCCCCCCACTCCCATTGCTCCCCGGGCGCTGTACAATAGCTGCCCACTGCTCCTAGTACTAGACTCCTTGTACTAGGATGGGTTAAAAGCAGAGGCCAAATTTCACTGTGTGTGCTGTGTGCTCTGCATGTGTGACCATTAAAGAGGGTTTCATCCCTCCCTATTCTATTCTATTTGAACATTCCCTTTATCATGTGTCCATCTGGTGACAATTTCGGGACAGTGTGACGCGGGCTTTAAGGAACACATTATTAAAATCATACCACCAGAAAAATAGGGAATAAGGAAAGAATCGACAGCGTTAGACTCATGCAACTTGGCAGACAGGTTTGCTTTGAATGTGTAATCAATTTTGTGATTTATTTGAATATGAGGTATTTGTTTGTGTCTTTGAGTAGCCTTTAAATATATTATTATTTTCATTATCAGATCCTTTTGACTAAAGTAAATAGTGTGTATATAGCCAGGGCCGCCGCTTGCGGACAGGCAACTGCTTGGGGCCCCGGACCAGAAGGGGGCCCCCCCAAAGACGGTAGATTAAGAAGGTCCACAGCAACGACAACATGAAACACCCTTTAATTTACTGCAACGACATGTCGGGAAACCCCCTCAAGGCGGCCCCATGCAGAGCGCGCCGTAAAATGCTGCTTCTTATCTTAAGTTTCGTTGCTCTGTGTAGCTGATGTCAGAATTATGTAAACTACTAAACAACTACAAACATTTCCTGCTGCTTTATTTATGTTAAAGTCTAACCGGACAGCAAACCACAGGAAGGATTTTATTGTGAAGTCGCTTCAGAAAGTGAGACTTAAGGGAATCTTAAGGTGCTTCATTTTTGGAGTTGTTTACAAAATCTCAACTCAGTGCATTTTTGTAAAATTAAGAGTAAGATAAAAACATGTTTTTCACGTGAATAAACAATCATGATGTCTATATTGACCAAAATAGGTGTGAATATAATTTTAAATTATTTTTTTGTATACCTTCATTTATTTTAATTAATCTTTTTTGCACATTTTTACTTTAAATTCCTATTTTTATTTAAATATATTTATTTTTTTAAATGTCTATTTAGTGCAAACTCTTACTCCAACTTATATATTTATATTATTTTATTTGTATTCTATTTTATTTAATATTTAATTGGACATTTCCTTGAAAAACAAATGTATAAATAACTATTTATTGTTTTTTTATTTTTTGGAGATTACCTTAAGTTTTTTAATATATCTTCTTACAAATTCTTATTTCCATGTCTAATGTTATTTAACTATTTATATGTACTTTTTAAATATCTTTCTAGTACTCTGATATGTTTATGCTAACAAAGACAGCAGTAATATGTATTTAGCTTCTTAAGCAAGAAGGAAAACAGCACACATTACATACAGAAGCCCATTGGACAGTGATCAGAGAGTCAGCAGTGTGATTGGATGAAGAGTTTAACCAATCACAGGTGGGTTGTAGTTGCTGGAGCTACCTGTTCTCGTCACATAGCACTGCAGCTGTCTGCTGTACCTTCTCTGGGCACAGGTCGGCGCTGCTCTGCCGCACTTTGCCCGGCCGCCCTTTAATCACCGCGTAACAGAACATAGTGATGACCATGACAAACAGGAAGTAGCTGGTGTGCATCAGGTGCAGGTTGATGAGGGAGCGGTCATCCTGGGAGGAAGGGAGGAAGAATTAAATATCACAGGAGCTGTAGGATCTTATCATCATCATCATCATCATCAACTAAAATCAATTATTTTCCTTAACTCACAAACATGTTATGGTCCTTTTGTACTGTCTTAAACCTTTCCTTAGAATATTTTATGAATTGTAAAGTGTCCTTGGGTGCTTTGAAAGGCGCCTCTAAATGGAATGAATTATTATTATTATTATTATTAATTGATCATGAGTTTGTATTTCTTTAATTAAGTGCGGATTTCCACTGCTACAACTTCCCTGCAAATGATTATCATAGGGTAAATAATATACATTCATAATATGTGATTACTCTGAGTCTTTAGAGAATAATGGGAGCTTTTTATGACTTAATGCCAGCTGATAAAGACTAATTTTGAGTGAGAACTAATATTTTGTGTGTTTCTGATTTAGGAACAGGTGAAACACCACGTGTTGCTGAATTTTCTAAATCTCATAAAATCAATTAATGTCTTTAACAGGTGGGGGGAACCCATTCTAAACGGATGATTTTACTTATTGAAAACAAGTGGGGAAAAGTTTCTGTACAGTATGTGAACTTTTTTTTAGGTTAGGATCATTTGTTATTGTAATGCTCATTCCAGCCACAAGGGGCAGCGGTGCAACACCAACCCATCTTCAAAGCATGGCTAAAATAATTGTAATGTTTCTGATCCATACACACACACTGCAAAAATTGTGTGTTATTCATTAATATTATATATCACTAATCCCGTCAAAAAAAAAAATCTTTATATGCCATCTTTATTTTTGCCTCGTCCTCAGATGGTAAAAAAAAAATTTAAAAAACCATCCTGGAACATTTCTGTATTCCCTTTTCTTAAGTCATTACCACGGCATAGGAAACTATTTAGATCAGATGGATCACCAGATTGATTTTCCTCTCTTGCCATTCATTGATTTTAAATCCTGATTAAAGCACTGATGATTTGAGCAGATTTGTTCCACATAGAAAACAAAGATTGTTAGTTTAAATGAACACCAGATCAGAGATAGGTGTATTTCAGTGTCAGATGAGATAATACAATATTTACAGTGATCTGTACAAGTGACGTGAAAGTGCCTGACAGGAAGGTAACAGAGGAAGATGTCAGTAGAGTAGTACTATGAGAATAAAAGCCTTGGTGACTCACGTCCGGCACGATGACGGTGAGCTTTGGGTTGAGCGCGTGGTACAGCTTCCCCACGGCTCCCTTGTAGCACCAGAAGGGGTTGTAGTCCTGGCTGTACTTGGTGTCCGAGTCGCGGACCGTAGTGAACACTTTGTACCACGAGGTGGCGTTAGTGAACGTCTCCGCGACGCAGTGAGGCGGCTGCCTGCACGACAACAAGGACGCGGGTTAAAAAACTGTTTTTATAATGCTGGTTTATAGGACATGCTGCAATGATGCATCTTTTTATTTTATTCTATTCCAGAATAGAAAATGCTGCTGTGACAAAAGAAAATTCCCAATTTAGGACGAATGAAGTATATCTAATCTAATCTATTGTTATTACATCGCTATCGAATACATTTTGGATATTAAATCTCACACTGCCTCTTACTTTAATGGGAAGTTTTATGCGGTATTGGTTATCTTAAAGTGGAGCTATCATGCTACATTTGAATAATATAGTGTAGGACCATACCTATATAAGGCATATTTATACTTTTTTTTTTTCAAAATACCAAACAGATCATGCATTTTAGCCATGCCTCATTTTGCTCAATTTGACATTTTTTACCCCTGTTGTAGCAAGGGCTGATTCTGTGAGAACAGCACCATCTACAGGCCTGGCATATGTACTACAGCGTCTCCAGCGCTTTCGAACGGCAATGGCCGTGGCTGTCTCCTCCTGATTGGTGGAGAGTTGGCCCAATAGCCGTAGCGCCACCGTCCTGACGTCAGGACAGTGTTCAAATCTGGATCAGTTTTTATCAGATCCGTTGCAGCCCCTTTTTTAGAGATTTGGGTATGGAGGAAAATAGAGAGGGTTGTGTTTTCTGACACTTGGTGAGTTCCCTGGAACACCGGGGACACATATTCATGTAGAAAAGACGTACAAAAGTGCATTTTGCATGATAGGTCCCCTTTAAATACTGCTATGAAATCCTCTTTGAGCCTAATGTGAAAAATGTAACTATAAAAGTAGAAATAAGTAACTGTAATGTCCAGGTGTTTTGAATTTTGCTCTATTATTATTTCACATTCTACAGTAGCCATGTTAATTTTTAACAGTTTTAGTCCTTTGTTTTCCTGCTCTTGGTTATATCCACATCGTATCTTTTTTTTTGTTTTTTCATCCAAACCATTCCTGATTTCTGATCACGAATATCCAAAATATAAGTCTCTGTTCCTGTTTTTAAAGGCTGCAATTATTTGGGAAAGAGCCAATAGTCAACCCTAAAACTTCGATATCAGGGTATTTGATCAGTTATTTAAATATTAGATTTTTTCCTATATTGCGCACAGTCCCTCTGGGTATGGCAGTAAATGCGTAAAAAAAATACGTAATAGAGTTCACAACATCTGTTTATTTTATGCAATTTGAACATTTGTAGTTTTTTCCATATCACCATCTACTTGACATTGTATGGAAGCACTATTTCTGTCCTATTTTATTTGTATTTACTTGCACTATTTTAACTATGTTATCTGTTTAATTGTGTTGCACTGTTGGAGGAGCCTGTGACCTCATTGTCATATCTACACTGTAGATTTGTACACATGACAATAAAAGCCTTGAATCTTGAAAAGCAGTAATACCCAGAAATGATATAACAGTATTGAGTCACACACTAAAGCAGCGGTTCCCAACCGGTGGGCCCCCCTAGTGGGCCGCAAAGGCTTTGCAAGTGGGCCGCCAAATAATTTGCAAAACATTATGATTTGTGTGGAAACATTTCATTATTAAGATTTTTTTTTTTTATTTGAACCTCTTTCCCTTCTCTTTCTTGATCCTCCTTAGCAACGGTCATTACAGTCCTTAGCAACGGTCATCACAGTCCTTAGCAACGGTCATCACAGTCCTTAGCAACGGTCTGTTCTACTGGAATAACAATGTGTCACATGTTCGGAATTGTTTATGGTTGAATGTGAGCCGTGACATTTCTTTTTTTATTCTTAAGTGGGCCCTGAGTTGAAAAAGGTTGGGAACCGCTGCTCTATAGTATCTATATGTGTGTGTGTGTGTGTGTGTGTGTGTGTGTGTGTGTGTGTGTGTGTGTGTGTGTGTGTGTGTGTGTGTGTGTGTGTGTGTGGTCAGCGGACTCACACTGTGACGGGGAAGATGTTGCTGGCTGCAGTGATGGTCATGCACGTGCTGAACACCACCTGCTCACAGTGTCCGTGCAGCACACACTCGTCTGAGCTCCAGGACACCGGCAGCGTGAACGTGATGTTTATCTCCTCGTGGGCTTCCCGACCTACACACAGAAACATCAAAACACTAAGTGAGCATCTCAGATTATTAGGAAATGAACGTGATATAAGAGACGTTTTACAGTCAGTTTTTTATTCAACATTTGGACTTAAAATTCTTATTTTATTTAAATATGTATTTTTTTTTATCTCTATTTATTACAAACTCTTACTCAAACTTAAATATTTATAATATGACATTTTATTGAATTGTATTGGATCTTTATTGTACATTTCCTTTATTTATTTGTATTAATATCCATTTATTGTTATTTTACTTGTATGGTTTTATTGGACATTCTTATATTAAAGGTCCCCTATTATACTGTTTTTCATCAATATATCACAGGTCTCAGATATATACAGAACCTGTCTCTGATTGGCTGAAACACCAAACAGATCATTGCAGCATTACCCATAATCCCCTCTGTTTCAGCCCTGTTTCCAAAGTGCTGATTCTCTGTCTGTTACTTTAGATGAAAATAAGGAGCCCCTCCCCACGCCCCTCTGAGAGAGATTTGGTTACAAAGAACTCAATGGTGCTCTAGGAGGAGATTCAGGTGATAAGGGGGGGGGGGGGGGGGTTACCTTGGTTGCTGATTGGCTAATGGTTACACAAGACAACACATCGTTATGACATCATCAAGTGGCCAAAATCTGATCAGCTCATTTTCAGACAGGTTTTTATAGAAATGGATCAAAAAGAGAGAGAATCTTTGTTCCTGAAACTTTCAGAGTCTCTTTCCACAGAGGGGACACATGTTGATGAAGAAGAGACATGAAGAAGAGGGGACACATGTTGATGAAGAAGAGACATGAAGAAGAGGGGACACATGTTGATGAAGAAGAGACATGAAGAAGAGGGGACACATGTTGATGTAGAAGAGACATGAAGAAGAGGGGACACATGTTGATGAAGAAGAGACATGAAGAAGAGGGGACACATGTTGATGTAGAAGAGACATGAAGAAGAGGGGACACATGTTGATGTAGAAGAGACATGAAGAAGAGGGGACACATGTTGATGTAGAAGAGGGGACACATGTTGATGTAGAAGAGACATGAAGAAGAGGGGACACATGTTGATGTAGAAGAGACATGAAGAAGAGGGGACACATGTTGATGAAGAAGAGACATGTAGAAGAGGGGACACATGTTGATGTAGAAGAGACATGAAGAAGAGGGGACACATGTTGATGTAGAAGAGACATGAAGAAGAGGGGACACATGTTGATGTAGAAGAGACATGAAGAAGAGGGGACACATGTTGATGTAGAAGAGACATGAAGAAGAGGGGACACATGTTGATGAAGAAGAGACATGAAGAAGAGGGGACACATGTTGATGAAGAAGAGACATGAAGAAGAGGGGACACATGGTGATGAAGAAGAGACATGAAGAAGAGGGGACACATGCTGATGAAGAAGAGACATGAAGAAGAGGCGACACATGTTGATGTAGAAGAGACATGAAGAAGAGGGGACACATGTTGATGTAGAAGAGACATGAAGAAGAGGGGACACATGTTGATGTAGAAGAGGGGACACATGTTGATGAAGAAGAGACATGAAGAAGAGGGGACACATGGTGATGAAGAAGAGACATGAAGAAGAGGGGACACATGCTGATGAAGAAGAGACATGAAGAAGAGGCGACACATGTTGATGAAGAAGAGACATGAAGAAGAGGGGACACATGGTGATGAAGAAGAGACATGAAGAAGAGGGGACACATGTTGATGAAGAAGAGACATGAAGAAGAGGGGACACATGGTGATGAAGAAGAGACATGAAGAAGAGGGGACACATGCTGATGAAGAAGAGACATGAAGAAGAGGCGACACATGTTGATGTAGAAGAGACATGAAGAAGAGGGGACACATGTTGATGTAGAAGAGACATGAAGAAGAGGGGACACATGTTGATGAAGAAGAGGGGACACATGTTGATGAAGAAGAGACATGAAGAAGAGGGGACACATGTTGATGAAGAAGAGACATGAAGAAGAGGGGACACATGGTGATGAAGAAGAGACATGAAGAAGAGGGGACACATGCTGATGAAGAAGAGACATGAAGAAGAGGCGACACATGTTGATGTAGAAGAGACATGAAGAAGAGGGGACACATGTTGATGTAGAAGAAACATGAAGAAGAGGGGACACATGTTGATGTAGAAGAGACATGAAGAAGAGGGGACACATGTTGATGAAGAAGAGACATGAAGAAGAGGGGACACATGTTGATGAAGAAGAGACATGAAGAAGAGGGGACACATGCTGATGAAGAAGAGACATGAAGAAGAGGGGACACATGTTGATGTAGAAGAGACATGAAGAAGAGGGGACACATGTTGATGTAGAAGAGACATGAAGAAGAGGGGACACATGTTGATGAAGAAGAGACATGAAGAAGAGGGGACACATGCTGATGAAGAAGAGACATGAAGAAGAGGGGACACATGTTGATGAAGAAGAGACATGAAGAAGAGGGGACACATGCTGATGAAGAAGAGACATGAAGAAGAGGGGACACATGTTGATGTAGAAGAGACATGAAGAAGAGGGGACACATGTTGATGTAGAAGAGACATGAAGAAGAGGGGACACATGTTGATGTAGAAGAGACATGAAGAAGAGGGGACACATGTTGATGTAGAAGAGACATGAAGAAGAGGGGACACATGTTGATGTAGAAGAGACATGAAGAAGAGGGGACACATGTTGATGTAGAAGAGACATGAAGAAGAGGATTTTGAATGATAGGTGACCTTTAACTTCTTATGTTTATAAATATATCTTAACTTTTTCATCTGATCTTTTAATTGAACATTCTTACTTCAACTTATAATGTTATTTAACTATCTATATTACATTTTTTCAGAACAAAATTTGTTGTATTTCCTACAAGGCGAGTTTATTTATATAGCACATAATTAAGGATGGGTATACGCATTCATACACAATACTTTAAAATACAATTGATATATTATTGTATCACTAGTGTGTACTATAATTGAAAGGAGAACAGCAAGTCTATTGTGATGATGACGTTTCCTAGATCTTCTCTTGTCTACACTGGGGATATTAGCTGAGTGAGATTAAACATTCGCTCAGCTCCTTGTTGACTTTGCTTATCCAGTCTGGTGACTTAATTTTTAAGTGAAGGGTACATGCCGTTAGCAAACAGCTAATCCTGAAGCAGCGAAAGCTCCATAAAGAGAAAGACAAACAAGGCTTAACACATTGTTGGAAATGCAGTATGTAATGTATGCATTGAGAAGAACAACACCAAGATGACGCGGGGGGGGGAGGCGGTGTTCATTAAAAACAAGCTCAGCGCAAGTTCTTTCAGGAAGACTGGTACATTCACCCCGCAGCTGCTTATAATCAGCTCATCACGGGTGTTCTGTTAACCTATTACATTCACCTCAATCTCAGCAGCCAATCACCGGGCTGCAGCCAAACTTTAAAATAGTTCTCCTCTCTCCTGCAGTCAGCTGTGATTTCAGGTGTTCATGCTGCCGCCCGCCTCCTCCCCATCCACCTCCTTTCATCACATCCAGGGCCAGGAGAGCTAACCCAAAGACCTCATCACATCCCCCTCTTCATCCCATCTCCTCATCAAATCCAGATCTTCAGCATCATCACCAGTGTCTAGACCCAGGGGGGTTCCCTATATGCTCACGGCTGCATTTCCCCCTTTAGATATAGGATTTCCGGATCGGGGTCTAATCGCCAAAGACTTAAAGGTGGGGTAGGTAAGTTTGGTAAACCGGCTCGAGATCGCTAGAATTTGAAAATACACAACCGGAAAAAATCTGCCACTTCCTCACAGAGCCCCTCCTCCAACACACACGAACGCGCACATGACCAATGAGGGCACGAGATAAGTTTGTGCACAGATGGAAGGCTGACAGGCAGGTAGGCCATCCAGTTATTTTAGCCGGGCCGGCTCAGATGATTGGTCGTGCTTTTTACAGTACTACGGCTTCCACAGATTACATGTTTTAATGGATTTATTGTCAAAGCACTTCAGATATTCATTGCTATCGGGATGTTAAGAGCATTCCATGGAATATAACAAAAAGTGTATCTGAAGTGAATTACCTACCCCACCTTTAACATTTATCATATGGCATGTGTCAATAAATGTTCGTTAAACAAAATAAAGTTTCTCCTGATTGAAATATTATCAGTGTGCAGTTCTGATTTTAGCCTGGAGAATATAATCCCATATAAATACAAACAGAGACAAACTTTAACATGCTCTTTCAAAAAGGGAGTAAAGTACAAATACTTTCCTTATACTTCTTGTTAGAAATGTCCACTAAAACTGCATTAATTGACATAATAGTACACAATATTTTATTCAAATATTTCCCTTAAAGATCACATTTGATTTAAGTATGAAAAGTAATTTTTATCGGCTTGAAGTAGATATTGTATTATATGATATGTTTGTCATTTGGCTGATTTAAGCTCAGCCGTAAGGACAAAATAAATCATTATTTTAAATATGATTTATTATTTGATAGCAGAACATCATTCGTTTCAGTCCTTAATAACAATTTAAATATATAAGCATTGATTTCTCTACGGAGCTTTTACAGCAAACATACTCTAGACAAAAAAACACACACACACTCTGAGGAAACAAAAGTAAAAGTCCCCAAACACACAGCTGAGCATGCAGTCATGTTTAAGAGGTTGTTTTGACTTTTCAATTAGGCGGTCTTTTGAAACCTCTCAGTGTGTAACGTATAGCCGGACTGATGGGATCAGCTTTATGTTACACAACGCCGCCGCCACTGTTTGTTTTCAATGTCTAATAAAAACCCCACTCAGAGAGGTACGGTAAAACCCATCAGAGGACAAACTCACACACTCCTCAGAGGGAGGACATCACCTCCGTACAGTAACCACAGCAAATTCACACACTATAGTCTAAATACTATTATCTTGTTACAATAGCGGTGTTTTTGTGACCTTAATGTAAATGAAACCCTAACGCAGAAAGTTAATCAGTTTGTAGGATTCCTCCTTGTGAGATTTTGTGACGTCTAAGTAAATCTGAGAAGTATAAATTTGCTAACATTAACTCACGTAGGATTAAGCTATATTCAATTCTGATCCTGTCTTTTTGTTAGCCTGCTGCACCCTGTCTGAACAGCTGCATGTAAGCATAGTATAGTGAGACAAATAGGACAAATAAATCAGATTGACAGAGAGGTGTGACACTGTTAACGCACAAAAATATTGAACACTTATTAAACAAATTAGCCAGATTAATGGATACATTTGGCATATTACATGATGGACTCAATTGCTCATATTCATTAATGTGCATTGTCACTTCTCAACTAAAGAAATACAACGACAGAATGAATACACTGTACTATACTGCTCCTAATACTGGATTGGTTGAATGCTAAGGCTACATTTTACTGTGTGTGCTGCATGTATATTGATTGATTACATTTACAAACTGTGGCAGCAATGCATGATATAAACTACAGCAGTTTTGTTGAGTTTTCCGTCTTAGTTTTCGATGGTAGAGTTGGGACGTGTTCTTACTTTAGTGTAACGGTGTTGAAGAGGTAATTCGGAAATGTAAGCTTTAGAGCAGTGCTTCTCAAAGTGTGGTCCACGGACCACTGGTGGTCCGTGAGCGCCCCCTAGTGGTCCGTGAGTATATTGGTAAGATTTCACATTTTAAATAAATAAATACATTTAAGTTTTCCGCACTCTCGCGGGAATATCTCCGCAATGGAGCGAGCTTAAGTTTCACTTTCGATTGCATGATATAGCCCAGCGCAACACCTTCGCCACACATGTTGCCACTTGTTTGTACCATTTTCAGGCGATTTATAATCTGTTCTAGAAAAACGATGTGTTTTGATGTGTTTTGGGATATTTGTGGAGTTAGGTGGTCCTCGTGTTTTTTTATTGGTTAAGTGTCCTTGGCATGAAAAAGTTTGAGAAACACTGCTTTAGAGGGATGTATGACAAACGGGTGTCTACATAGAGAAGCACACACACATAAACGCTGCCTATTAGGTACTGGATTCAACCAAAACACTTCCACCCTCCTTAGAGCTGTGGTTCTGAATTATGTTGACTTTTCAATATCAACGTGTTAATCTTTACAACCCTACTGACTACTGAATAACAGTCAGGGACTTGTTCCTTGTGCGGTGTAAGGACATGGTGTTTTGTTATTTGTACAATCTGTAAAGTCCCTGTTGATATTAGGCTTTATAAATCAAATGTGTCTGACTGATAACAAAAACAAATAAGCGAAGGAGAGAACGAGAACCTACCAGAAAGGCCGACCTGCTGGCCCAGCACTGTGGCGTACAGGTGGGTGATGTTTCGAGAGTACCCTCCAAACGGGCGCTGGGGGTCCAGAGTGAGGGTGATGGGGACGGAGATGTTGATGGGCCCCGAGTCCTCCAGCAGCTGGGGCACCTGGGTACTGGACCGGGCCTGGCCGCTGGTCACCACCAGGCTGTCGGGGGTGGTGGACTCGTTCAGGCCGTGTTTTATCGTCTCGTTCTCCGACACACAGAAGTCCAGCTCGTTGAAGCGCAGCAGGAAGGTGTTCCAGTCCTGGAGGAAGCAGGGAGTGTGTGTGTGTGTGTGTGTGTTAATGTTTTTGGCAGAAGTGTGATTTACCAATTTGTCAGATTCAAGTAAGTAAAATGCCTCAAATATATATATTTTTCGTTATTACAATGTCTAGAACATGTACATATTCAGTTTTTGTGGAATACATTCATCAAATGTGATTTTGAGCAGCTTATAATGTCTTTGTTGTAATATTACAACACTGGGTCAGTGTGGTAGTCAACATAGCACGAGCACCTGTCATGGACATCGCCCTTCTTATATGTTCACATATGGAAATAAAACACAAATAGAAATATAATGTCTTTGATAATTCACTATAACTAAGTTCTAAATGTGTCCTCTCTTAATATGTTGAATTAAGACCAGAATTGAATAAATTAATACATTATTTCTGATAGCAGTATGTGAAATTATATCTCTAGCAATATTTTAAACTCTACTTGTATCTTATCAGTTAATTAGTTACAAAAATACATTTAACTCTTCTCTGGTTCTGGCAGAAACAGTTCTTTCTGAAATGTTTTGGGACACTTGGAATGTAACCCCTTTTAGTATGATAATTAGCCTGTTATCATTAGCGCAGCAGGAAGGTGTTCCAGTCCTGAAGGAAGCGTGTGTGTGTGTGTGTGTGTGTGTGTGTGTGTGTGTGCGTGCGTGCGTGCGTTTTTGGCAGAAGTGTGATTTACCAAACATCTATTACCAACTATTATCTATTACTTCTCTGATTTGGTACTTGGCACCGCCGTGAGTGGCAGCCTGTTTAGCAGCTCTCCTTTGTTTCCCACTACTCTCACTTTTTATTGGACTTAGTTTAATTGTACTTTAATTGTATTAATCTCTAATCTGTGTGAATCTGTGCTGTCCTGTTTTTCATTCTCACCCTGTTGCTGTTAAACTACTGGATTTCCCCACGGGGATTTAGTAAAGGTCCATCTTATCTTATCTTATCTTATCAATGTGTCACTGAAATCATATTGAAGTGTTGGGAAATGTAATCTTTAGAGCAGGGGGGTCCAAACTTTTTTCACAGAGAGCCACATACAGAAAAAAATACAAAGGGCTGGGCCGCTCACTCGAGGTATATCGCCTCATAAGTTGGAAAAGTTAATCAAATGTAGGTAAATGACGGTTGATATTAACGGAAAAAAACACAGCTCTCCGTAGGGTTTCATTTATTGTGTTGGCAGCTCATTCCTTAAAACAGGAAGCTCAGATTGATTATAATAAGAGGAAATATGAAGGGTGTATTTCAAGCTTGTTATGTAAATAAGTCATTGGGCTTTTTTCTTATCAACTAAGATTTGTTAGAAAATGTTTTCAACTTTAATTAACTGAATTTATTTGAAAATTGGGCTTATTAACACATGAATACTACTCTGTTATATATTTAAGAAGTACAATAGCAGATGTTTAATTTGTGGGCCATATTTCATTATATTTTTTGAATTAGCTGAGGGCCGATTCAAAATGGTCCGTGGGCCGCATTTGGCCCCCGGAGACAGGTGTCTACATAGAGAAGCACACACATGTAAACAACCCAAACACTTCCACCCTCCTTAAAGCTGTGGTTCTGAATTATGTTACTTTAATGTTTAATGTTAACCCTACTGAATTCTAGGGCTGTACCTGAATATCCGAATATCCGAATATCCGAATATTCGTTCGTTGGAGTACTACTACTACTTTTTTTTTGAATTTATTGAAAACTCCAATATCAACGTAAGAGCTTGTGCCTCTTCGGGGGGTGCTAACACTTAACCATAAATGTATCGTTTACTTTCTCTGTCTTTATATGTAGATATTACTTTGTCTCCGTTAATCTCCGTCACGTTGTTTCCATAGCAACAACAACTTCCTGTCAACAGCGCTAGCTCTCCTTCAAAATAAAAGCATGTCCATACAAAATAGGAAGCCAAGCCAAATTACACTTTAGACATATAATACAACGGCAACGAAAGTAACAAACACAATATCCTTTTCAATTTCAAAGAACACAAATTGGGTTATATACATTAACAAATAACTATTACCGAAGGATTTGTTATGATTTACCAAACATCCAGTACCTGATTTACATCTCTGATTTATGTGTCACTGAAATTATATTCAACCACATTGAAATAGAGCAGGGGTGTCAAACTCAAGGCCCGGGGGCCAAATCCGGCCCGCGACTTCATTTTATGTGGCCCCACAAGAGCTTGCAAAGAATATAATATGTTTGTTATACGGTTACATGGCGATTTACAGAAGCACGTTGCCCATTCATGGAGCACAATGCATCTCAAATTAGACTTTTTTTCTTCTAAATATGCATTTTTTCTCAGAATTTGCCATTTTCTCAGATTTGACTTTTTTTTCAAAATGTTACTTTTTTTCAAAATGTCACTTTTTATTTTTATTTTACATTTCTTTTAAAATTATTTTATGACATTCTCCCTGAAGAGACTTACAATTATTTGCCCTAGACTTCTGCTTTCAGACCTAGTTAATTATGAAGTTATTACCCTATCCGATAATAGTCCAATGCAGAGGCAATCATGTAATATAATACATTATTTTATATATATTAAATAATTATATATGTATTTTTATATAGTCTTAAAGTTACAACCGGCCCTTTGAGTGCAACCCTAATGCGAATGTGGCCCGAGATGAAAATTAGTTTGACACCCCTGAAATAGAGGATGCAATAGGGCCGAGTTATTTGGAAAAAATGTCTTCTTGTGATTATTTTGACTGGAATTTCAACTTGTGATATGATTCACAATATCGGAGGGATTCTTTTAACATTTACTCTCCTTTGATTCTAGAAATCAGAGGTATTTTCTGAAGCCTTAAGTCTGTGTAGGATGGGAAATCTCCGCTCCACCACAATACTTCATTCAGTTCAGATTTTTTACTGTATATATATATATTTATTTATATTTTTCCTATAACAAATATGGAGCGTCCGGCTTTATTTGCGACAAAAATGAGAAAACATATCTTAGTTATTTATTGAAAGATGACATCTCTATTTTGACTTATATGCTCCTATCCTGTTCAGATCCTCATGCAAATGTTTCTTTGTATGTATTATACTTAAAGCACACTATGACTGCATTTCAAATGGCATTATATGTCTTTTCACTTTAAGCACATACTCCAGCTTTATGTACCTTACAAAGTGCATAATGTGTTGTATCGCATGCAGTACGCAAACAATAGGGAGACACTTGTTATCATAACATTGCACATTGAACTTCTTGCACTTATATATCTGCTGCACACAGGATTGTGCGTTTGAATGACCAGAAAAGCAGACTGCAAACTGCGGAAGCTGAAGCTCATTAAGCAAACTGCATTACCTTCTATATCCTTCTTTCCGCATACTAATCATGTTAAATACAAAACTTGATTTGACTTCTTGTCTTGTCTGAATGCACTCTTTACAGTCCTGTAAGTTAGAAGCTGGTGGACATAAGGTTTTTATGTACTGCGTAGCTTGCACAGTATATCAAGAAAACATGAATCCCTAATTATAATAGTGAGACCAGCTTATTTTAGCCTCCTAAAAATGAACTGGATTAGACTAGAAAAGGCTGACTAGGTCATAGTGTAAGTCCAACATGGTGCAACATTTTGGGCAAATGCTTCCTTGTGGGAAAAAGCAAGTCACAAAGAGACGTTTAGCATCTGCAGCGACCTAGTATGAGAGATTGTTAATGGAGGAGCAGACCTTATAATTATTAATCTTTTTAAGAGCTTTGTTTATGACTCACCTCCGTCAACTCTGGAGACTTGATCTCTTTAATCTTGAAGAAATAACCAATGGTGAGGAAGCCGATGGCCACCGCACTGACGCTGATCATAAAGATGACCAGCGGTGGACGGGTGTTGATGTAGCTCCTCAGGTTCTCTATAGGATTTAACAGGTACACCTGCATATGGACAAATGAGAGAAGAGAAGACTTTATTGTTGAGCCAGAGTTACAAAAATACAATAAACACAGCAGCATGATAGTAAAACTGTGCAGTAAAAAGAGAAATTACATATCTACAGGAAACATAGACGGTGACATCATTAATGTAAATATGACCAGTATTTAGTAGTGCAAACAAAATACACAATGTCTTAACGATCAAGCATTGATCTCATGAGGTTTTCTTTAACACTGGCGGTAAACAACAGGCCTTGACACATGATTCACTATCTGTAACGTGTAACTAATGAAGTCCCAAAGCCACGTATCTCTCCTAAACAAAGGATTAGGGCTGTGCGATTATGGCAAAAATCATAATCACGATTATTTGGGTCAATAATTGATATCACGATTATTCATTGACTTTGAAAACATCCATTTATTGAACTTTAAAACAAATACAAATAATAATTTGAACAGTATCTTTTTAACTGTTGATTACCCTGAAGGTATAATTCAACTGAAAAACCAATACAAAAATAAATAATATCAAAATAATAAATACCAATAAACAAGATCAACAAATATTTTGGAGCGCACTTCAACAAGCTACTAAACATATGTAAATATGATAAATACAAATAAATTAGACTAAAATAAATATAAAATCAAATATGTTGCACTGTCACAACCAAGCGAAGCAAAATAATCGTTTTTTTCGATTATGTTGTTTTCGTAATTGTGGCAGGCCAAAATCGTAATTGCGATTAAAATACGATTAATTGCACAGCCCTACAAAGGATATAACAGATTTAGGTTGATCGTTATGTAAAAGTAAATTTTTAATCTAAGTCAGTATCTGATGACTGCTTTCAGATTTGATATGGTTATGAGCAAAATGCAAATGGTGTTTTATGCATTGTTGTGGTTAAGTTGATTAAATGTAGCATCTGATGCTCTGAATTGAGGAAGGATTTAATCTAATTTAAACAATATCATAATTCAGGGTTAACGGTAATGATGTGCACAGGTTCCATGTAAGTCAAACTGGACAGATTTGATTAATGATTAATATCCTGATTAATCAATATCAACCCTTCAGTACATTTAAAGTCCCACTCAGTCTCCAACAGAACACATTTAAGGCTTGCAAATCATCTTTGGTCGAGTTCCTTAATGTTCTTTTATGCTGCAGCAAACATTGCTTAGATCTTATAATTGTAAACAAATGTATTAATGTGGAATGGGTTGTTAACATAAAGGTCATACACTGACGTCTCTGAAGCACTGTTGCTTTTAAATTTAACTACTGTTTCTGCCTGTAATGATTCAATTTCAAGTTAAGGTATTATACGGTACATTGACTGGCAAAAATGAATTACTCTTAATCAGTCGTACCCTAAAGATCACTTGAAAATGGGGTTATGAGAAGAAAGTAAAGATTGTCAATCTCAATTAAAACGTTCTACAAACCATCAAAAGTCATCCATTTGTTTAAGAATACATCGCTCCCATGCCGACAGTCTTATATAGTTTGACATAAAGTGTTTACTTAGAAGAACCATCTCTGTTAGTGCCGGGTCAACATACTTTATAATACATACAGAAGGCTGGTTTATCAAGTTTAACGAGTGACTAAAGTTCAAAATAATTTAATGTTGACATTGTGTTGGACTTGGAACACAATACTAAACAATGTTTTATTTCCTAGTAGAGTGCTACACACCTTGCTATGCATTGTATATTACAATTATGGTTGCAATTATCCAAAGTGGGTCATGTTTGTTTAGGTGAAAGGTGTTTGTCATGTTATAAGTAGGGAGGCGTGTGGCGCAGTGGACTAGTGCGTTGGTGTTCGGGTCAGGGGAGCACAGGTTCAAACCCCACTGCAGTCAGCATGTCGTTGTGTCCCTGAGACACTTCACCCCAAATTGCTCCTGTGGGGATTGCCCACAGTATTGAGTATGTAAGTCGCTTTGGATAAAAGCGTCTAACAAGTGATAAGTGATAAGTGAAGAGTGTATTATGTGTATTAAGCCAAGTTTACTTTGCTTTTTTACTCTTGAGCTGTACATTTCTCTGATGTAATTTGACTTCACACCATTTGTTTTATATCTTAAATTACTTTGCACAGTTGGATGAATGATGTGAAATATAATCAAGTGTTAAATCAGACTTTAGTTCCACCTGGAGTAAATTCACAAGCTACCCTGCAGTATACAAAGTCATTCAAACTAGCTGCACCTTTACCAGCTTTGAGAACACTTTCATGATCAATCATTATAAAACATATCATATATATTATTCTGAAATGGACCAATCTGCACAATGACTACTTTTACTGTCGCTACTTTCACTATATGTTGATGATAATATTGTTTTACTTTTACTTACATTTAACATTTTGATTGCAACCTACACTTTTGGTACTTCTACTTTTACTTAAGAACAAGATCTGAGTACTTCTTCCACCTCTGTGTAGGATCATTAAAGTCCTTATACAATGTTTTTTATCGAAAGGCAGGCTCCCTAACACCTCAAAGTGACTATATTTTAACCAAATACGAATACATTTAAAGGGTTTGTGTTTGACTTTCTGCATTAAAGAGACTGCATCCAGATGACAGGAGCTGTCAACCTTGTAGCACGATAAGCTAGCTACCAAGCTGTGACATATGTGGGTTTAAACTGTAAAACAGCTGTGTTAAATGTAATAAAAACAACACATTCTCACCATGTTTTCTTTCTCTACGTCGGATGCTAGCTGGGAGGTTCGTTGTGCGCCACAATAAAACAGCAGTTGGGCTAGCAAGCTAAGCTAAAGCTAGCATGTACTGCTTTTGCTAGCTGCCCCGAAATCTAGTCCCTCCTGCTGCTGAAAGCAAGGCTAAAAAGCAAAAGTCGGTGTTCGGTGGAGACAGCCAGACTTTCAGCGTGAGAAGAACCACGTATACTCCTTCCCATTATTTGCTGTAATGGTTCCCTGCAGCTGTGCTGACAAATATCTCCTGAGTACAGTCTGGATAATAACGTCAATACTGTATCTGGGTCCTCCTCCGCACTGCGTAGTAAAACCGTCGCAGCGCCGCCTTCCCGTTATTCCCGTAGAACGTGCGCTGGAAATTGGTCGAACATACGTTGAGTGACGTCCCGACGTACGCAATTTACGTAAGAGGGAACGTTCAGTGTGTTTACATTTTTGTTGAGGGTTAAAGCTGTAACGTAAGGTAAGGTAAGGTACGTTTATTTTTACAGCACATTTTCAGACACAGAGGCAATTCAAAGTGCTTTACATCATCATTAACACTTAAGACAACAGAAAGTAACACAAAATAAATATAATGGAATAACAGATTCATAAAAACCATGCATAAAAGAGATACAGAATAGTTTAAAAACAACATTGTAAATACGGTAGGTGCTAAAACAAGTTAAAAGGCTTCTGGGTAAGCAGCTGTAAAAAGTAGTGTTTTTAGCCTCGACTTAAAATAAGTCAGCGTTGGTGAAGACCTCAGGGTTTCTGGAAGTTTGTTGAGCATACAAACTAAAATGTAGGAAATATAACTACCCAACACAGATCCCTAAACACCTGTAACAACAATGTTGAAAGATAAGACTGTGTGTATATATACTTTTATACTAGGGAATATAGTCATTCTGCAGCTACTTCATTACTTTCTACTTTTTTCACTTATTATTTTATAATGCTGCTACATACCTTTTTTATACTTGATTTAACTGTTTCATTTGTGTGCTCACTTTACTAAATACTGTCACTTTACTAAATACTAGGAAGATAGTCACAGAAAACAGAACAAGAATCGACAACTCGACCCTCTGCTCACTCCTTTCCTGTAAAATACAGGTCCAGCCCACACATATGCTGCACAGGCCGCAAGGCAGTGCACTTACAACTACAATAAGCATGTTAATGTTAATCTAATACAGCTCCGGCGATCCACTAGCAACCCCCCCCAAACAGCACTTTTGAAACAGGAAGTGAAATGGAGGGATATGAGGCATGGCTAGAATGGGTGATCTGTTTGGTATTTTGAGAAAAACACTTCATAGACATGTTTTTTTATATATTTTTATATATCTGAGACCTATGCTATTGCCTAAAAATAGCATGATAGGTGCACTTTAATATAAAGTGTTACTATATATATATATATAGTTACTGGGTTACTATAATGATTACTGATGTGTTTTATCACAGTTGGTAAATAAGAAGCTAATTTGAATAACTTGATGTCCTGCTGCTGGCTATCTTAACCTATAAATACCTGTCAAAGTGTAATCATTAATTTATTTATGTTTTGAATGATCTAATAATCTATATCTAACTAGTAACTCAAAGCTGTCAAATAAATGCAGTGGACTAAGAAGTACAATACTTTCTTCTAAAATGTAGTGCAGTATAAAGCAGCATAGACTGAGACGTATTGGCATAAACAAATATTTAAAGTACCAAACGTAAATGTACTTACTGTGCCCAATATCCCGTTTTAGAATCATATTGAATTACTGGATTCTTTCATTTTGTTTACATTAATGTGTTCATCACAGCTGTTAAAAGTGGAGCAACTTTTACTTTATATACTGCTGCTGAATATCTTAACCTATAATTATATATCACTGTTTATTTTTTTTAAGCTAATCATTTGTATTTGTAAAGTAACTAGTAACTCATTTTGTCAAATAAATGCAATGCTTTCTTTTCCCGTAAAAAGTGCGATGGAAAATCTGTGGATGGAAATATGAATTAATACAAAATCCTATCTGGATTTAATACAAATAAAAACACATTTAATGGCATTTTTCTGGCATCTGGATATTTTATGTTATATTTCTTTGTTTCAGAAAAATAATTTAGAGATATTTTTATAATGAAATAAACAAAAGACTGAGATTTTCACTTTTGTCCTCTTACTTCTTTTATTAACAAGAAAAAGCCCAACATTTTATTTGGTACAGACATGTTAATGTGGCACTCATCTCACATGTTGAAAATAGAAACATTTATGCATTCAACACTTTGAGACTAAGTCAAACATAAAAGACCTTTAGAATCAAATATCTACAATGAAAGAAGCTCTGGTGCTTTCTCTCTAAAGACTCGTGCTTTACAAGAGAAACAACAACATACAAATACATCAATATCGATATTCAACAAATATTTAGAGCAAAGTTTACATTTCCATGCAGAGAAATATGAGTTGAGGTTAACAGAAATCCTCCTGAGCAGTGACAGCCTCCATGGCTAAACAGACACAGGAAGGAGCGCCGCCTAAAGAAACTCCAACATCTACAGAACAACTCACGAGAAGATGTTAAAGCACATCCCATAATGTTTGATTGACAGCTGATCTCTGTGCAGTGAAGACATGAACAATCAGCTCTCAGCAACAATGATGGACACACAATGAGTTTAAGAAGAGA
The DNA here is from genome assembly GCF_902827165.1 of Trematomus bernacchii. Classification (NCBI taxonomy): domain Eukaryota; kingdom Metazoa; phylum Chordata; class Actinopteri; order Perciformes; family Nototheniidae; genus Trematomus; species Trematomus bernacchii. Next base: position 276,975 of record NW_022987881.1, on the reverse strand, counting down.
GTTCCTCAAATGACTTCAGGCTATTTCAGTTTACACAACTCAGCTGTGGCTCCATAACAAAGAAAAAGTCCAGCATGTAGCGGCTGAGTGAATGTGGTCTGCACTCTGTGGAGGAGAGTCATGGTTTCAGAGATGCTGTAGAAGGACAGAATACCTGCTCTGTGATCCAGGTACACTCCTACTCTGGAGGACAGAGGACCTGAGACGGGAGTGCGGATAATGTTGTAAAGAAATGTATAACTGTTTTGTTTACAATCTAAGGACCAAGATTTGTCATTGAATCCAAATCTACATTCATTCCCCCCCCCTGCTCTGCTGATATTCTTGTATGTGACTGCTACAAAAACTCCTCTCCCTCTCCACTCCACCTCCCAGTAACAACGTCCAGTCAGACTCTCTCTACTCAGGACCTGCTCATAAAAAGTGAATCTGTCTGGGTGACTAGAATAACACTGATGTTTTTCCATGTATGTTGCTTTTCTGCTCCCCTCAGATAATAACAGCTCTGTGTTTGCTGTGTTTGGATCCAGTGTGATTCCCTGTGAATATGTTAAGAACCCAGCTCTGGTGGTGGGCTCTGCTGCTGACAGTAAAACATCCACTTCAGTCGATGAGACGTTTGTCCTTTCCTCTCTCAGGACGTCCTGTAGTATGTCTCTGACTGCTGACAGGGCCGCCGTCACGTCCTCAAAGTAGCGCAGAGGGCGGATGTTGATGCTGGATGAGTGTGTAGGTTCACTGAGGGCTGGCAGTGAGGGATAGCTGTGCAGAAACTGGTTGTGATCCTCTGTGTGAGACAGCAGCTTCAGCTCAGCGTCTCTCCTCTTCAGCTCAGAGATCTCCTGCTCCAGCTTCTCCTGAAGCTCTTTGACTCGACTCACTTCTCTCTTCTGCTGGGATCTGACCTGCTGCTTCACATCAGAGCTTCTTTTCTCCATGAGACGGATCAGCTCAGTGAACATCTTCTCACTGTACTCCACTGCTTTATCAGCAGAGCCATTGACGGCCTCCACCTCCTGCTGAAGCAGCTTCACCTCCTTCTCTCTGTCCTGGATTCTCTGCTGGATGTTTTGTCGACTTCCCTCCAGCTCTCTCTGCCTCTCAGTCCTCTCTGCTGCAGCTGACACTGTGTTGTGGCCTTTGTGTTCCTCCATATTGCAGATATAACAGATACACTTCTGATCAGTGCGGCAGAACATCTTCATCACCTCGTCGTGACGAGAGCAGATGTTCTCCTGGAGCTTCTTGGAGGGCTCCACCAGCTTGTGTTTTTTTAATGGACCAACCTCATAATGACGCTGGAGGTGTTTGTCACAATAAGAGGCCAGACACATGAGGCAGGACTTACAGGCTCTCAGTTTTCTCCCAGTGCAGACATCACAGGCCACATCTTCAGCTCCAGCATAGCAGAGATCAGCAGGAGCAGCTTGGAGTCCAGTCTTCTTCATCTTCTCCACTAAAGCTGCTAACATGGTGTTTTTCAGCAGGACAGGCCTCGGTGTGAAGCTCTGCTTACACTGAGGACAGCTGTGGATTAGCTCTCCATCCCAGTGGTGTTTAATACAGTCCATGCAGTAGCTGTGTCCACAGGGAATAGTGACCGGATCCTTCAGTAGATCCAGACAGATCGAACAAGAGAAGGTTTCCCGGTCAAGCTGAACTCCTTTCTGCGCCATTTCACCTCTCAGTAGCAGCGAGTGTCTGAGTTTCACTTCCTGAGAACTGAAACTAGTGTGAGCTGTGATCTGAACAGGATGTGTGTGTGCAGTGAATTTGGCCTGTCAGCTCTTGTGCTTTACCCACATGTTGGTTACACCCATCCTCCTCAGTGTGGATCTAAAGGGGAGGAACCAGGAAATACAGAGTGGAGCTGGCTGTGTCTGTGGCCGTTTCTCAATGTCGAGTACACCTGCTGCAGAGCCACTATTTCAAGTATACTACGTCATCGAGTGGCGCCGAATGCCGGGCATTTAACATGCATTTAAACAGTCCTTCGGGGCCACTCGATGACGTAGTATACTTGAAATAGTGGCTCTGCAGCAGGTATACTCGACATTGAGAAACGGTCTGAGAGCATGAAGAAGAGGGAGGGCTTATCTGATTCATTCCAGGAAGAGGCAGCGCTGACTCTCTGAGCTGTTTCCTCATTTACAAACGGAGCCTCGCTTACAACCTGCTCTACATTTGAAAACAGTCTTCAGCTGTAAAATATTTCTTGTCCTCACTCATGGTAGCAGTGGTGTAAGAAGTACTCAGATATTCTACTGAAGCAAAAGTAGAAATACTAAGGTGTAAAAATACTGTGTTACAAGTAAAAGTACAAAAGCATTGGTATCAAAATATTAGAGCACCAAAAGTAAAAGCACTCCTTATGTATAATGGCCCTTTTCAGAATTGTATATATATATATAGATATATCTATATCTATATATATATTGAGTTTCTGGGTTACTATAATGATTATTGATGTGTTTTATCACAGTTAGTAAATGTAGAGCTCATTGTAATAACTTGATGTCCTGCTGCTGGCTATCTTAACCTATAAATACCTGTCAAAGTGTAATTAATATAACACTACCCAACACAGATCCCACAACACCTGTAACAACAATGTTGTAACATAAAACTGTGCAAAATATACTTTTATACTAGGGAGTATTGTCATTCTGCAGCTACTTCATTACTTTCTACTTGTTTCACTGATTATTTTATAATGCTGCTACATACCTTTTTTATACTTGATTTAAATGTTTCATTTGTGTGCTCACTTTACTAAATACTGTCACTTTACTAAATACTGTTTTTATTGTGTCTTTATCAGTACTGTCTCTTTGCTGTAACTATGCAATAAAGGAATTCTGATTCTGATTAACATACGATGAAGACGGCTCATGATTTCTGCTTGTTTCATGTTTGTCACTCAGTGTTCTGGTTTCCTGTGTGATTCAGCATCACCTTCCTCATTCTGTTTCAGAGTGTACTGTTTAACTCTCAAAGCTCATCCTCTTCTAGGTTAACAGAGGACAATTACATTTCTTGAATGAGATGGAAATAATGTGATCAATGACTGAAGGAGATACACTGGATGTCATTATTAATTGAGTTCAGCTAAACCTACTTATTTCACAATACATGACATGTTGTTTTGAACAAGAGTCTCAATGTGTGGTGACTGAAGTCCTCTTGACCTACAATGTTAGGGAGTGAGTGAAGGCAGCATGACAAGGGACATTGTAATAGGGACTAGAGCAGGCTATTTTATTATTACCTATTATTATTATTATTATTATTATTATTATTATTATTATTATTATTATTATTATTATTACATTATTATTATTATTATTATTATTATTATTATTATTATTATTATTATTATTATTATTATTAGACCATCAAGTGTTCCAAAATGTGTGGTTGGAAATATGAATAAATGAACAATCCTATCTGGATTTAATACAAATAAAAACACATTTAATGGCATTTTTTCTGGCATCTGGATATTTTATGTTATATTTCTTTGTTTCAGAAAAATAATTTAGAGATATTTTAATAATTAAAAAAACAAAAGACTGAGATTTTCACTTTTGTCCTCTTACTTCTTTTATTAACAAGAAACATGTTATTTTGTACAGACATGTTAATGTGGCACTCATCTCACATGTTGAAAATAGAAACACAATTTATTACAAACTCAACCTGTTAGCTTTTCTTTTTTATCACTTTTCTTTGAATGTGTTTTATTTCCTTCTTCAAACTTTCATCTATGCATTCAACACTTTGAGACTAAGTCAAACATAAAAGACCTTTAGAATAAAATATCTACAATGAAAGAAGCTCTGGTGCTTTCTCTCTAAAGACTCGTGCTTTACAAGAGAAACAACAACATACGAATACATCAATATCGATATTCAACACATATTTAGAGCAAAGTTTACATTTCCATGCAGAGAAGTATGAGTTGAGGTTAACAGAAATCCTCCTGAGCAGTGACAGCCTCCATGGCTAAACAGACACAGGAAGGAGCGCCGCCTAAAGAAACTCCAACATCTACAGAACAACTCACGAGAAGATGTTAAAGCACATCCCATAATGTTTGATTGACAGCTGATCTCTGTGCAGTGAAGACATGAACAATCAGCTCTCAGCAACAATGATGGACACACAATGAGTTTAAGAAGTAGAAGAGTTCCTCAAATGACTTCAGGCTATTTCAGTTTACACAACTCAGCTGTGGCTCCATAATAAAGCCAAAGTCCAGCATGTAGCGGCTGAGTGAATGTGGTCTGGCTTCTGTGGAGGAGAGTCATGGTTTCAGAGACGATGCTGTAGAAGGACAGAATACCTGCTCTTTGATCCAGGTACACTCCTACTCTGGAGGACTGAGGACCTGAGACGGGAGTGATGATACTGTTGTAAAGAAATGAATAACTGTTTTGGTTACAATCTAAAGACCAAGATTTGTCATTGTATCCAAATTTACATTCAGTCCCCACCCCTGCTCGGCTGATATTCTTGTATGTGAATGCAACACGAACTCCTTGCTCTCTCCGCTCCACCTCCCAGTAACAACGTCCAGTCAGACTCTCTCTACTCAGGACCTGAGGCCATGCAGTGAATCTGTCTAGGTGACTGGAATAAGACTGATATTGTTTCATGAATGTTGCTTTTCTGCTCCCCTCAGATAATAACAGATATGTGTTTGCTGTGTTTGGATCCAGTGTGATTCTCTGTGAATATTGTAAGAACCCAGCTCTGGTGGTGGGCTCTGCTGCTGACAGTAAAACATCCACTTCAGACGATGAGATGTTTGTCCATTCCTCTCTCAGGACGTCCTGTAGTTTGACTCTGACTGCTGACAGGGCCGCCGCCACGTCCTCAAAGTAGCGCAGAGGACGGATGTTGATGCTGGATGAGTATGTAGGTTCACTGAGGGCTGACAGTGAGGGGTAGCTGTGCAGAAACTGGTTGTGATCCTCTGTGTGAGACAGCAGCTTCAGCTCAGCGTCTCTCCTCTTCAACTCAGAGATCTCCTGCTCCAGCTTCTCCTGAAGCTCTTTGACTCGACTCACTTCTCTCTTCTGCTGGGATCTGACCTGCTGCTTCACATCAGAGCTTCTTTTCTCCATGAGACGGATCAGCTCAGTAAACATCTTCTCACTGTCCTCCACTGCTTTATCAGCAGAGCCATTGACGGCCTCCACCTCCTGCTGAAGCAGCTTCACCTCCTTCTCTCTGTCCTGGATTCTCTGCTGGATGTTTTGTCGACTCCCCTCCAGCTCCCTCTGCCTCTCAGTCCTCTCTGCTGCAGCTGACACTGTGTCGTGGCCCTTATGGTCATCCATATTGCAGATATAACAGATACACTGCTGATCAGTGCGGCAGAACATCTTTATCACCTCGTCGTGACGAGAGCAGATGTTCTCCTGGAGCTTCTTGGAGGGCTCCACCAGCTTGTGTTTTTTTAATGGACCTACGTCATAATGACCCTGGAGGTGTTTGTCACAATAAGAGGCCAAACACACGAGGCAGGACTTACAGGCTCTCAGTTTTCTCCCAGTGCAGACATCACAGGCCACATCTTCAGCTCCAGCATAGCAGTGATCAGCAGGAGCAGCTTGGAGTCCAGTCTTCTTCATCTTCTCCACTAAAGCTGCTAACATGGTGTTTTTCAGCAGGACAGGCCTCGGTGTGAAGCTCCTTCTACACTGAGGGCAGCTGTGGATTAGCTCTCCATCCCAGTGGTGTTTAATACAGTCCATGCAGTAGCTGTGTCCACAGGGAATAGTGACCGGATCCTTCAGTAGATCCAGACAGATCGAACAAGAGAAGGTTTCCCGGTCCAGCTGAACTCCTTTTTGCGCCATTTCACCTCTCAGTAGCAGCGAGTGTCTGAGTTTCACTTCCTGAGAACTGAAACTAGTGTGAGCTGTGATCTGAACAGGATGTGTGTGTGCAGTGAATTTGGCCTATCAGCTCTTGTGCTTTACCCACATGTTGGTTACACCCATCCTCCTCAGTGTGTATCTAAAGGGGAGGAACCAGGAAATACAGAGTGGAGCTGGCTGTGTCTGTGGCCGTTTCTCAATGTCGAGTACACCTGCTGCAGAGTCACTATTTCAAGTATACTACGTCATCGAGTGGCGCCGAATGCCGGGCATTTAACATGCATTTAAACAGTCCTTCGGCGCCACTCGATGACGTAGTATACTTGAAATAGTGGCTCTGCAGCAGGTATACTCGACATTGAGAAACGGTCTGAGAGCATGAAGAAGAGGGAGGGCTTATCTGATTTATTCCAGGAAGAGGCATCGCTGACTCTCTGAACTGTTTCCTCATTTACAAACGGAGGCTCGCTGACAACCTGCTCTATATTTGAAAACAGTCTTCAGCTGTCAAATATGTCTCGTCCTCACTCATGGTAGCAGTGGTGTAAGAAGTACTCAGATATTCTGCTAAAGCAAAAGTAGAAATACTAAGGTGTAAAAATACTGTGTTACAAGTAAAAGTTCAAAAGCATTGGTATCAAAATATACTTAGATTACCAAAAGTAAAAGTACTCCTTATGTATCCCTTTTCAGAATCGTATATAAATATATATATATATATATATATATATTGAGTTTCTGGGTTACTATAATGATTATTGATGTGTTTTATCACAGTTAGTAAATGTAGAGCTCATTGTAATAACTTGATGTCCTGCTGCTGTCTATCTTAACCTATAAATATCTGTCAAAGTGTAATTAATATAACACTACCCAACATAGATCCCTAAACACCTGTAACAACAATGTTGTAACATAAAACTGTGCAATATATACTTTTATACTAGGGACTATTGTCATTCTGCAGCTACTTCATTACTTTCTACTTGTTTCACTGATTATTTTATAATGCTGCTACATACCTTTTTTATACTTGATTGAAATGTTTCATTTGTGTGCTCACTTTACTAAATACTGTCACTTTACTAAATACTGTTTTTGTCTTTATCAGTACTGTCTCTTTGCTGTAACTATGCAATAAAGGAATTCTGATTCTGATTAACATACGATGAAGACGGCTCATGATTTCTGCTTGTTTCATGTTTGTCACTCAGTGTTCTGGTTTCCTGTGTGATTCAGCATCACCTTCCTCATTCTGTTTCAGAGTGTACTGTTTAACTCTCAAAGCTCATCCTCTCCTAGGTTAACAGAGGACAATTACATTTCTTGAATGAGATGGAAATAATGTTATCAATGACTGAAGGAGATGCACTGGATGTCATTATTAATTGAGTTCAGCTAAACCTACTTATTGCACAATACATGACATGTTGTTTTGACCAAGAGTCTCAATGTGTGGTGACTGAAGTCCTCTTGACCTACAATGTTAGGGAGTCATTGAAGGCAGCATGACAAGGGACATTGTAATAGGGACTAGAGCAGGCTATTTTATTATTACCTTTTATTATTATTATTATTATTATTATTATTATTATTATTATTATTATTATTATTATTATTATTAGACCATTAAGTGCTCCAGTCTGTGGTTGGAAATATGAATAAATGAACAATCCTATCTGGATTTAATACAAATAAAAACACATTTAATGGCATTTTTCTGGCATCTGGATATTTTATGTTATATTTCTTTGTTTCAGAAAAATAATTTAGAGATATTTTTAGAATTAAAAAAACAAAAGATTGAGATTTTCACTTTTGTCCTCTTACTTCTTTTATTAACAAGAAACATGTTATTTTGTACAGACATGTTAATGTGGCACTCATCTCACATGTTGAAAATAGAAACACAATTTATTACAAACTCAACCTGTTAGCTTTTCTTTTTCATCACTTTTCTTTTAATGTGTTTTATTTCCTTCTTCAAACTTTCATTAATGCATTCAACACTTTGAGACTAAGTCAAACATAAAACACCTTTAGAATAAAATATCTACAATGAAAGAAGCTCTGGTGCTTTCTCTCTAAAGACTCGTGCTTTACAAGAGAAACAACAACATACAAATACATCAATATCGATATTCAACACATATTTAGAGCAAAGTTTACATTTCCATGCAGAGAAATATGAGTTGAGGTTAACAGAAATCCTCCTGAGCAGTGACAGCCTCCATGGCTAAACAGACACAGGAAGGAGCGCCACCTAAAGAAACTCCAACATCTACAGAACAACTCACGAGAAGATGTTAAAGCACATCCCATAATGTTTGATTGACAGCTGATCTCTGTGCAGTGAAGACATGAACAATCAGCTCTCAGCAACAATGATGGACACACAATGAGTTTAAGAAGTAGAAGAGTTCCTCAAATGACTTCAGGCTATTTCAGTTTACAAAACTCAGCTGTGTCTCCATAATCATAATAAAGACAAAGTCCAGCATGTAGCGGCTGAGTGAATGTGGTCTGCACTCTGTGGAGGAGAGTCATGGTTTCAGAGATGCTGTAGAAGGACAGAATACCTGCTCTGTGATCCAGGTACACTCCTACTCTGGAGGACAGAGGACCTGAGACGGGAGTGCGGATATTGTTGTAAAGAAATGTATAACTGTTTTGTTTACAATCTAAGGACCAAGATTTGTCATTGAATCCAAATTTACATTCATTCCCCCCTGCTCTGCTGATATTCTTGTATGCGACTGCTACAAAAACTCCTCCCCCTCTCCACTCCACCTCCCAGTAACAACGTCCAGTCAGACTCTCTCTACTCAGGACCTGAGAATATACAGTGAATCTGTCTGGGTGATTAGAATAAGACTGTGGTCCCATGTATGTTGCTTTTCTGCTCCCCTCAGATAATACCAGCTGTGTGTATGCTGTGTTTGGATCCAGTGTGATTCTCTGAGAATCAGTGTTGTAGTCAAGTCACCAATTCACGATTCCAAGTAATTCTCGCGTCCCCACTTTTCGAGTCCAAGTCCAAGCGGAGTCGAGTCCGAGTCCATGTCCGAGTCACCCAAAGAGTTTCCGAGTGGAGTCCGAGTCATCATTACCTGTGTTCGAGTCCGAGTCCAAGTCAGAGTCACCCAAGAAGAATCCAAGTCAAGTCCGAGTCACAAGTCTTCATGTATTAATCTTCATGGATATATGTGTTGAAATGTAGCTATAGCTCCTCTACATTGCTTTTATCCTGTCAATGTATACTAATGTGTCTATTGAACTGCTGTGAAGCCAGTTTGGCTACAATTCTTGTATAAAAAGTGCTATACAAATATAAAGCTTATTAATAATATTAATATTATTATTATAATTATCATTATTTGTATTATTGTAAATTGCCTTTAATATGTCTAACTATATTTAAAATGAGTTACCTTTTAGAGAAGTGATTATATTTGTATGCCAATATTTTCTTTTGGTAAAGTTTTAATTTTGCACTTTTATTTTGATAGTAATAAGATCGGGACTCTTATTTTTGAAGGAACTTTTACCGGAAGTCAATGGACAACGGAGCAGTGTAAACCATAGATATATAGAGAGGCGAAGTCCCTCCCCTTCCGGGGGAGCTCCATGGGACCTTATTTCGGAAAAGTTATGCATTGAAGTCAATGGAGAGAGAAAGATTATCCTTCGATCCCGTTTGAATTGTGCCACGAATTACACATATGATGTTTGTCAATTTAAAAGATAATTTTGCAAGTCAAAAAAATAAAAATGTGTCGTAAAACTGTGAAGTAACACTTTTTTTTGTGTGAAACCGCTCAATGAACTACATCTCCCGTCTCGCACCACACACCAAGACGGCCGTCACGTTGGCACATTTCACTTCTTTCTTTCAGAATGAGGCGGAAAGTATTAAAAGAGGTGGAAATCACTCCAAGTCTGGGCATGTTGAGAGCTGTACATACACACAAGGGGAGTTAGTCGGTTCCTAAGAGCCAGACCGGGATTCTGGGATTTGTAGTCTTTCTAGTTGCCTATTTTTCATAGTCTTATATTTCAACAGTTTTACGACAAACTGTGACTTTTTTGACATGGAAATGATTTTTTAAGATTGACAAACATCATATGTGTAATTCGTGGCGCAATTCAAACGGGATCAAAAGATAATCTTTCTCTCTCCATTGACTTCAATACAAACTTTTTCCGAAATAAGGTCCCATGAGTCCCACCGGAAGGGGAGGGACTTCGCCTCTCTATATAAACACTAGATGACTCACCTGCGCTGCTGGCCAATGGAGACCGACGTTGCCACATGGCGGCCATCTTGCCACAGGCAGCTCGCTCATTCATAACATTATGTCTATGGTGCACTATTGAAATAACCGTAGATTGCTCAATTTTCAACCAATTTTCTAACGGTTTGGTTTGTTATAAACATCAAAGATGTAGTTATGATACTGCATACTTATAATTATAATCATGAACTTTTTTTTTTCAACATGTCTTGTTGTCTCCTGTATCATAGCCATGCTAATAACGTTTATAATAAACCAAACCGTTTGTAAATCAGACAAGATTTCAGCGAGTTAAGAGTATTTTTGTGCAGATCACTCACCTTACAACAGCTGTAGCAGTAGTTGTTGACTGTGGCAAGATGGCCGCCGGTGAGCTCCGCTGGCGACTCCCCCTTGAGCCATCTAGTGTTTATATATATCTATGGTGTAAACCATGGTGTAAACACACATACGTATAATGACGGATAGATGACGAATACATTAACATATACTAAATAGTTGCATTCGGTTTTTAGCACCTGGTTGATAAGGGCACAAGCTCTTACGTTGGTAATGATTGTATAAAAGCAAGGGTGTGCAATAAACAGATACCATTAGTTAGAGAGTCTGACCATCATTCAGCCGGGGATGCTACAATTATTATAGTGAATGTTTAAATTCTATCAATAAAGATTAAGCCCCAGAAAATGCAAAATGACGACTTTCTACGTGTTAAGTAGCCATGTGCTTTTGTGTTATCGGCTGAATCTTTATTAGATCACATTACTCTGATGATAGTGTTCAAGACAGCCTATATGTCTGAACTCCATCCTTAGAGTAATGTCTTATGGAGCCTTCTCTTCAATCTTTTTTCCACATAACGAGCATTTTGAGCTGCTCTTTCCCAATGTCGGGACAGAGTACATCCAGACTCCAGACAAAACTTGCTCAAGTCAAAACGTCAATGTACAAGTCGAGTCTGAGTCATCGTGGGTGAAAAATTCACGAGTCCGAATCATATTGGGTTAAAAATTCACGAGTCCGAGTCCGAGTCATCGTGCGCGAGAATTCACGAGTCCGAGTCGAGTCCGCGTCAAATAGTGTGCGAGTCCGAGTCGAGTCAGGAATCCCGAAAATCGGCACTCGAGTCCGACTCGAGTCCGAGTCCAGGTCTCGAGTACTCCATCTCTGCTGTGAATATTTTAAGAACCCAGCTCTGGTGGTGGGCTCTGCTGCTGACAGCAAAACATCCACTTCAGACGATGAGACGTTTGTCCATTCCTCTCTCAGGACGTCCTGTAGTTTGACTCTGACTGCTGACAGGGCCGCCTTCACGTCCTTAAAGTAGCGCAGAGGACGGATGTTGATGCTGGAAGAGTGTGTAGGTTCACTGAGGGCTGACAGTGAGGGGTAGCTGTGCAGAAACTGGTTGTGATCCTCTGTGTGAGACAGCAGCTTCAGCTCAGCGTCTCTCCTCTTCAGCTCAGAGATCTCCTGCTCCAGCTTCTCCTGAAGCTCTTTGACTCGACTCACTTCACTCTTCTGCTGGGATCTGACCTGCTGCTTCACATCAGAGCTTCTTTTCTCCATGAGACGAATCAGCTCAGTGAACGTCTTCTCACTGTCCTCCACTGCTTTATCAGCAGAGCCATTGACGGCCTCCACCTCCTGCTGAAGCAGCTTCACCTCCTTCTCTCTGTCCTGGATTCTCTGCTGGATGTTTTGTCGACTCCCCTCCAGCTCTCTCTGCCTCTTAGTCCTTTCTGCTGCAGCTGACACTGTGTTGTGGCCCTTATGTTCGTCCACAGAGCAGAGATAACAGATACACTGCTGATCAGTGCGGCAGAACATCTTCATCACCTCGTCGTGACGAGAGCAGATGTTCTCCTGGAGCTTCTTGGAGGGCTCCACCAGCTTGTGTTTTTTTAATGGAGTTGCGTCATAATGAGGCTGGAGGTGTTTGTCACAATAAGAGGCCAAACACTGCAGACAGGACTTACAGGCTCTCAGTTTCCTCCCAGTGCAGACATCACAGGCCACATCTTCAGCTCCAGCATAGCAGTGATCAGCAGGAGCAGCTTGGAGTCCAGTCTTCTTCAGCTCCTCCACTAAAGCTGCTAACATGGTGCTTTTCAGCAGGACAGGCCTCGGTGTGAAGCTCTGCCTACACTGAGGGCAGCTGTGGATTAGCTCTCCATCCCAGTGGTGTTTAATACACTTCATGCAGTAGCTGTGTCCACAGGGAATAGTCACCGGATCCTTCAGTAGATCCAGACAGATCGAACAAGAGAAGGTTTCCCGGTCCAGCTGAACTCCTTTCTGTGCCATTTCACCTCTAAGTAGCAGCGAGCGTCTGAGCTGAAACTAGTGTGAGCTGTGATCTGAACAGCATGTGTGTGTGCAGTGAATATGGCTCTTGGACTTTCCCTGCATGTTGGTTACACCCATCCTCCTCATTGTGTATCTAAAGGGGAGAAACCAGGAAATACAGAGTGGAGCTGGCTGTGTCTGAGAGCAGGAAGAAGAGGGAGGGCTTATCTGATTCATTCCAGGAGGTTCAAGGCTTTTATTAGTCATACGTGCATAGCTACAGTGTAGTTATGACGATGGAAATCTTAGGTCACAGGCTCCTCCAACAGAGCAACACAATAAAACAGAAAAACAGATAAAATACTGCAAGTAAATACGAAAAATAAAAAATAAATAGTAAAATAGTGAAATAGTGCAATAAGAGTCTATATACAAGTGATTGGAAAATGATATATTAGCCTGTTAAACCCCACGGACCCTTCGGCGGGTCCGAAAATGCGACATATTTTACCACCAGTGTGATCTCTGAAGTGTCATTTATGAAACTATTAATGTTCCACAACCAGCTGACGGGAAAAAATTCAGCTAACTGACACACACATCTTTTTTTCAAAAATTGAAAAATAAATTCCCACAAGAAGCCTTTCAATGAGCCCTTAGCAAAGACGGACTAATGCTATTTCTGCTCATAACTCACAAAAACGATCATTTATAATTAATATTTTCTGCACAAACAACACATCAACTGAAAGCTGAGATTCCACAGATTCCATGGGTATACACCCCATCACTGCAGGCAAGAATTCACTGAGCTAGCAGCCAGAACATAGCAAATAAACAACATCAGTTTTCAAATCCATGACAATAATTAGGTCTTACCTTGGCTCTTTTGTGATCAAAGGTTGTGTTCAACGGAATAAAAACGCTGCTCAAGGTTAATCCAATGTCTCTTAGTCACTTTAGAATTGTTCCTGATAATCAATCCTTTCATTCATGGCAGAAAAGTAGGTACAAAGATTAGGAGTCGGTGGCTTCAGCTGCTGGACATGCAGTTTACGCATAGCTCCCCCTCCCCCGCCGTAAAGTATTTACGTATTTTCCAACTGCCACTCGATTCTATTGGCTCTAACGATTCAAAAAAGGTGTAAATCACGCAAATCGACCAATGGGTTCCAGAGATAGGGTCCTGCGTAAGTGTACATCAGGCCAGTATATGCTGCTTACCCACAGTCCTGCTACGTTTTTGACGCAGCAGAACCACATTGAGAGGAGCGCAGAGAACGGCAGATCAGCGGCACAGCGAGACAGCAGGATTAGCAGCGAAACAGCAGGATTTGTTTTCTTTCTTCATTTGAACAATGGCAGCCAGAAAGAAGACTTTATTGTCCATCCAGGAGGCATTGGAACTGGTATTTGAGGACTCTCCGTCGGAAGATAGTGATCTTGTCACGCATCAAGGGGACAGTAATGACTCCGATTATGAAGTTCCACCAACGGAAAGGTATGTAATCTCTCTGTTTGTATCTATTACTTATTTATTTGGTGTAAGAGTATTCATCTGTTTTTATCTTTTAGTTATTTATTTGGTGTTAGAGTATTCGTCTATAGTAATTTCACACATGTAACAATAACACAACGGCATCCATCTTGTGATATAATGTTATTTCACACACACTCAACAACAAACAAATAAAATGGATGCCGTTTATTGTTCAAAGACTAGAAATAAACAAGACAGTAGAAAATATACATGTTGAATTTAACACGGTATTATATATATATATATCAAATATACAAATCAGAGATGGAGTACTCGAGTCCTGGACTCGGACTCGACTGCCGATTTTCGGGACTCGTGACTCGACTCGGACTCGCGCATTGATTGACGCGACTCGGACTTGGACTCGTCAATTCTCGCGCGATGACTTGGACTTGGACTCGTGAATGTTCCCCCCCACGATGACTCGGACTCGGACTCGTACATTGATGCTCCGACTTGGACTCGGACTCGAGCAAGTTTTCTCTGGAGTCTGATGTCCTCTATCCCTGCGTGTGCACCTGCGAGGCGAGTTCACTACTGGGCCCCGCTATTCCAGTCTAAAGATGTCTAGAGACACACCCCGCATCGTGCTGTATGCTTTCACACATTCTGCTTTCACATTGGAAAAGAGCAGCGCAAAATGCTCGTTATGTGGAAAAAATATTGAAGAGAAGAGAAGGCTCCGTAACACATTACTCTAAGGATCTAGTTCAGACATATAGGATGATAGAACACTATCATCAGAGTAACGTGATCTAATCAATAAATAAAGATTCAGCCGATAACACGAAAGCACATGGCTACTTAACATGCAGAATGACATCATTTTGCATGCTAAGTAGCCATGTGCTTTCTGGGGCTCAATCTTTATCGGTAAACCGATTTAACCGGTAAAAGTTCCTTCAAAATAAGAGTCCCGATCTTATTACTATCAAAATAAAAGTGCAAAACGAAAACGTTACCATAGGAAAATATTGGATTACAAATATAATCACTTCTCTAAAAGGTAACTCATTTGAAATATATTTAGACATATTATGGGTCATTTACAATAATAATAATAATATTAATATTAGTAATAAGCTTTATATTTGTATAGCACCTGTTACAAGAATTGTAGCCAAACTGGCGTCACAGCAGTTCAATAGACAGATTAGTATAACATGACAGGATAAAAGCAATGTAGAGGAGCAGCTACATTACAACACATATATTCACGAAGATTAATACATGAAGACTTGTGACTCGGACTTGACTTGGACTCTTCTTAGGTGACTCGGACTTGGACTCGGACTCGAACACAGGTAATGATGACTCGGACTCGGACTCGACTTGGACACTCCTTGGGTGACTCGGACTTGGACTCGGACTCGAACACAGGTAATGATGACTCGGACTCGGACTCGACTCGGACACTCCTTGGGTGACTCGGACTTGGACTCGGACTCGAACACAGGTAATGATGACTCGGACACGGACTCGACTCGGACACTCCTTGGGTTACTCGGACTTGGACTCAGACTCGACTACGACTCTCCCTTGGTGACTCGGACTTGGACTCGGACTCGAAGAGTGGTGACTCGAGAGTGACTTGGACTCGTGAATTGGTGACTTGACTACAACACTGATACAAATACATAAATATATAAAATATACAAATATATATATATATAAAATATACACATACATATATATATATATAAAATATACATATATAAATCTATATATATAAAATATACACATACATATATAAATATATGACGGACGGAATATTAATATTAAATATTGAACAGATTATATTGATATAATCTGTTCCCCCGTCTCACATAATTTACATGGTATACATTTTGAGTGATATACTGTTATTTCACACACTCAAAATTGATGTTCTGCTGTTGTTGTAGTGAATTCATCTATTTGTTTTTTCCACATTTGTTTTCACAGTGCATGCAGCCTTCAGTGGACAGACTGTCAGGCGGAACGTGAAAGAGCGTGGTGTGTGGCAGACTAAGAATGTTACCGTTCCTGACGCTGTGGTGGACTACAACAGAAGCATGGGCGGTGTGGATGTGTCCGACGCTTTGATTGGATACTACAGTGTTCGTCACAAAACGATGAAATGGTACAATACTTTTTTTTACCATTTTATGGACATTTCCGTGGTGAACAGCTTCCTTCTCCACAAGGAGCTGCACAAGAGGAGGGGTGACCCCGCCAGGGAGAAGCCACTCACACAGAAGTCCTTCAGGGAGCAGCTTGCTAAAGAAATGGTTGAGTTTTCTGGAGTCCCTGCAGCAGCACCACCCCGCCCACCAACCCCCCCACCATCACTGACATGCATGCCCGAGCATTATGGGGAAGATGCCACCACGGTCAGGAGGTACTGCAGGAAGTGCTCTGATGCTGGCAGCAGAAGGGTGAAGACACCTGTGTACTGCAGGAAGTGTCAGGTCCCTCTGTGCTTCACTCCCAAAAAGAACTGTTTCAGGGCATGGCATGACTTACTGGAATAATACCATAACATTCAGGGTTGGTTTGTATAAAGTTTTTACCTAAAGTGTGGTGTTATTGTGTAGTGTGTTGCTAACTTTTTTTAAATAAATCTGCTCCAGTTGGAGTCAAATGTTTCCTATGTTTCCTAATTTTTATTGTGCAAGTAAACATGCATCTCCTGCAAAGAGGGAACTTCCCACACACCCACACACACACACACCCCCCCCACACACACACTCCACACACACACCACCACCACACACACACCCCCCACACACACACACACCCCACACACACACTTAAATATTTTATTTATTTTTTAAATTTTACAATCATTTTACAATTTTTTTTTTTTTTTTTTTTTTTTTTTTTCTTTTTTTTATGTAATGAATACCTATAGTGATGATTCAATATTATAAAATGATTTTTACTGTCTGGTACCTGAAAAAGGTCAAATGGCACTGATGGAACCAGACGTGCCCAAATGTGCCCAAAGCTTAGTCCGCCTGGACTTTTTTTCCCTAAATATCTCTAAAAAGGTCAATTTTCACTTGTTTTGCCTCAATCTTGATACAGGGTACTTATTATATGTTGTACTTTGGATTCCTAAAGCTTTTAGTCTACCTTACCATCATCCAAGGGTAGTTTTCACTATAAGTAAAAAATAATTTTTGGACGGACACTATAATTTACAGTTTTTTACTATGTTCAATCTGAATTTTCTTTAAAAATAAAAAACATCTATATTGATTCTGACTTTTCTACATCCAACTCACAGGTTTATCATTACTTTGAGAAAAAAGATTATTAATTTACCCATTTTAGAAGTGTAGTTATGGTCATTTGTTCTGGGAATGTCATTTTCGAGCCTGATACCTGGAAAACAGGCTCGGGGGTCAACAGGTTAATAAGCACCGTAACTTTCATGATATCATTTATCGGTCATAATCGGTTGTTTCCGTAAACGGCCGAATGTTGTGTGACGGCAAATGCTGCGGCTGCAAGGCATTGTGGGGCAGCATTTTCTCCTCTCCTTTCGTAAAGGGAGGTCCAGTGGTTCCTAAACTAAAGGAGGTTATAAAGGAAGTTTGAAACCTCCTTTCCTTTCATTTAGAGAATTCCAACGGCTCTTATCATGGCTGCCACTGAGGGACTTCCGGGTCATTTCACTCCGTTAGGAAGGTTCCTAAGCTAAATGGACTATTCGACTGCAACCCAGGAAGAAGAGGGAGGGCGTATCTGATTCATTCCAGGAGGAGGAGCAGCGCTGACACTCTGAACTGTTTCCTCATTTACAAACGGAGCCTCGCTTACAACCTGCTCTACATTTGAAAACAGTCTTCAGCTGTAAAATATTTCTTGTCCTCACTCATGGTAGCAGTGATGTAAGAAGTACTCAGATATTCTACTAAAGCAAAAGTAGAAATACTAAGGTGTAAACATACTGTATTACAAGTAAAAGTACAAAAGCATTGGTATCAAAATATTAGAGTACCAAAAGTAAAAGCACTCCTTATGTATAATGGCCCTTTTCAGAATCGTATATATATATATATATATAGATATATATATATATATATATATAGATATATATTGAGTTACTGGGTAACTATAATGATTATTGATGTGTTTTATCACAGTTAGTAAATGTAGAGCTAATTGTAATAACTTGATGTCCTGCTGCTGGCTATCTTAACCTATAAATACCTGTCAAAGTGTAATTAATATAACACTACCCAACACAGATCCAACAACACCTGTAACAACAATGTTGTAAAATAAAACTGTGCAATATATACTTTTATACTAGGGAGTATTATCATTCTGCAGCTACTTCATTACTTTCTACTTGTTCCACTTATTATTTTATAATGCTGCTACATACCTTTTTTATACTTGATTTAAAGGAAACCTATCATGCTATATTTAAATGATATATTGTAGGGCCATACCTATATAAGGTATATTTATACGTTTCTGTTTTCAAAATACCAAACAGATCATGCATTTTAGCCATGCCTCATTTCGCTCTATGTGCTGTTTGCTGTCTACGGGTCTGATTCTGCTGACCACGCCCCCCTGCAGGAGAGGGGAGACGTGCTCTGATCAGCTGCTGGGCTGTCAGAAGAGGGGGAGAAAAAGAGATCTCTGTCCTCGTGTTTTATTATATAGAGTCGTTATTCATTTGTTTTAAAGCTCAATAAATAACAAAGAAGACCTTTGACCGGCACTTTTCTAATTTTGTCCGGAAGATTTAAACTTTAACGGACATCTTGACCGGCGAAACAAACTGAAACTGAAACTCTGCCGCACGGTCCCCTCGTTCCTTGGAAGAGGCGTAGAGGTGGGTGTTTGTCATCTGCTGGTGGACTAACCGGAGAGAATTACAGTGCTTGCCTCGACGGGGAGGGATTGCATTGCAGCGGGAGCAAACGCTTGCCTCGGGGAGGGAGAAAGAAAGCCACAGCGGAGAATAAACAGAAGGGTAACCATGGTAACCAAGTCTTCTTCGCTGCTTTTGTGGCAGAGTACAGCGCCACTTACAGGCCTGGCATATGTACTACAGCGTCTCCAGCGCTTTCGAACGGCAATGGCCGTGGTTGTCTCCTCCTGATTGGTGGAGTTGGCCCAATAGCCGTAGCGCCACTGTCCTGACGTCAGTAAAGTGTTCAAATCTGGATCAGTTTTTATCAGATCCGTTGCAGCCCCTTTTTTAGAGATTTTGGTATGGAGGAAAATAGAGAGGGTTGTGTTTTCTGACACTTGGTGAGATCCCTGGAACACCGGGGACACATATTCATGTATAAAAGACGTACAAAGTGCATTTTGCATGATAGGTCCCCTTTAAATGTTTCATTTGTGTGCTCACTTTACTAAATACTGTCACTTTACTAAATACTATTTTTATTTTGTCTTTATCAGTACTGTCTCTTTGCTGTAACTATGCAATAAAGGAATTCTGATTCTGATTAACATACGATGAAGACGGCTCATGATTTATGCTTGTTTCATGTTTGTCACTCAGTGTTCTGGTTTCCTGTGTGATTCAGCATCACCTTCCTCATTCTGTTTCTGTCACGATCTGTCTGTGTTGTGTTTTGTCTTGTCTTTTTCTGTCTTTGGTTTCCTGTTTTATTTTGAAAAGTGTTCACCCCCCTGTCTTGCCTGTTGCTTTCTGTCTGTTTTCCCTCCTACCTGATTACCCGATTGTGTTCACCTGGTGCCCCTGTGTTTTCTCCTCCCTCCTCACCTGTGTCTTGTTTGTGTGATTAGTCTTGTGTGTATTTAAGTTCTGGTTTTTCTGTCTGTCATTGTTAGTTCCTTGTTTGTCTATGACTGTGTTCACTGGGTAGTGTCCTGTTTGTCACCTTGTAAACCTTGAAATAAAGGTATTTTCTGTGTAATCTGCATTTGGGTCCTGCCTGCTTCACTCAACCCTGACAGTTTCAATGTTTACTCCGTAACTCTCAAAGCTCATTCTCTTCTAGGTTAACAGACAGTGGCGGCGCCAGGGTATGGCTGGGGTGGGCTACAGCCATACCAATAAATGGCTTAGCCCCACGGCCCCACCTTGAAAAATTATGTTAAAGGAGAGGTGTCATGGCCATTTCCACTGATCATAATTCCATTGTTGAGGTCTACTAAAATAGATTTATATTGTGCAATTTTCCAAACTCACATTGGTTTCTCATACAGCATCTCTGTAAACTACGTGTATTCACTGAATTTCACTCTCTGCCTTTAACGGCTCGTTGTAGCTCCAAAAGCTCCAGCCCCCACCCTCCCTGTGAGCACAGTGTGCTCTGATTGGTCGGGACGTTGTGAATCGCGCTGAGCTCCGTGGAGGTGTTGTTTCCTTTTTTAGGATACATAGCGAAACACAGCCAAACTCATCCTGAGCACACACAAACTCACAGCCGAAGTAAAAACAATAAGTGTGGCTTGATATTGAGTAAGAAAAAGGTTGATAAACGCTGTGAGAATGGGTCTGCAGTGAGAATGGGTCTGCAGAGAGAATGGGTCTGCAGAGAGAATGGGTCTGCAGAGAGAATGGGTCTGCAGAGAGGATGGGTCTGCAGAGAGAATGGGTCTGCAGAGAGAATGGGTCTGCAGAGAGAATTTTGCCGCGATCCCAACTGTCTGTTATCAGCCTGCAGCCAGGGAGGAGAAATCAGCTGAGCTGCCTGCTCCCTGCACACAGATGTGTGTGTGAGGAAGTCTGTGGATTGGTCAATTTGGACCAATCAGTGGGGGCTTAACGTAACGGCTCCGTGGACGTAACGTAACGGCTCCACGGATTGGTCCATTTCGTTCCGGGTACGGGTTGACATCATGCCGTACCCGGAAGAATCAAATGGACAATGACGTATCTCCAACGAGGCGTTTTGGGGAGGTATTTTCTGTGTTAGAGTTTTACTCGCTATAGGGTGTACTTTGAGGGTTTTGACTCTGCACACCGTTTACATGCATAAAAACCTTCATAACACACAAGGGGACGGGTAATAACCGGAAAAGCATGACCCCTCTCCTTTAAAGTAAGCAAATTAAATTAAATAATAAGCAAAATGCTAAATGTTGAGAACACGGCATTATAATATCAGCGCGGCCGCGGTCAGATCAAAATGCCTCCGAATACAATTTGAATAGAGTCAGACCTACAGCCAATCAGAGCAACGAAACGTTGGGTCTGCGTCATGCATTACTGATGAGATCAGTCGGAAACGCCATTCAGTATCCCCGTTGGATCTTCAACGTGTACTATCATACGTCACGTTCACAGTGATCCCTTTTTATTTACTACAAGACAAATGTGCCTTTTTATTTCATACAGTTCCATTTTGATTGACACAGGGAAATAATCTAAACCTCAAGTGTGGCGTTTCACTGTCAAGGGGGGCGATATAGCGTGTATGTAATTACATTGCAAATACTGACTTGAGCCCCACCACTGTATGGGTTAGTCCTACCATAGATTACCCAACAAAAATACTCTGGCGCCGCCACTGTTAACAGATGACAATTACATTTCTTGAATGAGATGGAAATAATGTTATCAATGACTGAAGGAGATACGCTGGATGTCATTATTAATTGAGTTCAGCTAAACCTACTTATTGCACAATACATGACATGTTGTTTTGACCAAGAGTCTCAATGTGTGGTGACTGAAGTCCTCTTGACCTACAATGTTAGGGAGTCCTTGAAGGCAGCATTACAAGGGACATTGTAATACGGAATAGAGCAGGCTATTTTATTATTACCTATTATTATTATTATTATTATTATTATTATTAGACCATCAAGGGCTCCAAAATCTGTGGTTGGAAATATGAATAAATAAACAATCCTATCTGGATTTAATACAAATAAAAACACATTTAATGGCATTTTTCTGGCATCTGGATATTTTATGTTATATTTCTTTGTTTCAGAAAAATTATTTAGAGATATTTTAACAATTAAAAAAGCAAAAGACTGAGATTTTCACTTTGCACTTTATTTTATTAACAAGAAAAAGCCCAACATGTTATTTTGTACAGACATGTTAATGTGGCACTCATCTCACATGTTGAAAATAGAAACACAATTTATTACAAACTCAACCTGTTAGCTTTTCTTTTTCATCACTTTTCTTTTAATGTGTTTTATTTCCTTCTTCAAACTTTCATCTATGCATTCAACACTTTGAGACTAAGTCAAACATAAAAGACCTTTAGAATAAAATATCTACAATGAAAGAAGCTCTGGTGCTTTCTCTCTAAAGACTCGTGCTTTACAAGAGAAACAACAACATACAAATACATCAATATCGATATTCAACACATATTTAGAGCAAAGTTTACATTTCCATGCAGAGAAATATGAGTTGAGGTTAACAGAAATCCTCCTGAGCAGTGACAGCCTCCATGGCTAAACAGACACAGGAAGGAGCGCCGCCTAAAGAAACTCCAACATCTACAGAACAACTCACGAGAAGATGTTAAAGCACATCCCGTAATGTTTGATTGACAGCTGATCTCTGTGCAGTGAAGACATGAACAATCAGCTCTCAGCAACAATGATGGAGACACAATGAGTTTAAGAAGTAGAAGAGTTCCTCAAATGACTTCAGGCTATTTCAGTTTACAAAACTCAGCTGTGTCTCCATTATAATAACAAAGACAAAGTCCAGCATGTAGCGGCTGAGTGAATGTGGTCTGCACTCTGTGGAGGAGAGTTTTGGTTTCATATATGATGCTGTAGAAGGACAGAACACCTGCTCTTTGATCCAGGTACACTCCTACTCTCGAGGACTGAGGACCTGAGACGGGAGTGTGGATATTGTTGTAAAGAAATGTATAACTGTTTTGGTTACACTCTAAGGACCAAGATTTGTCATTGTATCCAAATTTACATTCTGTCCCCCTCCCTGCTCTGATGATATTCTTGTATGCGACTGCTACAAAAACTCCTTCCCCTCTCCACTCCACCTCCCAGTAACAACGTCCAGTCAGACTCTCTCTACTCAGGACCTGCTCATAATCAGTGAATCTGTCTGGGTGACTGGAATAAGACTGATATTTTTCCATGTATGTTGCTTTTCTGCTCCCCTCATATAATACCAGCTGTGTGTGTGCTGTGTTTGGATCCAGTGTGATTCTCTGTGAATATTTTAAGAACCCAGCTCTGGTGGTGGGCTCTGCTGCTGACAGTAAAGCATCCACTTCAGTCGATGAGACGTTTGTCCATTCCTCTCTCAGGACGTCCTGTAGTTTGTCTCTGACTGCTGACAGGGCCGCCGTCACATCCTCAAAGTAGCTCAGAGGACGGATGTTGATGCTGGATGAGTGTGTAGGTTCACTGAGGGCTGACAGTGAGGGGTAGCTTTGCAGAAACTGGTTGTGATCCTCTGTGTGAGACAGCAGCTTCAGCTCAGCGTCTCTCCTCTTCAGCTCAGAGATCTCCTGCTCCAGCTTCTCCTGAAGCTCTTTGACTCGACTCACTTCTCTCTTCTGCTGGGATCTGACCTGCTGATTTACATCAGAGCTTCTTTTCTCCATGAGACGGATCAGCTCAGTGAACATCTTCTCACTGTCCTCCACTGCTTTATCAGCAGAGCCATTGACGGCCTCCACCTCCTGCTGAAGCAGCTTCACCTCCTTCTCTCTGTCCTGGATTCTCTGCTGGATGTTTTGTCGACTCCCCTCCAGCTCTCTCTGCCTCTCAGTCCTCTCTGCTGCAGCTGACACTGTGTCGTGGCCTTTGTGTTCATCCATAGTGCAGATTAAACAGATACACTGCTGATCAGTGCGGCAGAACAGCTTCATCACCTCGTCGTGACGAGAGCAGATGTTCTCCTGGAGCTTCTTGGAGGGCTCCACCAGCTTGTGTTTTTTTAATGGACCTACCTCATAATGACCCTGGAGGTGTTTGTCACAATAAGAGGCCAGACACACGAGGCAGGACTTACAGGCTCTCAGTTTCCTCCCAGTGCAGACATCACAGGCCACATCTTCAGCTCCAGCATAGCAGTGATCAGCAGGAGCAGCTTGGAGTCCAGTCTTCTTCAGCTCCTCCACTAAAGCTGCTAACATGGTGTTTTTCAGCAGGATAGGCCTCGGTGTGAAGTTCCTTCTACACTGACGGCAGTTGAGGATTAGCTCTCCATCCCAGTGGTGTTTAATACAGTTCATGCAGTAGCTGTGTCCACAGGGAATAGTGACCGGATCCTTCAGTAGATCCAGACAGATCGAACAAGAGAGGGTTTCCCGGGCCAGCTGAACTCCTTTCTGCGCCATTTCACCTCTCAGTCGCAGCGAGTGTCTGAGCTGAAACTAGTGTGAGCTGTGATCTGAACAGCATGTGTGTGTGCAGTGAATGTGGCGAGTGTCTGAGTTTCAGTTCCTGAGAACTGAAACTATGAGAGCTGTGATCTGAACAGCATGTGTGTGTGCATTTCAGCTCTTGGACTTTCCCTGCATGTTGGTTACACCCATCCTCCTTATTGTGTATCTAAAAAAGGGAGAAACCAGGAAATACAGAGTGGAGCTGGCTTTGTCTGAGAGCAGGAAGAAGAGGGAGGGCTTATCTGATTCATTCCAGGAGTTTCAAGCCTTTTATTAGTCATACGTACATAGCTACAGTGTAGTTATGATGATGGAAGTCTTAGGTCACAGGATCCTCCAACAGTGCAACACAATAAAAACTGAAAAACTGAACAAATAGTGCAAGTAAATACAAAAAGAAAAAACAATACTAAAATAGTGAAATAGTGGAATAAGAGTCTATATACAAGCTTCTTTCCTTTCGGAGGTTTCTGGGGATCCGCCAACCTTAACTAGGGACTCCTCAGCCTCTGCGTCCTTTCCACTGGTGTCATCAGGGATAGGGGTTTTGTTTGACTGGGCTCTGGTGAGTATTGCAGAGAATGCCTTTCTTTGAAGCTTGCCCACACTCTCTCTCCGTGGCCGACTTCAGGGGCCATTCTTCTAGCGGCCTCACCAGGAACACTGGTCCCCTCTGCCACTCTGAGCCCTCTCCCAGGTCTTCAGGAGTTGCTCCTCTTGTTACGATGTTGGCGATGTTAAGTGGCCCTGGGATCCACCACCAGTCAGTTACTGGTCCGGTCTTCTGGATCTCGCCGACCCTGTTTGCGAAGAACGTCTGATACCCGTAGCTCTCTCGCTGGATGGCTCCCAAATCAAATCAAATCAAATCAAGTTTTATTTATAGAGCACATTTAAAAGCGATTTTTGGTCGAGCCAAAGTGCTGTACATGTAATAAAAACACATTACTACAATCACAATAAAAGACAATAAATTACAACAGATATATATAAAAAATAAAAATAAAACACAAGGAAAAGTCAGGAGTCGAGCTCCGCTCTAACTAGAAGGCCAGAGAGAAGAAGTGTGTTTTTAGTGTAGATTTAAAAACCCCTAGGGTCTGGGCCGACCTCACATGGAGGGGCAGAGTGTTCCAGAGCCTAGGGCCAGCTGCTGCGAAGGCTCGGTGCCCTCGGGTTTTGAGCCTGGTCTTGGGCACTACCAGCAGCAGCTGGTCAGCAGACCTTAAAGCTCTGGCTGGGGTGTAGCGCTGGAGGAGTTCAGCTATATAGGCCGGAGCCAGCCCATTTAGTGCTTTAAAAACAAATAAAAGGATTTTAAAATCAATTCTGAACCGAACTGGAAGCCAGTGCAGTGAGGCCAGAATTGGGGTGATGTGGTCACGCTTTTTGTGGCCAGTCAGCAAACGTGCAGCTGCGTTTTGGACTAGCTGCAGGCGTTTAATTGAGGCCTGGTCCATACCCACATACAGAGCGTTGCAATAGTCCAGTCTTGAGGTAACAAAGGCGTTAATAACCCTTTCTAAGTCATTAAAAGATAAATACGACTTGGTTTTGGCCAATAGTCTTATTTTAAAAAAGCAGGATTTGACTACGGTGCTGACCTGCTTGTCGAATTTAAAAGTGCTAGTGAAGGTCACTCCAAGGTTCATGACCGAGGGGAGGATATTTTTTTTGAGAGAGCCCAGAATATCAACCGGAGAGGCTGGAGGTTGGGGTCCAAAAAAGATGACCTCAGTCTTGCTCTCGTTGAGGTTGAGAAAGTTTTTGCTCAGCCAGGATTTTATCTCTGTTAAGCAGTCCATCAACTGCTGTAGTGAGTGTTTGACATTTGCTTTGAGAGGCAGATATATCTGTACATCGTCGGCGTAGCGGTGGAAGGGAATATTATGTTTTGTGAGAATTGAACCTAGGGGCAGTATGTACAGTAGAAAAAGGATGGGGCCCAGAATCGAGCCTTGGGGAACCCCACAGGTAAGAGGGGCTTTGGCAGAGGAGAAGGCACCTAGCTGTACCGAGAAGCTACGGTCTGTCAGGTAGGACCTGAACCATGCAAGGGCAGAGCCTGTGATGCCAGCGGACTGTTCAAGCCGTGACAACAGGATGCTATGGTCCACAGTGTCAAAGGCAGCTGTCAGGTCTAACAGTACCAAGACAGCGGAGCTACCTGAGTCGGCGGCTAGGAGCAGATCATTAAAAACTCTTAAAAGGGCTGTTTCAGTGCTGTGCATGGGTTTGCAGCCAGACTGAAACTTTTCATGGATTCCATGCATGGTTAAAAAAGACTGCAGCTGGGCGTAGACTACTCGCTCCAGGGCTTTTGATAAAAAAGGTAGCTGGGAGATGGGCCTAAAATTTGCGAGAATGGAGGGGTCGAGATTTTTCTTTTTAAGTTGTGGCTTAACCACGGCATGTTTGAAGGCAGCTGGGACACATACTGAGCTAAGAGAGGTGTGAGTAATAAAATACTTGCTCCAACTGAATCAAAAACATCTCTGAGAAGGCGAGAGGGAATGCTGTCTGAGGTGCAGTTTGTCGGCCGCAGGTGCTTGACTACATCCGAGAGAGAAGAGAGGGATACAGGCTCAAAGTGGTCGAGGACAGCAGGGCACAGAAAAGGAGCAGGATCTGGGGTAGCACTAGTGTGGGCAAGCCTAAGAGCAGATACTTTTTCAATAAAAAATGTAAGAAACTTATCACAGAGAGTAGTCGATGGGACAATAGAAGAAACATCACAGGGATTAATGATAGAGTTGAGGACATTAAAAAGAACCTGAGGTTTATGGCTGTTTTTGGAGATGAACAGAGAAATGTGCTCTGTTTTGGCTGCTTTGACTGCCGTCTGGTAGTCAGAAAGGCAAGCACGAAGGATTTCTAGGGAGACATGGAGTTTATCCTTTTTCCATTTACTCTCTGCACGTCTGCAAGCGCAGAGCACGAGTACAGTCATTGAGCCACGGCTCTGATAGAACTTTGGTGCGTCTAAGCGTAAAAGGAGCAACAGAATCCAGTATTAATGTGCATGTCGAGTCAAACATGGAGATAAGCTCATCACCATTAAAAGCACAGTTCACATCTAATTTACAGATCGGAGAAGCATTAAAAACATCAGAGAACTGTGAGGCAGTCAAGGGGTTAATCGAACGCAGACGACGCGCAGGGGCACGTAATTCGACTCCTGCGGAAGGGATGGAGGTTGTAAACAGAACCGGTAAATGGTCTGAGATACGCGTTGCTGCAAAAATTTCATCCACAGATACAGACAGTCCAAACGATAATACTAAGTCCAAAGTGTGTCCTTTTTCGTGTGTTGGGCCAGCCACGGACTGAACGAGACCAAAAGAATCAAGGAGATTTAAAAAGTCCCTAACCAGAGGTTTGGACTCGCAACACACATGGACATTGAAGTCTCCGGAGATCAAAACACGATCATATTTCACCATGATCACGGACAGAAAGTCAGAAAAGTCATTTATGAAATCCTTATTGCCCTTTGGCGGACGATACACGACTGCGCAGAGTATAGGCGAGGCCGGGTTCAGTTAAAAAAGCTGCAACTCAAAGCTAGCATAGCTAGTTACAGGATGAAGCAATCGGCATTGGAGGCTAGCTCTAAACACTGATGCTATGCCCCCACCATGGCCGGTGGCACGGGGGGAGCTAAAGAATGTACAGTCAGGAGGAAGAAGTTCAGAGAACGGTGTATACTCGCCAGCGTGGACCCAGCTCTCCGTCAGGAACATAAAATCCAGTTCACGAGAGGTGAAGAAGTCGTTTAGCAGGAACGTTTTGTTTGCTATCGACCTAGCATTTAGCAAAGCCATGCAAAGTTTTCGCTCCTGGCTTGCCGAAGGTGTAGTGCGTCTCAGCTGACGAAGATTTGCGTGTTGAACGTCGCGCGGGCCGGGAGCAGTCAGTCGGGCAGGAGGAGCTGCCAGCGGGCCCAGCAGAGTCCGCAGCTCCGGAAAAACAGGGCGAATCCACCGATCCCTCACATGGCGTGCAGCGGGAGGGCCATGACATCCGAGGCGTGGATAAGTCCCAGGAGAAACCGTCAGGTATGCCTTAAGATGGACCAGTGCACCACCATGCTTTCCCCGTCGTCTAAAGCGCTTTCGGCGAGGCAGGATGCAGGGCAAACGGCGCAGGTAGGTGGGAATATTCGACAGTAGAGGGGGGGGGGGACGATTTATGGTTGCCAGATGTAGGTTTGGGCAGCAATATCAACTCCAGTGAAGGTCTGAGGTGGAGGAGAGCTTGGCGATTGTAAACGAGCAGAGCAGAGACATTCTGACAAACATAAAACAAAAACAGGATAGCTAAAGGTAGAGAGCTGAGGGAGCGGCGAGCCGACACAGGCGCCATCTTGAATCACCTCAGAATCACGTCAGTCACTTGATCCCAGGACTGTTTGACTGTCAACAAAGTGGAACCAGCGCTCCACCTCCAACCGTCCGTGCTTCTGCAAATACCCTTTTAACCGAGCTGAAAAGACCGCACCGCACATCTCAGCTTTGACTACGTCTCCCTTTTGGTCGAGAGGTGTTAGCTTGGCCTTTGACTACACCAACCTGACCTCGACCCCTTGCTTTGACTCCCATCTCAGGTACATCACGGCACCGTATGCGTCATCGCTCCCGTCTGAAAACGTGACCCTCCACGGTTTGCCTTTTCACCCGGATGGCGTGAGACTCCTGTGGAATTTGACCTTACTCAGCCTCACATACTCCTCAAACAGCTTGATAGCATCTTCTCGGAGGTTCCCTGAGAGTGGGCTGTCCCAAGTCTCCTTTGTCAATCTTCCTCTCTCTGCCTCTTGGAAGGCCCTTCTGACGAGGATAGTCCCCTTCTGCTTTGCAGGCGTAACCAGGCCAATTGGATCATAGAGTCCACTAACTTGACTAAGTAGCTCCCTTCTAGTCAAAGGGTCAGGCGTTTCTGGTCTTACCTCCTCCTCACGAAGATTCAGTCCCACTCTCATCTTTTTCTTCTTTCTTGAGAAGTTGATCGAGGTCATCATGTAAAGTTGATCTTGGTCCACATGATATCCAATCCCCAGAGCCTTGTTGTCCTCGTCGCTTAACTGATTCGGGAGTACCAGTGTCTTGACCCCTGGCTCTGCTACTGCTCCAGCTTGGACCTGCTCCGCAGTCCTCTGCCTCCCACTTTGGCCTGACCTGACCCATGGTTTGAGGGAGAAGTCTCTTCTACCCCCTCTGTGATTTCTTCCAGTCTCTTTGGGTCATAAAATGTATTATTATTATTATTATTATTATTATTATTGTGGGCCGTTAAGATATCGTCCACATAGCTGTCCTCCTCCAGGACCCTGCGTTCTTTGCTTTCTTTGCTAGCCTCGGCCCTTCACTTCCCGCCGATCGCTGCGACCACGGGCTATCCTGCTCGTCCGGTCGTCACTGTAGTCTCCCTTCCTAGCTGTCTCTCGCCATCGGTTGAAACCTTTATCCCTCCCGATGCGGTTAGTTAACAACTGTACTGTCTATCTCCCGACAGTATGGGTGAAATCAGGATGAACGGAAACAACTTCTAGTTTTGATAATTTAATCAAATCCAAATAGGTTGTTAACCTTAGAAGAAAAAGGACAACAACAATACAACAATTAGGATCACACATATCCCATACAACTTAAATCACATTCAATATAATAATCACACCTACTAGTGGCCTCTCCTGATTCCTCAATCTCAATGACGTTCATTTATTTATCCCCTCTATTTATAACATATCAATAAACCCTGCGAATCTCTACCAAGATTTAAAGTCACACTCACATAAACTGAACCCCATTAATTGAACCCTAATACAACCAGCACAAAACATGAGTTTACAGCACAGTAGCAGTGGTGTAAGAAGTACTCAGATATTCTACTAAAACAAAAGTAAAAATACTAAGGTGTAGAAATACTGTGTTACAAGTAAAAGTACTCCTTATGTATAATGGCCCTTTTCAGAATGGTACATATATATATATATATATATATTGAGTTACTGGGTTACTATATTGATTATTGATGTGTTTTATCACAGTTAGTAAATGTAGAGCTCATTGTAATAACTTGATGTCCTGCTGCTGGCTATCTTAACCTATAAATACCTGTCAAAGTGTAATTAATATAACACTACCCAACACAGATCCCACAACACCTGTAACAACAATGGTGTAACATAAAACTGTGCAATATATACTTTTATACTAGGGAGTATTGTCATTCTGCAGCTACTTCATTACTTTCTACTTGTTCCACTTATTATTTTATAATGCTGCTACATACCTTTTTTATACTTGATTTAAATGTTTCATTTGTGTGCTCACTTTACTAAATACTGTCACTTTACTAAATACTGTTTTTATTGTGTCTTTATCAGTACTGTCTCTTTGCTGTAACTATG
The DNA here is from genome assembly GCF_902827165.1 of Trematomus bernacchii. Lineage (NCBI taxonomy): Eukaryota > Metazoa > Chordata > Actinopteri > Perciformes > Nototheniidae > Trematomus > Trematomus bernacchii. Next base: position 246,232 of record NW_022987881.1, on the reverse strand, counting down.
CAATAAAGGAATTCTGATTCTGATTAACATACGATGAAGACGGCTCATGATTTCTGCTTGTTTCATGTTTCTCACTCAGTGTTCTGGTTTCCTGTGAGATTCAGCATCACCTTCTTCATTCTGTTTCTGAGTGTACTGTTTAACTCTCAAAGCTCATTCTCTTCTAGGTTAACAGAGGACAATTACATTTCTTGAATGAGATGGAAATAATGTGATCAATGACTGAAGGAGATACACTGGATGTCATTATTAATTGAGTTCAGCTAAACCTACTTATTGCACAATACATGACATGTTGTTTTGACCAAGAGTCTCAATGTGTGGTGACAGAAGTCCTCTTGACCTACAATGTTAGGGAGTCATTGAAGGCAGCATTACAAGGGACATTGTAATAGGGACTAGAGCAGGCTATTTTATTATTACCTATTATTACTATTATTATTATTATTATTATTATTATTATTATTATTATTATTATTATTATTATTATTATTATTATTATTATTATTATTATTATTGTTATTATTATTATTATTATTATTACTATTATTATTATTATTATTATTATTATTATTATTATTATTATTATTATTATTATTATTATTATTATTATTATTATTATTATTATTATTATTATTATTATTATTATTATTATTATTATTATTATTATTATTATTATTATTATTATTATTATTACTATTATTATTATTATTATTATTATTATTAGATCATTAAGTGCTCCACAATCTGTGGTTGGAAATATGAATAAATGAACTATCCTATCTGGATTTAATACAAATAAAAACACATTTAATGGCATTTTTCTGGCATCTGGATATTTTATGTTATATTTCTTTGTGTCAGAAAAATAATTTAGAGATATTTTTATAATTAAAAAAACAAAAGACTGAGATTTTCACTTTTGTCCTCTTACTTCTTTTATTAACAAGAAACATGTTATTTTGTACAGACATGTTAATGTGGCACTCATCTCACATGTTGAAAATAGAAACACAATTTATTACAAACTCAACCTGTTAGCTTTTCTTTTTCATCACTTTTCTTTTAATGTGTTTAATTTCCTTCTTCAAACTTTCATTAATGCATTCAACACTTTGAGACTAAGTCAAACATAAAAGACCTTTAGAATAAAATATCTACAATGAAAGAAGCTCTGGTGCTTTCTCTCTAAAGACTCGTGCTTTACAAGAGAAACAACAACATACAAATACATCAATATCGATATTCAACACATATTTAGAGCAAAGTTTACATTTCCATGCAGAGAAATATGAGTTGAGGTTAACAGAAATCCTCCTGAGCAGTGACAGCCTCCATGGCTAAACAGACACAGGAAGGAGCGCCGCCTAAAGAAACTCCAACATCTACAGAACAACTCACGAGAAGATGTTAAAGCACATCCCATAATGTTTGATTGACAGCTGATCTCTGTGCAGTGAAGACATGAACAATCAGCTCTCTGCAACAATGATGGACACACAAGGAGTTTAAGAAGTAGAAGAGTTCCTCAAATGACTTCAGGCTATTTCAGTTTATACAACTCAGCTGTGGCTCCATAACAAAGACAAAGTCCAGCATGTAGCGGCTGAGTGAATGTGGTCTGCACTCTGTGGAGGAGAGTCATGGTTTCAGAGATGATGCTGTAGAAGGACAGAATACCTGCTCTGTAATCCAGGTACACTCCTACTCTGGAGGACAGAGGACCTGAGACGGGAGTGTTGATTTTGTTGTAAAGAAATGAATAACTGTTTTGGTTACAATTTAAGGACCAAGATTTGTCATTGAGTCCAAATCCACATTCAGTCCCCCACCCTGCTCTGCTGATATTCTTGTATGCGACTGCTACATAAACTCCTTCCCCTCTCCACTCCACCTCCCAGTAACAACGTCCAGTCAGACTCTCTCTACTCAGGACCTGAGAATAATCAGTGAATCTGTCTGGGTGACTGGAATAAAACTGATCGTCCATGATTGTTGCTTTTCTGTTCCCCTCAGATAATAACAGCCATGTGTGTGCTGTGTTTGGATCCAGTGTGATTCTCTGTGAATATGTTAAGAACCCAGCTCTGGTAGTGGGCTCTGCTGCTGACAGTACAACATCCACTTCAGTCGATGAGACGTGTGTCCTTTCCTCTCTCAGGACGTCCTGTAGTTTGTCTCTGACTGCTGACAGGGCCGCCGTCACGTCCTCAAAGTAGCTCAGAGGACGCATGTTGATGCTGGATGAGTGTGTAGGTTCACTGAGGGCTGGCAGTGAGGGGTAGCTGTGCAGAAACTGGTTGTGATCCTCTGTGTGAGACAGCAGCTTCAGCTCAGCGTCTCTCCTCTTCAGCTCAGAGATCTCCTGCTCCAGCTTCTCCTGAAGCTCTTTGACTCGACTCACTTCACTCTTCTGCTGGGATCTGACCTGCTGCTTCACATCAGAGCTTCTTTTCTCCATGAGACGGATCAGCTCAGTGAACATCTTCTCACTGTCCTCCACTGCTTTATCAGCAGAGCCATTGACGGCCTCCACCTCCTGCTGAAGCAGCTTCACCTCCTTCTCTCTGTCCTGGATTCTCTGCTGGATGTTTTGTCGACTCCCCTCCAGCTCTCTCTGCCTCTCAGTCCTCTCTGCTGCAGCTGACACTGTGTCGTGGCCTTTGTGTTCCTCCATATTGCAGATATAACAGATACACTTCTGATCAGTGCGGCAGAATATCTTCATCACCTCGTCGTGACGAGAGCAGATGTTCTCCTGGAGCTTCTTGGAGGGCTCCACCAGCTTGTGTTTTTTTAATGGACCTACGTCATAATGACCCTGGAGGTGTTTGTCACAATAAGAGGCCAGACACACGAGGCAGGACTTACAGGCTCTCAGCTTTCTCCCAGTGCAGACATCACAGGCCACATCTTCAGCTCCAGCATAGCAGTGATCAGTAGGAACAGCATGGAGTCCAGTCTTCTTCATCTTCTCCACTAAAGCTGCTAACATGGTGTTTTTCAGCAGGACAGGCCTCGGTGTGAAGCTCCTTCTACACTGAGGGCAGCTGTGGATTAGCTCTCCATCCCAGTGGTGTTTAATACAGTCCACGCAGTAGCTGTGTCCACAGGGAATAGTGACCGGATCCTTCAGTAGATCCAGACAGATCGAACAAGAGAAGGTTTCCCGGTCCAGCTGAACTCCTTTCTGCGCCATTTCACCTCTCAGTAGCAGCGAGCGTCTGAGTTTCACTTCCTGAGAACTGAAACTAGTGTGAGCTGTGATCTGAACAGGATGTGTGTGTGCAGTGAATTTGGCCTATCAGCTCTTGTACTTTACCCACATGTTGGTTACACCCATCCTCCTCAGTGTGGATCTAAAGGGGAGGAACCAGGAAATATAGAGTGGAGCTGGCTGTGTCTGTGGCCGTTTCTCAATGTCGAGTACACCTGCTGCAGAGCCACTATTTCAAGTATACTACGTCATCGAGTGGCGCCGAATGCCGGGCATTTAACATGCATTTAAACAGTCCTTCGGCGCCACTCGATGACGTAGTATACTTGAAATAGTGGCTCTGCAGCAGGTATACTCGACATTGAGAAACGGCCTGAGAGCAAGAAGAAGAGGGAGGGCTTATCTGATTCATTCCAGGAAGAGGCAGCGCTGACTCTCTGAGCTGTTTCCTCATTTACAAACGGAGCCTCGCTTACAACCTGCTCTACATTTGAAAACAGTCTTCAGCTGTGAAATATTTCTTGTCCTCACTCATGGTAGCAGTGGTGTAAGAAGTACTCAGATATTCTACTGAAGCAAAAGTAGAAATACTAAGGTGTAAAAATACTGTGTTACAAGTAAAAGTACAAAAGCATTGGTATCAAAATATTAGAGTACCAAAAGTAAAAGCACTCCTTATGTATAATGGCCCTTTTCAGAATCGTATATATATATTGAGTTACTGGGTTACTATAATGATTATTGATGTGTTTTATCACAGTTAGTAAATGTAGAGCTAATTGTAATAACTTGATGTCCTGCTGCTGGCTATCTAAACCTATAAATACCTGTCAAAGTGTAATTAATATAACACTACCCAACACAGATCCCACAACACCTGTAACAACAATGTTGTAACATAAAACTCTGCAATATATACTTTTATACTAGGGAGTATTGTCATTCTGCAGCTACTTCATTACTTTCTACTTGTTTCACTTATTATTTTATAATGCTGCTACATACCTTTTTTATACTTGATTTAAATGTTTCATTTGTGTGCTCACTTTACTAAATACTGTCACTTTACTAAATACTGTTTTTATTGTGTCTTTCTCAGTACTGTCTCTCTGCTGTAACTATGCAATAAAGGAATTCTGATTCTGATTAACATACGATGAAGACGGCTCATGATTTCTGCTTGTTTCATGTTTGTCACTCAGTGTTCTGGTTTCCTGTGTGATTCAGCATCACCTTCCTCATTCTGTTTCAGAGTGTACTGTTTAACTCTCAAAGCTCATCCTCTTCTAGGTTAACAGAGGACAATTACATTTCTTGAATGAGATGGAAATAATGTTATCAATGACTGAAGGAGATGCACTGGATGTCATTATTAATTGAGTTCAACTAAACCTAGTTATTGCACAATACATGACATGTTGTTTTGACCAAGAGTCTCAATGTGTGGTGACTGAAGTCCTCTTGACCTACAATGTTAGGGAGTCAGTGAAGGCAGCATTACAAGGGACATTGTAATAGGGACTAGAGCAGGCTATTTTATTCTTACCTATTATTATTATTATTATTATTATTATTATTATTAGACCATCAAATGTTCCAAAATCTGTGGTTGGAAATATGAATAAATAAACAATCCTATCTGGATTTAATACAAATAAAAACACATTTAATGGCAATTTTTCTGGCATCTGGATATTTTATGTTATATTTCTTTGTTTCAGAAAAATAATTTAGAGATATTTTTATAATTAAAAAAACAAAAGACTGAGATTTTCACTTTTGTCCTCTTACTTCTTTTATTAACAAGAAACATGTTATTTGTACAGACATGTTAATGTGGCACTCATCTCACATGTTGAAAATAGAAACACAATTTATTACAAACTCAACCTGTTAGCTTTTCTTTTTTATCACTTTTCTTTGAATGTGTTTTATTTCCTTCGTCAAACTTTCATTTATGCATTCAACACTTTGAGACTAAGTAAAACATAAAAGACCTTTAGAATAAAATATCTACAATGAAAGAAGCTCTGGTGCTTTCTCTCTAAAGACTCGTGCTTTACAAGAGAAACAACAACATACAAATACATCAATATCGATATTCAACACATATTTAGAGCAAAGTTTACATTTCCATGCAGAGAAATATGAGTTGAGGTTAACAGAAATCCTCCTGAGCAGTGACAGCCTCCATGGCTAAACAGACACAGGAAGGAGCGCCGCCTAAAGAAACTCCAACATCTACAGAACAACTCATGAGAAGATGTTAAAGCACATCCCATAATGTTTGATTGACAGCTGATCTCTGTGCAGTGAAGACATGAACAATCAGCTCTCAGCAACAATGATGGACACACAATGAGTTTAAGAAGTAGAAGAGTTCCTCAAATGACTTCAGGCTATTTCAGTTTACACAACTCAGCTGTGTCTCCATTATGATAACAAAGACAAAGTCCAGCATGTAGCGGCTGAGTGAATGTGGTCTGCACTCTGTGGAGGAGAGTCATGGTTTCAGAGATGCTGTAGAAGGACAGAATACCTGCTCTGTGATCCAGGTACACTCCTACTCTGGAGGACAGAGGACCTGAGACGGGAGTGTTGATACTGTTGTAACGAAATTAATAACTGTTTTGGTTACAATATAAGGACCAAGATTTGTCATTGAGTCCAAATAAACATTCTGTCCCCAACCCTGCTCTGCTGATATTCTTGTATGCGACTGCTACATAAACTCCTCCTCTCCACTCCACCTCCCAGTAACAACGTCCAGTCAGACTCTCTCTACTCAGGACCTGATTATAAAAAGTGAATCTGTCTGGGTGACTGGAATAAGACTGATGTTGTTCCATGTATGTTGCTTTTCTGCTCCCCTCAGATAATAACAGCTGTGTGTATGCTGTGTTTGGATCCAGAGTGATTCTCTGTGAATATGTTAAGAACCCAGCTCTGGTGGTGGGCTCTGCTGCTGACAGTAAAGCATCCACTTCAGTCGATGAGACGTGTGTCCATTCCTCTCTCAGGACGTCCTGTAGTTTGTCTCTGACTGCTGACAGGGCCGCCGTCACGTCCTCAAAGTAGCTCAGAGGACGGATGTTGATGTTGGATGAGTGTGTAGGTTCACTGAGGGCTGACAGTGAGGGGTAGCTGTGCAGAAACTGGTTGTGATCCTCTGTGTGAGACAGCAGTTTCAGCTCAGCGTCTCTCCTCTTCAGCTCAGAGATCTCCTGCTCCAGCTTCTCCTGAAGCTCTTTGACTCGACTCACTTCACTCTTCTGCTGGGATCTGACCTGCTGCTTCACATCAGAGCTTCTTTTCTCCATGAGACGGATCAGCTCAGTGAACATCTTCTCACTGTCCTCCACTGCTTTATCAGCAGAGCCATTGACGGCCTCCACCTCCTGCTGAAGCAGCTTCACCTCCTTCTCTCCGTCCTGGATTCTCTGCTGGATGTTTTGTCGACTCCCCTCCAGCTCTCTCTGCCTCTCAGTCCTCTCTGCTGCAGCTGACACTGTGTCGTGGCCCTTATGGTCATCCATAGTGCAGATTAAACAGATACACTGCTGATCAGTGCGGCAGAACATCTTCATCACCTCGTCGTGACGAGAGCAGATGTTCTCCTGGAGGTTCTTGGAGGGCTCCACCAGCTTGTGTTTTTTTAATGGAGCTGCGTCATAATGAGGCTGGAGGTGTTTGTCACAATAAGAGGCCAGACACACGAGGCAGGACTTACAGGCTCTCAGTTTTCTCCCAGTGCAGACATCACAGGCCACATCTTTAGCTCCAGCATAGCAGTGATCAGCAGGAGCAGCTTGGAGTCCAGTCTTCTTCAGCTCCTCCACTAAAGCTGCTAACATGGTGTTTTTCAGCAGGACAGGCCTCGGTGTGAAGCTCCTTCTACACTGAGGGCAGCTGTGGATTAGCTCTCCATCCCAGTGGTGTTTAATACAGTCCATGCAGTAGCTGTGTCCACAGGGAATAGTGACCGGATCCTTCAGTAGATCCAGACAGATCGAACAAGAGAAGGTTTCCCGGTCCAGCTGAACTCCTTTCTGCGCCATTTCACCTCTCAGTAGCAGTGAGCGTCTGAGTTTCACTTCCTGAGAACTGAAACTAGTGTGAGCTGTGATCTGAACAGGATGTGTGTGTGCAGTGAATTTGGCCTATCAGCTCTTGTACTTTACCCACATGTTGGTTACACCCATCCTCCTCAGTGTGTATCTAAAGGGGAGGAACCAGGAAATACAGAGTGGAGCTGGCTGTGTCTGTGGCCGTTTCTCAATGTCGAGTACACCTGCTGCAGAGCCACTACTTCAAGTATACTACGTCATCGAGTGGCGCAGAATGCCGGGCATTTAACATGCATTTAAACAGTCCTTCGGCGCCACTCGATGACGTAGTATACTTGAAATAGTGGCTCTGCAGCAGGTATGCTCGACATTGAGAAACGGCTTGAGAGCAGGAAGAAGAGGGAGGGCTTATCTGATTCATTCCAGGAAGAGGCAGCGCTGACACTCTGAACTGTTTCCTCATTTACAAACGGAGCCTCGCTGACAACCTGCTCTACATTTGAAAACAGTCTTCAGCTGTTAAATATTTCTTGTCCTCACTCATGGTAGCAGTGGTGTAAGAAGTACTCAGATATTCTACTGAAATAAAAGTAGAAATACTAAGGTGTAAAAATACTGTGTTACAAATAAAAGTATAAAAGCATTGGTATCAAAATATTAGAGTACCAAAAGTAAAAGTACTCCTTATGTATAATGGCCCTTTTCAGAATCGTATATAAATATATATATATATATATTGAGTTACTGGGTTACTATAATGATTATTGATGTGTTTTATCACAGTTAGTAAATGTAGAGCTCATTGTAATAACTTGATGTCCTGCTGCTGGCTATCTTAACCTATAAATACCTGTCAAAGTGTAATTAATATAACACTACCCAACACAGATCCCACAACACCTGTAACAACAATGTTGTAACATAAAACTGTGCAATATATACTTTTATACTGGGGAGTATTGTCATTCTGCAGCTACTTCATTACTTTCTACTTGTTTCACTTATTATTTTATAATGCTGCTACATACCTTTTTTATACTTGATTTAAATGTTTCATTTGTGTGCTCACTTTACTAAATTCCTGTTTTTATTTTGTCTTTATCAGTACTGTCTCTCTGCTGTAACTATGCAATAAAGGAATTCTGATTCTGATTAACATACGATGAAGACGGCTCATGATTTATGCTTGTTTCATGTTTGTCACTCAGTGTTCTGGTTTCCTGTGTGATTCAGCATCACCTTCCTCATTCTGTTTCAGAGTGTACTGTTTAACTCTCAAAGCTCATCCTCTTCTAGGTTAACAGAGGACAATTACATTTCTTGAATGAGATGGAAATAATGTGATCAATGACTGAAGGAGATACACTGGATGTCATTATTAATTGAGTTCAGCTAAACCTACTTATTGCACAATACATGACATGTTGTTTTGACCAAGAGTCTCAATGTGTGGTGACTGAAGTCCTCTTGACCTACAATGTTAGGGAGTCATTGAAGGCAGCATTACATGGGACATTGTAATAGGGACTAGAGCAGGATATTTTATTCTTACCTATTATTATTATTATTATTATTATTATTATTATTATTATTATTATTATTATTATTATTATTATTATTATTATTATTATTATTATTATTATTATTATTATCAAGTGTTCCAAAATCTGTGGTTGGAAATATGAATAAATAAATAATCCTATCTGGATTTAATACAAATAAAAACACATTTAATGGCAATTTTTCTGGCATCTGGATATTTTATGTTATATTTCTTTGTTTCAGAAAAATAATTTAGAGATATTTTTATAATTAAAAAAACAAAAGACTGAGATTTTCACTTTTGTCCTCTTACTTCTTTTATTAACAATAAACATGTTATTTGTACAGACATGTTAATGTGGCACTCATCTCACATGTTGAAAATAGAAACACAATTTATTACAAACTCAACCTGTTAGCTTTTCTTTTTTATCACTTTTCTTTTAATGTGTTTAATTTCCTTCTTCAAACTTTCATCTATGCATTCAACACTTTAAAAACAAACATAAAAGACCTTTAGAATCAAATATCTACAATGAAAGAAGCTCTGGTGCTTTCTCTCTAAAGACTCGTGCTTTACAAGAGAAACAACAACATACAAATACATCAATATCGATATTCAACACATATTTAGAGCAAAGTTTACATTTCCATGCAGAGAAATATGAGTTGAGGTTAACAGAAATCCTCCTGAGCAGTGACAGCCTCCATGGCTAAACAGACACAGGAAGGAGCGCCACCTAAAGAAACTCCAACATCTACAGAACAACTCACGAGAAGATGTTAAAGCACATCCCATAATGTTTGATTGATAGCTGATCTCTGCAGTGAAGACATGAACAATCAGCTCTCAGCAACAATGATGGACACACAATGAGTTTAAGAAGTAGAAGAGTTCCTCAAATGACTTCAGGCTATTTCAGTTTACACAACTCAGCTGTGTCTCCATTATGATAACAAAGACACAGTCCAGCATGTAGCGGCTGAGTGAATGTGGTCTGCACTCTGTGGAGGAGAGTCATGGTTTCAGAGATGATGCTGTAGAAGGACAGAACACCTGCTCTTTGATCCAGGTACACTCCTACTCTGGAGGACTGAGGACCTGAGACGGGAGTGCGGATATTGTTGTAAAGAAATGAATAACTGTTTTGGTTACAATTTAAGGACCAAGATTTGTCATTGAGTCCAAATCTACATTCAGTCCCACTCCCTGCTCTGCTGATATTCTTGTATGCGACTGCTACAAAAACTCCTTCCCCTCTCCACTCCACCTCCCAGTAACAACGCCCAGTCAGACTCTCTCTACTCAGGACCTGCTCATAATAAGTGAATCTGTCTGGATGATTGGAATAAGACTGATCTTGTTCCATGTATGTTGCTTTTCTGCTCCCCTCAGATAATAACAGCTCTGTGTTTGCTGTGTTTGGATCCAGTGTGATCTCCTGTGAATATTGTAAGAACCCAGCTCTGGTGGTGGGCTCTGCTGCTGACAGTAAAACATCCACTTCAGTCGATGAGACGTTTGTCCATTCCTCTCTCAGGACGTCCTGTAGTTTGTCTCTGACTGCTGACAGGGCCGCCGTCACGTCCTCAAAGTAGCGCAGAGGACGGATGTTGATGCTGGATGAGTGTGTAGGTTCACTGAGGGCTGGCAGTGAGGGGTAGCTGTGCAGAAACTGGTTGTGATCCTCTGTGTGAGACAGCAGCTTCAGCTCAGTGTCTCTCCTCTTCAGCTCAGAGATCTCCTGCTCCAGCTTCTCCTGAAGCTCTTTGACTCGACTCACTTCTCTCTTCTGCTGGGATCTGACCTGCTGCTTCACATCAGAGCTTCTTTTCTCCATGAGACGGATCAGCTCAGTGAACATCTTCTCACTGTCCTCCACTGCTTTATCAGCAGAGCCATTGACGGCCTCCACCTCCTGCTGAAGCAGCTTCACCTCCTTCTCTCTGTCCTGGATTCTCTGCTGGATGTTTAGTCGACTCCCCTCCAGCTCTCTCTGCCTCTCAGTCCTCTCTGCTGCAGCTGACACTGTGTTGTGGCCCTTATGGTCATCCATAGTGCAGATTAAACAGATACACTGCTGATCAGTGCGGCAGAACAGCTTCATCACCTCGTCGTGACGAGAGCAGATGTTCTCCTGGAGCTTCTTGGAGGGCTCCACCAGCTTGTGTTTTTTTAATGGACCTACCTCGTAATGACCCTGGAGGTGTTTGTCACAATAAGAGGCCAGACACACGAGGCAGGACTTACAGGCTCTCAGTTTTCTCCCAGTGCAGACATCACAGGCCACATCTTCAGCTCCAGCATAGCAGTGATCAGCAGGAGCAGCTTGGAGTCCAGTCTTCTTCAGCTCCTCCACTAAAGCTGCTAACATGGTTTTCAGCAGGACAGGCCTCTGTGTGAAGCTCTGCTTACACTGAGGGCAGCTGTGGATTAGCTTTCCATCCCAGTGGTGTTTAATACAGTTCATACAGTAGCTGTGTCCACAGGGAATAGTCACCGGATCCTTCAGTAGATCCAGACAGATCGAACAAGAGAAGGTTTCCCGGTCCAGCTGAACTCCTTTCTGCGCCATTTCACCTCTCAGTAGCAGCGAGTGTCTGAGTTTCACTTCCTGAGAACTGAAACTAGTGTAACAGGTTATCTGAAAAACATGTGTGTGTGCAGGGAATGTGGCCTATCAGCTCTTGTACTTTACCTACATGTTGGTTACACCCATTCTCCTCAGTGTGGATCTAAAGGGGAGGAACCAGGAAATACAGAGTGGAGCTGGCTGTGTCTGCGGCCGTTTCTCAATCGCGAGGATGCTGGCTTGGTAGCACAGCCGAGCCGAGCATCTTGCTTCAGAAGCAAGGCAAGAATACTTCCTGGCATTCGGTAAACGAAGAGTGGAACAGGCTAGCAAGTTTGCAGGTGTGCGTCATATGAGAGGCCCCGCCTTCAGTGGCGGCCGGTGGTCTTTTTTTTTGGTGGGGCTCTTGACGTACCGTAAGTGACCTACCCGGGGGGGTCCGGGGGGTTTCCCCCCGGAATTTTTTTTTCGAGAAATGACCCCTTAAATGATGACTTCTGGTGATGTTAGAGGGGGGGGGAAAGGAGAAATCGAGGCTTAAAAATATGAGAAGACTGATCAATACCTCCATAATCTTCAGTGTGGAAAATATTATTTATCAACCTGAACATCTACTACTTTACCAGGAATTTGTGTTCTCAGAACTGGTCTGTTTTTTTCTTTCTTAAAACTGTTCATGTTTTATGAACCAACACCTTCACCAAGTAGCTTTACAGTGAACTGCATGTGAGATATAAAATTAATAGCATCTTTTCAGTAGCATTAATTATAAATATTTAAGTGGTTCAATACAAGTCACTACAGCATTTCAAACTGAACTGTGAATAAATGCAATTTAAAAAAAATAACCACAGCACAAAATGTCATAAATTGTGTTTTTTCTTTGTTTCTCTGAGGATTATTTACAAACAGGCTTATTTACATATAGCAATAACTCAGAAATGAAAAAGCTACATCGTCTAACACGAACAACCAGTTAGCATAATGATAATATATGTGTTATGTACAATGTAACTGGCAAGGCTAGAGCAAGAAAGAACATAAAGTTTGCAAAAGGTTTTAAATAACTTCAAGTATCTGTCTTCAGATTACGTGGAGGTTTTAGTCCGATGGGAAGCAGATTTTAAGCGACACCGAAGATAAACCAAAAATGTGGTGGAGCTGCAAACCGTGTAGTGTTGCTGGGGACAGAACAGGAGCTATAACCGTTGGAAAATACATCACAGACAATGCAACAAACGTGGAGACAGAACAATCACTTCTGTGATAAATGCCCACTTATTAATAAACTTCTAACAACCATGGGAAACCTCCTCTCTACATATAAAGTGATATCCAAGCATGGGAAACAAAAGACAGCATTTACCTGTTTGCATCCAGCTAGCCAAGCCTTTCTTGTGTACCAGCTACTTGTGAAGCCTCGTGTATAAATGTTGTCTTTTTCACGAGATTGCTGCGATATATTCAAATCGGGTTGGTCCGGTGCAAGGTCTTTAAGCAACAATTTATCTGCCAAACTTCTCCTTTCGAAAGGATTGGAGATTAGCTCTTGAACAGAATTAGCCGGGGACCGAGGTCCGGAGACTCCACCTGCACACGAAGCCATCCTCATCAACTACTGCGTCAACCGGATACGAGTCACTGTCCAAACTACTCACAGACTGCACTGGGCGCTGACATTGGCGCCCGGTGACCGTCATCTTTGACGACGCTGATTGGCTGAAATTATATTTTCGCGGCATAGTTTACACGTTACAGATAGCAACAGTCAGCTGCTGGTGGCTGCTGCTGCACTGGTTGAAGGCTCCTCTCTTAGCGCCCAGACGAGAGAAGGTGCATGGGCAAGGCCAGGCAGGAAACATGTGACTTATCAGTAACTTTAGACATCGTAACACAATTTTAAACGAGATTTTATTGTAGATTATACATTTTACTGATACCAATTATATAATATTTACCTTGTTCATTAAAAATAAAAATAAAAACATATATATTTTTTTAAACATATATTTTTTTTTTTATTTTAATTTTAATTATTATTATTTATTTTTTTCAATATGGGAAGAGGTGGGGCGGCGCCCCTAGCGCCCCTATGGACCGGCCGCCACTGCCCGCCTTACATCTTCCGCCACAGATTTGGGGAAATTGGTCCATGCGCAAAGCATTGTGGGGATTTTAAGGACGCAAAGTCTACCCATGTGCAGCCTCGAAATTTCCCCCAAACCAAGGACGCGGCCTCGGTGGAATTCCAAGTATGCTGGAGATTGAAACAGTCCTTCGGCGGCACTCGATGACGTAGCATCCTTTAAATATTGGCTTGGAAGCCAATATCCTCGCGATTGAGAAACGGTCTGAGAGCAGGAAGAAGAGGGAGGGCTTATCTGATTCATTCCAGGAGGAGGAGCAGCGCTGACTCTCTGAACTGTTTCCTCATTTACAAACGGAGCCTCGCTAACAACCTGCTCTACATTTGAAAACAGTCTTCAGCTGTAAAATATTTCTTGTCCTCACTCATGGTAGCAGTGGTGTAAGAAGTACTCAGATATTCTACTAAAGCAAAAGTAGAAATACTAAGGTGTAAAAATAATGTGTTACAAGTAAAAGTACAAAAGCATTGGTATCAAAATATTAGAGTACCAAAAGTAAAAGTACTCCTTATACAGTACATAAATGCCCTTTTCAGAATCGTATATATATATATAGAGAGAGAGAGTAATGGGTTAATATTGATGTGTTTTATCACAGTTAGTAAATGTAGAGCTAATTTGAATAACTTGATGTCCTGCTGCTGGCTATCTTAACCTATAAATACCTGTCAAAGTGTAATTAATAATTTATTTACGTTTTGAATTATCTGATAATCTATATCTAACTAGTAACTAAAAACGGTCAAATAAATGCAGTGGACTAAAATGTACAATACTGTCTTTTAAAATGTAGTGCAGTATACGGCAGCATGAACTGAGATGTATTGGCATACAAAAATAGTTAAAGTACCAAAAGTAAAAGTACTTACTGTGCCCAATATCCCATTTTAGAATCATATATATTGAATTACTGGATTCTTTCATTTTGTTTACGTTAATGTGATCACAGCTGTGCAGAAACTTTTACTTTATATACTGCTGCTGGATATCTTAACCTATAATTATATATCACTGTTTATTCATATTTTGTTTAAGCTAATCATTTGTATTTGTGAAATAACTAGTAACTAATTTTGTCAAATAAATGCAATGCTTTCTGCGGTCATGACTACTTCACTTTGACTGTGGTCTTTTAGCTCTTTAATGAATAACAAAAACCCCTGCAATCGTATATTTTCCAGACCTGAGGTGGTTTACAAATATCTCCTGAAAATGAATTATTATGAATCAGTCAGGTAACACAGTATATCTGTGATGCATTTTCTTCAAACTGTTAACTCTGTATGTAAGGACTCCACGGTGCAGACACATGGAGAGTAATCAAGTGTAGTGATTGTCTCTGGTGCTCTAATGTATAGTAAATGCTGTTCAGCCCCACCCTTGGACCACACTCCCAACAGCTTCACCTCTGATAAACACCACCGGACAGGTCAGGAATCAGCTGTCGAAGATCAACGAGAGAAAGGCCAGGGGGCGAGACAACACCAACCCCCGGGGGCTCAAGGTGTGTGACGGACAGACAGATAGCAGGAGCTCTTCAGTCTCTCTTTGAAGCTGATGAAGGTGCCTGAGATCTGGAAGACCTCCTGCATTGTCCCGGTGCCCAAAAATATATTGAAGTGCAGTTATTTTGTATATATTGATTGTTGTGCTTTTATTGATGTCTTAATGTGTGCATGTACAAATGTGTCTGTTGATTGTGTATATATGTATACACATATTTGTATTCACATTTCTATATATATTTGTATTTTGTATTCCTCGGGATTGTGGGAAACGGTATTTCGATCTCTCTGTCTGTACACACAAACTGAAAGATTGACAATACAGTTGACTTTGACTGATGCTCTCTTCAGGAAGCTGTTCTCCCTGAGGAGGCTCAGGTCCTTCAACGTGTGCACGAGGATGCTGCAGATGTTTTACCAGTCTGTGGTGGCCAATGGGCTCTTCTTTGCCGTGGTGTGCTGGGGTGGAAACACAAACACAAGTGATGAGGCTGAACAAGCTTGTGAGGAGGGCTGTAGTTGGTGTACAACTGGACAATCTGGAGGAGGTGGCAGAGGGGAGGACGAGGAGGAAGCTCAACAGTATCCTGGATCAACAGGATAAATGCAAATCAATTTTTATCTTTTATATAATGTACATTTCTTGATTTTCTTTTTTATATTCTCTCTCTCATTAGTCAAATAAACCTACCATTAAAATGATAGACTGTTAATTTCTTTGTAAGTGGGCAAACTAACAACATCTGCAAGGGATCAAATACTTATTTCCTCCACTGTAACAATATATACAACTTTATAAGCTATCAAACTATCAAATATGTTTTGCGGCTCCAAAGAAAAAAAATGTGTGGAAAAGGGGGCAAAATTGCTCTTTTGGTCAAAAAGGTTGCACACCCCTGATCTATGTTATGAATTAGTTGGCAGTGCATACGTTAAGTGCTCCAGTTCAGCAGATGGCGGTAGAAACCTCCTGCTACTTGTTTAAAAGTCCTCCATTTATCTGTGAACCCCAACCATCCTTATAGCCACGACAGCCAATTCAATGCAGCCCATGCTGTGTAGCTCATTTAGCTCCAGCTAGTCGTGTCAAGTCAAATCAAGTCCAACCAGGGAGCTACCGGAAATGTGATGCCTGTCCTTCAAAATAAAAATCAGAATCAGAATTCGTTTATTAGACCCTCAGCACTGCTCAGCACGGGCATTTACAGTGTTTGAGCAAAAGTGGCATAACAGGTAAAAAAGGCAAGCAATAATAAAGAGTAAGCTAACTTATTAAATATAGAGAAAAGCACATATTAGTAATATAATAAAAATAAGGACAAGTAAGTACACAACCGTGGCTATAAATGGGTAGCAACAATTTAAAGAACTGACACATAACACATTAAGTTGTTGAGACATTATACAAATGTTGGGACACTTGTACACATGTATGTTTTTAACAATTCATTATTGCACAGGGTTAGGGTTAGGCTACAATTAGCAAAAAAGTGTTTATATTCAAATAAAGCGAAATATTGTACCAAGAAAAGCACATCACATTATGTACGAGGTGTGGACACAGTGTTCACTTTGTGTAAAACTACGACACACTCAATTATATCGATATCAAATGTAATGGATACACATTAATTAGTAATAGAGCTTTTATTTTGTGGACCCATACAGGAAGTGGTCGAACCTTTAAACGTAATTGACGTTTACGTGACACTGGTTTGCTGTTTGCTAACAACAATGAGAAGGAGTAGCAATTTAAACGGTGCTAACACATTTTGCTAAGCTTTTTCAAGGTACAGTTTGCTACATATATGCACTGTTATTACCGACATGAAAACGTATTTCTGATAGTTGTTTCGCAATTAGCTTTGTAGCTTTCTAGCATTAGCTGTGGGTGTGTGTGGAACAGAGAGAGTATGCTAAAGCTAATCAACTAGCTTCAGGCTAACAATTGCCTGCGTGTAATCAGACACGTAGACTGTACACTTTACGTTAAAACTGCTATAAAACATCATAATGGTAAATCGAAATGCTGTCTTTTCACATGAATGAAATGTTATTAGTAAAGTTATTTAATGTAACTTGTGAAAAGACGCAAAAGCACTTTGTGTGTTTACATAATAGATGTCCCACCTCTTTGCAATGATTCACACTTTAGTAATGTTACAGAGATTTAATAGCAAGCAATTGACGTTACACCATCATATCCTTTGTTATAATTAAATCAATCCTCCAACAATATGCAGGTGCCTTCAAAACGTAGACGTTTACTAAAACTAGTATTATTTGTTACTCCTAATACCCAGTGGTTTAGCATTGCTGGCCCACAGTGTTTCTTAAAAGTCCTGAGAGTTTGGTAAATGCCTTATTTTAGCTATATTTCTTTTTTACTTTAATATCAAGAATATATGCTTGAATTCAATCAACTAACCCCTTTAATTTTCTACCTTTTCAATAGTATTAGGTGTTTTATCTACAGGATTACATGTTTAAACCAACAATCTTTCAAGGTTTAAAATGAGACACTACCGTCTTGCACATTTTAAAATGTCAAATTGCTTTTGATTCTGGAAATATTGGTTTTACACGTATTTAATTTCAAGTACCTATCTTTGCATTATCATCTCCTTTTTCACATTCCACTCCATCCTCAACCAATATGCTGATTTCTTCAAATTGTAGAAGTCTAATCAAATTAGTAAGATCACAGTAATGGTGATATTTATGTCATTAAGTTTAGAGCTAACTTTCCCTGTAATATGTGTATGTTCTTTTTTTTAAGCTAGTCTTTTGTATTTAGATGAACATATCAAAAGATATCAAAGTGTCATACGCCAAACCTTTCTATTGAACACAACATATGTATTATCTTTAACCATGATCTCCCTTTGCTTTCTTCAGGTTGATACCTTCCCTCTGTCAGGAGGACTGGATGCAGAGACCGCTCGTTTTATTATATAAAAAGACTGTCTCTGCCGGCTTTCAGCCTCTTGGCACACTTGTCAGGTGTCAGCCACTCTGGAAAGGGTCTAGAAACCTCTCTGTCCCTTCATACTTTAAACAAATACCCCCAACTGTTCATGCATTTAACATTTCCCGGCAAAACCACAACTTTTCCTTAGTATCCCGAGTCCTGCAAAAAGATTATTTCCGTCTTTCTTTGCAACAATTTTTCTCCGAGATGGCAGACCAGAAGTTCATCGTGGAGTATGCCAAACGTGGCACTGCAGGATGTAAGAAGTGCAAGGAGAAGATTATGAAGGGGATAGTGCGCATCGGGAAGGTCGTTCCAAACCCCTTCAGCGAGTCTGCAGGAGAAATGAAGGAGTGGTATCACTCCAAGTGTATCTTTGAGAAGATGGAGAAAGCCAGAGCCACCACCAAGAAGATCGAGGACATCACAGACCTGGAGGGCTGGGAGGAGCTGCAGGACGAGGACAAGGAGGCCATCAACAAACATGTCTCAGGTACCAGGGTGTCCGCGGGGTCTTAAAAAGTATTAAAAGTTGATAAATCAATTTAGCGAAAAGTAAGGCTATTAAAAAGTATTAAAGGCCATTTTCCAAGGTATTACATTTTGTAGCTAGTTTTCAATAAGTATATAAATTGTCCAAAGAGGTTGTATTCTACAGTGTGCCTGAATGTAATCATTGCGTAGGTGTGTAGTGTGATTCTGTGTCGTTTATTTATGGCATCCCGTTGGATTTGACGTCATCTGAACAGGACATCGCGCGCTCTGCTTGATAGCGCGCGAAGGTCCGTTTACGCCGGTTGTTAAACAACATCGTTATGGGGGAATGCAAGTCTGCGTCCAAATGGTTGGAAGATAAGGAGGAAGGACAATCAATACTGTATATAGTCAATGTGAGGTAAAGTGTGTCGCCAAGGTAACCGGTTAGAACTCCAAGTGGCGATGAGGTCTTAAAATGTATGGAAAGGGTCTTAAAAAGGGTCTTAAAAGGTTTTACATTTGACTTCAGGATTCCTGCATATACATATATTTAAAAAATTAAATAACCGTTAAAAAGTCAAATAAAAGCAAAATTCCTTCTGTTGGGGAAAATACGAATTGTCTCCTTCACTATTATGGGTTTCTGATGGGCATGATACTGTGTGTGACCTTGCACTGTGTGACCTTGCACTGTGTGACCTTGCACTGTGTGACCTTGCAGCCTCCTCCTCGTAGATAGGAGAAGGCAGGGCATAATTCATGTTGTTGATACGAACGAGAGGACACATACGTTGTCTCCTCTCCTCTCTGAGGGGCAAAGAGCAACATTGCTTTTCCAGAGATGTCCCGACGCCTTCCCGACACCTGATGACGACAAACTGATTTACGACCCTGTTTGGTACCTCCTGACTTTACACTATATAAGCTGAAATAAGTTGAACCATATCCTTTGCATGTGACTTAACTCTGCTCCTTCTTGCAAGAATAAATTAGTACCTAACTATTGATCTTCAACCCGGTGTCGAGTGATATTTTCCTAACACTCAGTCACAGTTGCTTACAAGTAATGAAACATAAAAAATAGAACACAATATTCTTCTAAATAATATTCTTAAGGAATCTCATTTCATTTTCTCTTGCAGACCTGATGGCCAAAGTCAACTCGACCCCGAAGAAGAAGGTTCAGACGAAGCTGAACGCGTCGGGTCAGACGATGGCTCCTCCTTCCGACCCCACGCTCAACGCTCCACGCAAGTTCTCAGGCTTCACCGGTAACAGACAGGGTTTCTTATTCATTCACAAGAGATGAAACAGAACTACACACTGGTCAATATAGCAACACAATTAACTAATGCATTCTGAGAGCCTAACATATATTATTCTCACATGGAGGATCATACCACACTTGGTCTCAAATATCATTTTCATCCACCTTGATAAACTTGTAAAATGTAAAAATACTGTTATGACCTGGCTCAAAAGGCCACAACAAAGAGGAGACACACCATATCAACTAATGACTTGCTTTATATTTTGTTACTGTACATTTGTAATTCCACATGTATATTTTCTACTTTCTAGTTTATTTCTTTACATTTTTATTGTACAATGCCATTATGCTGCTGCAACACAAACATGTCCCTAATTGTGATTTTTATCCCCCTTCACTGTTCTTTCAGCTACGAAGGCCGGCAGCTCCAGCAGCCCGGGTCCTTCCTCCTCTTCCTCTTCTCCCTCCTCTTCCTCGCCCAGCCAAGGCAGCGCTCTGTCCTCTCAGCTGTGCGACCGCAACCACAAGGACTGTCTGCTCAGAGAGTTCAGGAAGCTCTGTGCCACGGTGGCCGAACACAACAGCTACAACACCAAGACGCAGATCATCGAGAAGTTCCTCAGGAAGGGCTCCGCCGGAGGTGAGGGGGGTAGAAAGCACATTGTTTGTATTCATTGTGTTTATGGGGTTTAGCGTCTGACATAATCCACTGGCAGCACTTCCACAACTAAAGGTTTAAAGGGGACCTATCATGCAAAATGCACTTTTTCATGTCTTTCATACATAAATGTGTCCCCGGTGTGTCAGGGAACTCACGCAGCGTCAGAAAATAAAACCCTCTCTCTTTTCCTCCGTACCCAAATCTCTAAAAACGGGGGAACAACGGAGCTGATCCAGATTTGCGTCCGATATGACGTAATATCTGAAATGTGGACCCACGGCCCTATCAGAAACGTTGCTATCAGAAACAATGCCCGACTGTTTTGGACGTAATATGGTCGGTGTTTACATTAGCATGGCTAACACTCAGAGCTAACCTGTACTGGAGAGCATGTGTGTGAAGAAGCAGGAAATAAAAAGGAACTCACCTTGTGGTATAACCGGCAAGAGAGAAAGCCTTTGAGCTCCATACTGTTTCAGAAACAATCCTTGATGTGGTTTGGAACATGATGGTGTTTTATCACAGCAGAATTGAACTGTATCTCCTTGTAATTCTGATCAGGCTAAGGACCCAGATCAGCGTTTCTCTAACAGGAAGTGAAATAGAGGGATATGAGGGATGTCTAAAATGCGTGATTTGTTTGGTATTTTGAGCAAAACACTTAATAGAAATGTTTTTTATATATTTGTATATATCTGAGACCCATAATATATGCCTAAATATAGCATGATAGGAGACCTTTAAAATCATATCTTCTTGCATCCTAGATAAGTTCCACGGAGATCTTTTCCTGACGGTGAAGCTGCTCCTGCCGGGCGTCGTGAAAAGTGTCTACAACCTGAACGACAAGCAGATCGCTAAACTCTTCAGCCGCATATTCAAATGCAACCAGGACGACATGGTGCGCGACCTGGAGCAGGTACGTGTCCTCCCACATCAACTCTAAATAAATAAAAAGGTTTCAACCAAAACCACATAGGCTGAATGATTTATTTCAACGCTAACAACCTCCTTACTAGCATTTATTTAAAGCTGTTTCATTGATGTTCTTAGTTTGAAAACACATTTCTCAGAGGATTTAACTCCAAATATATTCTCTCGACGTGTCTGAACATTATGAACTAATCGTTTTGTTTTTAGGGCGATGTGTCTGAGACGGTGCGGATGTTCTTCGAGGAGAGTAAATCGTTTCCTGCGGCGTCCAAAAGCCTCCTCACCATACAGGAAGTGGACGCCTCGCTGACCCGCCTCGCGCTGCTGACCAAGGAGGACGAGCAGCAGATTGAGCTGGAGGAAATCTCCAAAAAGTAAATCACTACATCATAATTTCATAAGAAGTAGTCTGGGTATAAAACTGTACATTCAAGGTCATTCAGTAAAAGACAGTTCAATCATCTCCTTCCCCCAATCCAAATGGTTCTTGAAGACCTTACGAAGGGTCAATGCTGCGTTCACACAGGTTTTCCAATTTCATGAGACGTCCGAAGTCTTTAAAAGCATCATAGAGCGAGAATTTTCCCGGTTGAGATCTAATCTTTCCGACTGTTGTTCCGTGATTAAGATCCGCTTCAAAATTATGTGAGTTTTTCTTTGTCCCGTGCTTCACCTTTTTCACCAAGTTTCATAAAAGTCTGCCGTGAAGTTTTTCTGTACTTCTGCTGACAGACAGACAGACAGACAGACAGACAGACAGACAGACAGGCAGACAGACAGACAGACAGACAGGCAGACAGACAGACAGGCAGACAGACAGACAGACAGACAGGCAGACAGACAGACAGACAGACAGACACAGACAGACAGACAGACAGACAGACACACATACCCCTTTCACACCAAGGCTTTTCCCCTTCTAGCTCCGTGCTAGAGCTTTTCTGGTTCAGAACCGGTTCTTCGGTTTAGCGCCGGCTCTTTTCACACCGCTCAGAGCCCGACTGGTGCTGCCGCTGCTGCGTCATGACGTCACAGTTTACGTCGCTGAGTTTCTCCCCAACGGAGCTCACCTCACAACAACAACGGGCCGAGGACTGCGTCGGGTCGATGATCGTGTTGCTTTTAATCATACGAAGCCAGATTAAATTAAATAACGACTTCTCCAACCTTATACTTTTCTCCAGAGTGCCGTGGTTCATTGTTTATTAATGTGTTTCAGCGGCATTTACCGACCGCTGCAGTGCTGGCTGCTCTTCCACGGGAGTGTATTCTCCCGTTAGCTCCGGGTTAGCTCACACGGCTCTAAAGTATTCACTGTCTGACTGTCACACAAGCAGCTGATACATATCCCCAGTTCCCCTTAAGTGAATGTGTGTCAGTCTGAATTGACGCTGTTTGGTGTCAGTCTGAATTGACGCTGTTTGGCATCACAACGCTGTTATGAAAGTTTCTCTGGTATAACATGGGTGATGTTAGCATAGCAACCGAAGCTAAACTGACTACTTGCTAAGCCGTTTAAACAGGCACTTTTTACCGGCGTATTTTTCATTATGATTCTACTTGTGATAGTCGGACATGACAACCTGTGCAGCCCATGTATTGATTCCATCCGATAGCTGCTATAATAACAAACAAAACGTCTGCCTGCTCTCCACAATGATCAATAACAGCGAACGGATGGTCAAAGTAAGGTACAAATAAACAGAATCACATGAAGCCTGGTTAGTGTTGCCTGACTTTATAAAGCGTGTTTTTTTTTTACAAGTGTGTGGTTGCGTTCTAGTCACTTTGCTCAGCACTACTGCTGGTTACAACTTTTATTTGCCGTACTCGCCTTAACTGTTATCTCAGGTTAATCTCGCCCCCCTCCGACGTAAGCGGTTCTTGCTTCTACACGGACAACTTTTTGGTGCTCGAAACGAACCGGATTCCGGAGCTTAGAGGCTGCTCCGCTGCGGTGTGAACAGGAAAACCCGGTGCTTTTCAAGCACCAGCACCGAACCGGCCCCGAAACACCGTTGGTGTGAATGGGGTATCAGACACACACACACACACACACAGACAGACAGACAGACAGACAGACAGACACACAGAGACACAGAGACACAGACACAGACACACACACACACAGACACACACACACACACACACAGACACACACACACACACAGACAGACAGACAGACAGACAGAGACACACACACACACACACACACACACACACACACACACACACACACACAGACACACAACACACACACACACACACACACACACACACACACACACACACACACACACACACACACACACACACACACACACACACACACACACACACACACACACACACACACACACACACACACAGAGCCGTAAACATGACCTTTTGCTGCAGGTAATTATGGATGTGTGTCCTGGTGCATTAAGTACTCATCAGTGCACAAAATGCATGTCCCGCTGTTTTAGAAATTGCTTTGACATTTTTGTAAAACAAGAAAAAGGGAACTATAGATTTCTGACATCTATCAAACGTTGTGTTAAGAATACTTAAAAAGGGAATGTGTCTGGATGCTATTAACAGGGGGAGGAGAGTCAGACACAGCTTCACCCGATTTACTTAACGTCTTAATACTAACTTTTTCTCCTTGCAGTCGTACCTCTCCAAGTAATGTTTTTATTTTGGCTTTTCAGTTATAGTATAAAAAAGATAGCTGTTTTCTCCGGGTTAATATCTGGTAGATAGATTTCTTTTCACAGTATTTTTGAATCTGGCAAATCTTATTTTGTTCTTGTTTTGTGTGCTCTGCTATTTCATTGTTGGTATTTGTTGTGTTTGCTGTTTTCTCCTTGTTCCTGTTTGTCAGCCTGAGGCGTGTCTAACTCACAGACGTCTGTATTTGACATGTTTCCCTCCACAGCAGCAGATGCCAGAGAGGGATTGTGTTTATTTGTCAAATATAACATTTACAGCTGTAAACAGACAGAAGCAATATGTTGTGCTGTGCTGAATAACATGTCTACCTGTGTCATCATGGATAAGGCAGGTTGAATTTCTGTTAACGGTAGGGTAGGTAAGTTTGAGAAACCGGCTCGAGATACACTTTCTGTTATATTCCATGGAATGCTCTTAACATCCTGATAGCAATGAATATCTGAAGTGCTTTGACAAAAAATCCATAAAGAAATATCATCTGTGGAAGCTGTAGTACTGTAAAAAGCACGACCAATCATCTGAGCCGGCCCGGCTAAAATAACTGGATGGCCTACCTGCCTGTCAGCCTTCCATCTGTGCACAAACTTATCTCGTGCCCTCATTGGTCATGTGCGCGTTCGTGTGTGTTGGAGGAGGGGCTCTGTAAGGAAGTGGGAGATTTTCTCCGGTTGTGTATTTTCAAATTCTAGCGATCTCGAGCCGGTTTCTCAAACTTACCTACCCCACCTTTAATTAAAGTTTTTTTTTTATATAACATATACTTATTTAGATTTATTTTGGAGCATTCCTGCTAGATTCTTCCTTTGTGAAATGCTGTAATAAACCATAATTTGCTTAATCTGCTTCTCTTTTCCTCACAGATGCACCGGTAATGACTTGAAATGCATAATTCGCCTTATAAAACACGACCTCAAGATGAATTCTGGAGCTAAACACGTGTAAGTGTCCAACAATCTTTCACTAATGCACATTCTCAAAGATATTGAAGTGACTGTTATGTTGTATATATTGATTGTTGAGCTTTTATTTAGGTCTTAATGTGTGCATATGCATAAATGTGTCTTTGATTGTGTAGGATATATATATATATATATACATATTTTTTATATATATTTGTTTTTGTATTCGGGATTGTGGGAAACAGTATTTCGATCGCTCTGTCTGTACACACAAACTGGAAGAGTGACATTAAAGTTGACTTTGATATATCTTGAACTCCTCCTTGTGTGTTGTTCAGCCTGGACGCTGTGGATCCAAACGCTTACGATGCCTTCAAGGCCTCTCGTAATCTGGGAGACGTGATCGAGCGGGTGTTGAGGAACCAGCAGGACGCGACTAACGGCTCCGGACCCCGAAAACTCCTCACTGTGGAGGCATCTCTCATGACCCCCGTGCAGCCCATGCTGGTGAGTGACACTCCTGAAATGTGAAAAATCAATAAATACACTCACTGATTCAGTAATGTAGTGTGTATCAGATTCAATGCAACACTTTAAAGGGGCACTATTGTGTTTTGGGTTTTTTCCCCCTTTCCTGTGACGTGTTGTATAGGTTTGTGTGCATGTAAATGGTCTAAAAAGGCTACACTTTCTAAGCCGTTGACCAATCAGAGCAGACTGACACCTGAACATCATCAGGAGAGGACTCTTTAAAGTAGAGACACCACATACTGATATACACCTGAACATCATCAGGAGAGGACTCTTTAAAGTAGAGACACTACATACTGATATACACCTGAACATCAGCAGAAGAGGACTCTTTAAAGTAGAGACACTACATACTGATATACACCTGAACATCAGCAGGAGAGGACTCTTTAAAGTAGAGACACTACATACTGATATACACCTGAACATCAGCAGGAGAGGACTCTTTAAAGTAGAGACACTACATACTGATATACACCTGAACATCAGCAGGAGAGGACTCTTTAAAGTAGAGACACCACATACTGATATACACCTGAACATCAGTAGGAGTGGACTCTTTAAAGTAGAGACACTAAATACTGATATACACCTGAACATCAGCAGGAGAGGACTCTTTAAAGTAGAGACACTACATACTGATATACACCTGAACATCAGCAGGAGAGGACTCTTTAAAGTAGAGACACTACATACTGATATACACCTGAACATCAGCAGAAGAGGACTCTTTAAAGTAGAGACACCACATACTGATATACACCTGAACATCAGCAGGAGAGGACTCTTTAAAGTAGAGACACTAAATACTGATATACACCTGAACATCAGCAGGAGAGGACTCTTTAAAGTAGAGACACCACATACTGATATACACCTGAACATCAGCAGGAGAGGACTCTTTAAAGTAGAGACACTAAATACTGATATACACCTGAACATCAGCAGGAGAGGACTCTTTAAAGTAGAGACACTACATACTGATATACACCTGAACATCAGCAGGAGAGGACTCTTTAAAGTAGAGACACCACATACTGATATACACCTGAACATCAGCAGGAGTGGACTCTTTAAAGTAGAGACACTAAATACTGATAAACACCTGAACATCAGCAGGAGAGGACTCTTTAAAGTAGAGACACTACATACTGATATACACCTGAACATCAGCAGGAGAGGACTCTTTAAAGTAGAGACACTACACACTGATATACACCTGAACATCAGCAGGAGAGGACTCTTTAAAGTAGAGACACTACACACTGATATACACCTGAACATCAGCAGGAGAGGACTCTTTAAAGTAGAGACACCACATACTGATATACACCTGAACATCAGCAGGAGAGGACTCTTTAAAGTAGAGACACTACACACTGATATACACCTGAACATCAGCAGGAGAGGACTCTTTAAAGTAGAGACACCACATACTGATATACACCTGAACATCAGCAGGAGAGGACTCTTTAAAGTAGAGACACTACACACTGATATACACCTGAACATCAGCAGGAGAGGACTCTTTAAAGTAGAGACACCACATACTGATATACACCTGAACATCAGCAGGAGAGGACTCTTTAAAGTAGAGACACTACATACTGATATACACCTGAACATCAGCAGGAGAGGACTCTTTAAAGTAGAGACACTACATACTGATATACACCTGAACATCAGCAGGAGAGGACTCTTTAAAGTAGAGACACTACATACTGATATACACCTGAACATCAGCAGGAGAGGACTCTTTAAAGTAGAGACACTACATACTGATATACACCTGAACATCAGCAGGAGAGGACTCTTTAAAGTAGAGACACTACATACTGATATACACCTGAACATCAGCAGGAGAGGACTCTTTAAAGTAGAGACACTACACACTGATATACACCTGAACATCAGCAGGAGAGGACTCTTTAAAGTAGAGACACCACATACTGATATACACCTGAACATCAGCAGGAGAGGACTCTTTAAAGTAGAGACACCACATACTGATATACACCTGAACATCAGCAGGAGAGGACTCTTTAAAGTAGAGACACTAAATACTGATATACACCTGAACATCAGCAGGAGAGGACTCTTTAAAGTAGAGACACCACATACTGATATACACCTGAACATCAGTAGGAGAGGACTCTTTAAAGTAGAGACACTAAATACTGATATACACCTGAACATCAGCAGGAGAGGACTCTTTAAAGTAGAGACACCACATACTGATATACACCTGAACATCAGCAGGAGAGGACTCTTTAAAGTAGAGACACTACATACTGATATACACCTGAACATCAGCAGGAGAGGACTCTTTAAAGTAGAGACACTAAATACTGATATACACCTGAACATCAGCAGGAGAGGACTCTTTAAAGTAGAGACACTACATACTGATATACACCTGAACATCAGCAGGAGAGGACTCTTTAAAGTAGAGACACCACATACTGATATACACCTGAACATCAGCAGGAGAGGACTCTTTAAAGTAGAGACACTACATACTGATATACACCTGAACATCAGCAGGAGAGGACTCTTTAAAGTAGAGACACTACATACTGATATACACCTGAACATCAGCAGGAGAGGACTCTTTAAAGTAGAGACACTACATACTGATATACACCTGAACATCAGCAGGAGAGGACTCTTTAAAGTAGAGACACTACATACTGATATACACCTGAACATCAGCAGGAGAGGACTCTTTAAAGTAGAGACACTACATACTGATATACACCTGAACATCAGCAGGAGAGGACTCTTTAAAGTAGAGACACTACATACTGATATACACCTGAACATCAGCAGGAGAGGACTCTTTAAAGTAGAGACACTACATACTGATATACACCTGAACATCAGCAGGAGAGGACTCTTTAAAGTAGAGACACTACATACTGATATACACCTGAACATCAGCAGGAGAGGACTCTCCTTGCATACTTTTAGAAGTATTTTCTGCCTTTTCAGATGTCTAGCCTCCTCTCTTTTTTTACACGTCACACTTCTTTCCAGCTGTGCCACAGTTGTGTTCCTGTTATCTTGGTACTTTTTTGTTTCTTTCCGATAGCGATAATGGCCAAAAGCACAAAAATATAAAGCAAATTGTTAAAATAACTTCAATTCTCGAGTGGATGTGAAAGTTGAGTTTCTGCGACAGCAAAGTCAAAAACAGAAGCTCACTTTTGACTTTGGAGCAACTTTTAGGAAACTTTGAATGAAAAGTAAGTGAGAATCTGTTCATTACTGACAGCTTGTTGTTGTTTTGTCTTTTGTGTTTTTTCAGGCAGAGGCATGTAAATCCATCGAGTACGCCATGAAGAAATGTCCCAATGGGATGTACTCGGAGATCAAATACGACGGAGAACGTGTGCAGGTCCACAAGAACGGAGACATCTTCAGCTACTTCAGCCGCAGCCTGAAGCCAGTGCTGCCACACAAAGTCAGTGTACACACACACACACACACACTCACACACACACACAACACACACACACACACACACACACACACACACACACACACACACACACACGACACACACACACTCACACACACACTCACACTCACACGTCACACTCACACTCACACACACACACACTCACACTACACACACGCACGCACACGCACACTCACACACACACACACTCACACGCACACGCACACTCACACTCACACTCACACCACACACAAGCACACAGCACTCACACTCACCACTCACACCTCGACCGCACCCCACACGCACTCACACTCACACTCAACCACCTCACACTCACACACACACACACTCACACTCACAATCACACTCACACTCACACACACACACACTCACACTCACACTCACACTCACACTCACACACACACACACTCACACTCACAGCATGAGAGGCTGAATCCCAATTAGTATGACAGTGCGTGTCAGAGGAGGATCTGCTCAGCGATGTCCCTGCAGGGTTAGCGACTCCAAGGTATTTTCCCAGCGTGTAATTCAGAATTCCCCCTCGAGGTTTTCCAGCATTTGCTCCCTCAGCGTGAGGCCGGGAGCCTCAAACATGCACGGATAAATAGCTCCACATGATGATCATTAGCTCGTTCAAACCACGAGAGGTAGCTGCTGAACACACAATATTTATCTCCAAACCCCAGGACACTTCAGAGAGGAAATCAAGAGGAATATAGGCTTTTTGTGTGAGTGACGATATGCAGGAATATATCCAAATGCTAAAGGACGGTCTCTCTATTTTCTCTCACTACTGCAGGCTTTTTAAAGAGGACATATTAGGCTCATTTTCAGGTTCATATTAGTATGTTGTGCCTCTTCTGTGACATAACCAGTACAGGAGAAGAAAACCCCCAAAAACCACGGATGTATAATAAGAACTGGATACAGCGTGGGAGGCGGGGCCTCGTTCTTTCCTATGAGAGTTGCTCATTGGCACATGAAGACAAAATGGCCCAACTTTTGAGAGAGCGAAACGTCA
Source organism: Trematomus bernacchii (assembly GCF_902827165.1). Taxonomy (NCBI): domain Eukaryota; kingdom Metazoa; phylum Chordata; class Actinopteri; order Perciformes; family Nototheniidae; genus Trematomus; species Trematomus bernacchii. Next base: position 216,222 of record NW_022987881.1, on the reverse strand, counting down.
CAAAAGTATTCATATAATCATATAATACGTTCTTATTGTGCATCCATGGGTAAAGGTAAAACTCATGTAGTACTGAACACGTCACATGAACGTGCCGGGCGGCGCGGTCCCGTGGGTTAGTTCATAATGCAGAGGAAAATAACTCAGAATAACGTTATTAGCACATTTTACAACTTGAGGACCGAATGTTTTTTAATAAGGGCTATACAAACGTTCATACTGGGTAGTTTATTTAGTTTAAAAAAAATTATCCAACGATTTACAGACGTCTCTTTCCCAATGTAAGTCAATGGGAAAAAGTCTTTCCGGGCCCAGCGACTGATACGAAAGTGTAGTACCGCCGTTTGGCCACAACGAATATTTCCCTCAGAGTCCGGCGCACTTCCTGGGGGCTTGCCAAAAACACACATTAGTTTTGATGAGGATATCTGGAGTTTCTGAATCACTGCTCCATATCTACTCTGGACTCTTTAGACAATGTGTTTTTACTGTATCAAGCCTATTGTAAAATGCTTTATAAGTTGTTTCAAATGCGTCACATGTCCGCTCAGTTTTCTCACCGCTGTGTGTGTGTTTTGTGTCTCAGGTGGCACATTTCAAGGAGTTCATCCCTCAGGCGTTCGTGGGAGGCGAAAACATGATCTTAGACGCTGAGGTGCTTCTGATCGACACCAACACTAGCAAGCCTCTGCCCTTTGGGAGCCTGGGAGTTCACAAGGTGAGAGCACAGCAGCCATTAATCTCCTTTTTTCATTCTTTTATTTCCCGTCTACATGATTTACACTTTCCTCTCCCTGCAGAAAACGGCCTTCCAAGATGCCAAAGTGTGCCTTTTTGTCTTTGACTGCATCTACTTCAACGGCGTGAGTCTCATGGAGAGGTAATGTGTGCTCATTCAGAAAAAGGTGCTGATTGTAATGATGCAAGCATGCACTTTTTATTGTTTTAAAGTCACTCACACTGAAGCCTTTGTTCTGTCTTACTGTTTTGCCCTTTCTTGTTTTAAAAGTTTACGTTAAGTAGTTTTACTTCAGATTTTCTACACTCTTAAAACTAGTCCTACAATGTCTGCTTGGAGTAACATTTATGAAGCATATTTAAAGAAATTAAAGAGCTTTGGTTGATTAATTGTGTAAAATATATCAACCTACATTTGAAAGTTCCTACGTAGTTAAAGTGGACCTATCATGCTATATTTGAATAATATAGTGTCGGACCATACCTATATAAGGCATATTTATACTTTTTTTTTTTCAAAATACCAAACAGATCATGCATTTTAGCCATGCCTCATTTCGCTCAATTTGACAATTTATAGCTCTGTTTTTGCAAGGGCTGATTCAGTGAGAACAGCACCATCTACAGGCCTGGCATATGTACTACAGCGTCTCCAGCGCTTTCGAACGGCAATGGCCGTGGCTGTCTCCTCCTGATTGGTGGAGTTGGCCCAATAGCCGTAGCGCCACCGTCCTGACGTCAGGACAGTGTTCAAATCTGGATCAGTTTTTATCAGATCCGTTGCAGCCCCTTTTTTAGAGATTTGGGTATGGAGGAAAATAGAGAGGGTTGTGTTTTCTGACACTTGGTGAGTTCCCTGGAACACCGGGGACACATATTCATGTAGAAAAGACGTACAAAAGTGCATTTTGCATGATAGGTCCCCTTTAAGAAACAACAATTATTTCCCCCCAAATGTTTTATCAATCATATAAACACACACACACTAAAGCACAACAGTATTTCTTCTCATGATCATGATGATTCATTCTAGATAAATAGAAGTACAATCTGCCTGACATTTATTTCAAGGCTTGACCACCACACATAGCTTTCACTTTCACATAGACATGTATATCTATGTATTCATAATTATCTTCACTCATATCTGTTTATAACTCAACTACCACGTTTCACCTATTCCTCTGTTGTCACTTCTATCTTTGCTGTTTTCTTCAGTTTCTTTATTCTCATCGTATTATTCTGCTGCTGCTAAAACACCTGATTTCCCTTAAGAGATGATTAAAGTGTTTTCTTTGATCTTCTCCTCTCTCCTGATGTCCTGCAGGCCTCTGAGTGAGCGCAGGAAGTTCCTGCGAGACAACATGGTGGAGGTTCCCAACAGGATCCTGTTCTCAGAGATGAAGCACGTCACTGTGAGGAAAACTCTGACATCACTTGGCTTACGACTGTCATAATACAAGTGCAATAGCTCATCATATCGTGTGTGTGTGTGTGTGTGTGTGTGTGTGTGTGTGTGTGTGTGTGTGTGTGTGTGTGTGTGTGTGTGTGTGTGTGTGTGTGTGTGTGTGTGTGTGTGTGTGTGTGTGTGTGTGTGTGTGTGTGTGTGTGTGTGTGTGTGTGTGTGTGTGTGTGTGTGTGTGTGTGTGTGTGTGTGTCAGAGGGCGGGAGATCTGGCAGACATGATCACTCGAGTCATCAGAGAGGGACTGGAGGGCCTCGTGCTCAAAGACCTGAAGGTGAGTAGAGAACCAACATGGAAATTACTGTCTAATCTGTTGAAGGATTCTGAAAATGTGTAAAATGTTACACTTCATGATTAATGGTGTGTGTGTGTGTGTGTGTGTGTGTGTGTGTGTGTGTGTGTGTGTGTGTGTGTGTGTGTGTGTGTGTGTGTGTGTGTGTGTGTGTGTGTGTGTGTGGTGTGTGTGTGTGTGTGTGTGTGTGTGTGTGTGTGTGTGTGTGTGTGTGTGTGTGTGTGTGTGTGTGTGTGTGTGTGTGTGTGTGTGTGTGTGTGTGTGTGTGTGTGTGTGTGTGTGTGTGTGTGTGTGTGTGTGTGTGTGTGTGTCAGGGCACGTATGAGCCGGGGAAGCGTCACTGGCTGAAGGTGAAGAAGGATTATCTGAATGAAGGAGCGATGGCCGACACCGCGGACCTGGTGGTGCTGGGAGCTTTCTACGGGAAGGGATCAAACGGTGTGTGAAGCCACAAACATCCACTGTCAATGTGTGTGTGTGTGTGCTTTAATCCTGTAAGAAAAAGTGTGACTGGGGACATCCTTCAGTTTACTGAGACACATTAGTATACAGTACACTACAAAAACCTTTACATTCTTGAAAAGAAACTGATTTCTCAATAGTTTTGCATAAAAGATTAATGAATAAAACATACATTTGATTTTTCTATGAAAGAACAGTTGCAAAAAATGTATTCTGAGTGAATATCGTGCACGTGGAGAGAGGTAGAATAACATGCAGTGTGATGACGAGCTTATAAACAACGAATCGGATGAGACCAATTGTCAGAAGTGGGAAGTAGAACTGCGGCTGTGAAAAAGTCCCAAAGAGGTGGATTTAAGAAGACTAGTTTTGGGAAGTTAAGTGAAATTATAAAGTGTGGTAGTATCAATATATCCTCAGGTAACACTTCCCCTCTTCTTCATGTCTCTTCTACATCAACATGTGTCCCCTCTTCTTCATGTCTCTTCTACATCAACATGTGTCCCCTCTTCTTCATGTCTCTTCTACATCAACATGTGTCCCCTCTTCTTCATGTCTCTTCTACATCAACATGTGTCCCCTCTTCTTCATGTCTCTTCTACATCAACATGTGTCCCCTCTTCTTCATGTCTCTTCTACATCAACATGTGTCCCCTCTTCTTCATGTCTCTAATGCCCTTCTTCAGTTCATCAACATGTGTCCCCTCTTCTTCATGTCTCTTCTACATCAACATGTGTCCCCTCTTCTTCATGTCTCTTCTACATCAACATGTGTCCCCTCTTCTTCATGTCTCTTCTACATCAACATGTGTCCCCTCTTCTTCATGTCTCTTCTACATCAACATGTGTCCCCTCTTCTTCATGTCTCTTCTACATCAACATGTGTCCCCTCTTCTTCATGTCTCTTCTACATCAACATGTGTCCCCTCTTCTTCATGTCTCTTCTACATCAACATGTGTCCCCTCTTCTTCATGTCTCTTCTTCATCAACATGTGTCCCCTCTTCTTCATGTCTCTTCTTCATCAACATGTGTCCCCTCTTCTTCATGTCTCTTCTTCATCAATATGTGTCCCCTCTTCTTCATGTCTCTTCTTCATCAACATGTGTCCCCTCTTCTTCATGTCTCTTCTACATCAACATGTGTCCCCTCTTCTTCATGTCTCTTCTACATCAACATGTGTCCCCTCTTCTTCATGTCTCTTCTACATCAACATGTGTCCCCTCTTCTTCATGTCTCTTCTACATCAACATGTGTCCCCTCTTCTTCATGTCTCTTCTTCATCAACATGTGTCCCCTCTTCTTCATGTCTCTTCTTCATCAACATGTGTCCCCTCTTCTTCATGTCTCTTCTACATCAACATGTGTCCCCTCTTCTTCATGTCTCTTCTACATCAACATGTGTCCCCTCTTCTTCATGTCTCTTCTACAATCAACATGTGTCCCCTCTTCTTCATGTCTCTTCTACATCAACATGTGTCCCCTCTTCTTCATGTCTCTTCTACATCAACATGTGTCCCCTCTTCTTCATGTCTCTTCTACATCAACATGTGTCCCCTCTTCTCCATGTCTCTTCTACATCAACATGTGTCCCCTCTTCTTCATGTCTCTTCTTCATCAACATGTGTCCCCTCTTCTTCATGTCTCTTCTTCATCAACATGTGTCCCCTCTGTGTAAAGAGACTCTGAAAGTTTCAGGAACAAAGATTCGCTCTCTTTTTGTCCTGATCCATTTCTATAAAAACCTGTCTGAAAATGAGCTGATCAGATTTTGGCCACTTTATGATGTCATAACGATGTTTTGGCTTGTGTTACCATTAGCCAATCAGCAACCAAGGTAACCCCCCCCCCCCCACCTTATCACCTGAATCTCCTCCTAGAGCACCATTGAGTTCTTTTTAACCAAATCTCTCTTAGAGGGGCGTGGGGAGGGGCTCCTTATTTTCATCTAAAGTAACAGACAGAGAATCAGCACTTTGGAAACAGGGCTGAAACAGAGGGGATTATGGGATGCTGCAATGATCTGTTTGGTGTTTCAGCCAATCAGAGACAGGCTCTGGATATATCTGAGACCTGTGATATATTGATGAAAAACAGTATAATAGGGGACCTTTAAGTGAAATTATAAAGTGTAGTAGTATCTATATATCCTCAGGTAACACTCCCCCCTAATGTCCCTCCTAATGCAATGTGTGTGTTCTCCCACCAGGGGGCATCATGTCCAGTTTCCTGCTGGGATGTTACGACCCTCACTCTAAGAAGTGGTGCACCGTCACTAAGTGCTCCGGCGGCTTCGATGACGCCATGTTGGCTCGACTCCAGAAGGAGCTGGACATGATCAAAATCAGCAAGGTCAGCACAAATCCACCTGCCGGCCACACTGAGCCAGGCAGTAACCGTCAAGTCTTCTCTGATTTCTCCCCACTTGAAAGGGACTTGAAACATCTACTGGACTTTGAACAGGATTCCACTCCAATGACACAGTTACTTTGACTTTTTCAGTCTTTTATTTCAGCAGTTTTACTTTAAACAAACTTCCATTTAGTTGCTGAATGGGTCTTTTAGGTGAAAAACCTTTGAAGACAAGAAAGATGCATTTAGGCTACTTGCAATAGTTATTAAAATAAATAAATCATGCAAACAATACACGGACACTGCTGCCTTATTTACGAATATTTTACAAATAAACTGGGCAGACTGAACTCATTTTAAACATGAGATCAATCTCTAAACCAAAGCTTTTTTTTTTAAATCTCAGCAAATTTAATGAACTGGATTTTATTAGAAATGTTTTTATCGAATCAAAATAATTATTTGTAATTCCAGATTTAGTAATTGTCCAAACATCCTGTGTGTGTGTGTGTGGTGTGTGTGTGTGTGTGTGTGTGTGTGTGTGTGTGTGTGTGTGTGTGTGTGTGTGTGTGTGTGTGTGTGTGTGTGTGTGTGTGTGTGTGTGTGTGTGTGTGTGTGTGTGTGTGTGTGTGTGTGTGTGTGTGTGTGTGTGTGTGTGTGTGTGTGTGTGTGTGTGTGTGTGTGTGTGTGTGTGTGTGTGTGTGTGTGTGTGTCTTTGTGTAGGAACCCAGCAAAATCCCCGGCTGGATAAAAGTCATCAAGAACTATTATCCAGATTTCATTATCCGGGATCCTCAGGTGAGATTACACTTTTACACACATTAGTATTTCCCACATGAAAACTACAGTAGTATATGTGCCGCCCTTTAAATGAAGCCATGAGCATCTCTTGCATATCTCTTTCTTCAGATAAATGACTCTAAATTGCTTAGAGATTATAAGTAACAGAGCGAAGAACCTTAAAATAGTCCAACGTGAAAACCCTTTAGTTTCTGAGATTGAAAATATTTGATTGAAATGATTTCTTAGTAAGAAAATAGTGATGAATTCTCCACACTTCCTTTCTTTAACAGTAATAGTCCTGTACCCCAGACAGTACAGACAGTTGGAATTGCTTTATTTTTCATTTCCTGGTTATATTACTCCTTGTATTTCTGTTTCCTCCGCTGCAGAAAGCTCCGGTCTGGGAGATCACCGGCGCAGAGTTTTCCAAATCAGAAATGCACACGGCTGACGGCATCTCCATCCGATTCCCCCGCATGACGCGCATCCGAGACGACAAGGACTGGAAGACCGCCACCAACCTAGAGCAGCTCAGGGTGGGATATCTGCCTTTCATTATATACACGTGCTGCTGCCGGGATGTGATGCATTGGTGGAAATACATATCGGTCAGAGGGCAGGAATAGTTGATAGTTGTGTGGAATTTAACGGCAAAAGTTTTTAATTATAGTAAAAGTCTATTTTATAATATATTTTGTACTATTATTTAATCAAAGTATATATTATACATACCTGATCATATACTGCTCACTCAGTAAGTTTGTGTTTTACAGTGGATTTAAACTTATTCCGTATATTTGATGTGTATCCATAGATAGATATTTAGCTTTTTACTGTTGACGTGTATATATGAACTGTTTGTGTTCATGTTGTTATATTTCTAACTCATATGCAATGCCGTGTTAACATGCTGCTAAAGAAACGAAAGTAAACATGATCAACTTTTATTAAAAGGACATAACTGAGGTAAAAAAAGGCAAACTTATCCAATTTAACAAGTTAATGGAGTCATTCCATCAATAATGTGTGTCAGACCTTTGTTTCTCTACTTCATTACGTTACATTGCATTGAGCTGAGGCTTTTATCCAAAGCGACTTACAATAAGTGCATTCGACCAAGAAGATACAAACTTTGAAGAATCAAATCAAGTTTCAAATCAAATCAAGTTTTATTTATATAGCACATTTAAAAGCGATTTTTGGTCGAGCCAAAGTGCTGTACATGGAATAAAAACACATTACTACAATCACAATAAAAGACAATAATATAGAAATATAAAAAACAGGGAATAGTCAGGAGTCGTGCTCCGCTCTGACTAGAAGGCCAGATAGTCCAGTCTCAAGGTAACAAAGGCATTAATAACCCTTTCTAGATCTTTAAAAGATAAATACGACTTGGTTTTGGCCAATAATCTTATTTAAAAAAAGAAAACAGAATCATATAAGTTCATCAGGTTTCAAGTGCTACTCAACTGGCTTTAGATAAGCGAGTCCTTTGTTAGTATATAAGTGCTGTGTTAGTAATTCTCTCACTCCAAGTGGAGTCGAAAGAGATGAGTTTTCAGTCTGCGCTGGAAGATGTGTAAGCTTTCTGCTGTCCTGATGTCAATGGGGAGCTCATTCCACCATTTTGGAGCCAGGATAGCAAACCCACGTGTTTCTGCTGATGGGAACTCGGGTCCCCCTCGCAGTGAGGGTGCAGCGAGCCGTTTGGCCGATGCAGAGCGGAGTGCACGTGCTGAAAAACATTAGTGTCATTTATATAATAGTACATCAAAAACTAAGTCCTATCTCTTCAGAACGAGTACTTTTACTTCTGATCATTTAAAGGTGGGGTAGGTAAGTTTGAGAAACCGGCTCGAGATACACTTTTTGTTATATTCCATGGAATGCTCTTAACATCCCGATAGCAATGAATATCTGAAGTGCTTTGACAAAAAATACATAACAAAAATGTCATCTGTGGAAGCTGTAGTACTGTAAAAAGCACGACCAATCATCTGAGCCGGCCCGGCTAAAATAACTGGATGGCCTACCTGCCTGTCAGCCTTCCATCTGTGCACAAACTTATCTCGTGCCCTCATTGGTCATGTGTGCGTTCGTGTGTGTTGGAGGAGGGGCTCTGTAAGGAAGTGGCAGATTTTCTCCGGCTGTGTATTTTCAAATTCTAGCGATCTCGAGCTGGTTTCTCAAACTTACCTACCCCACCTTTAAGTACATTTAGCTGATTCTGTACTTTTACTGAAGTGAGCTTTTCAATGCAGGACTTTTACCTGTAATGGAGTATTTTGACTTGAATGTGGTGGTACTTTTACTAAAGTACATGATCTGAATACTTCAAACACTGGTGAACGTGTTCCTCCTGTCTGAAGCTCGTGTTTCTTCTCTCTTCAGGAGCTGTTCCGCATCTCGAAGGAGAACTGTGACTTTAAAGTAACGGCCGGACCCTCGGCTAACGACGGGAAGGGATCCTCAGGAGACAGCGGAGGAAGCTCCCCCTCCTCATCCTCACATGGAGCCCCTCCACCCAAGAAGACCAGTGAGTGCTTCACCCACACAAACTCATAGTATGTGGAAACATATGAGAATACTCTCGGTATAGTTTGTTGAAAACGAGTTATAGTACAGTATGTCAAAAAAGATGAAGTATACAGTAGTACAAGTACAATTAGTAAAGTATGGCAAAACATTTTTGTAAAATGTCAAATTATAAAAGTTGCAAAAGGAAAAAGTCATATGAAAGTAGGTCAGAAATTAAAACCCACAAAATGTCATTTGATCTTAGAACGGCATCCTCAATTGGAATTTTTTAGTAAATTAAAGACTTATCTTTTTAACTTGGCTTATCATTTTAAGTATGTTCATGTTTTATTGTTTTTACATATTTTAATTATGTTCCTCATTTGTTATTGTGAATTTTCTGTCATACTCCGTAGAGCACTTTGGGCTGCGTCAAGCATGAAAGGTGCTATATAAATAAAGTTTATTATATTATAGTTTGCAGACATTTTTTTGTAAAACAAGTAGGGATGCTCCGATCGATCGGCCGCTGATCGATATCGGCCGATATTCATTCTCTGCCGATCGATCGGTGCTCTCTATAAATGCCGATCAGGAGAGCCGATCACATGACGTAAAATACATGACACTTTTCTCTCGCCAAAATGGCTTCACCGGTCTGGCAGTATTTTAAGGTGTCCGAAAAAGACAGTAAAATAGCGGTATGCAACGTGTGTGTGAAGCAGAAATCCTGCAGCTCCACCCGCTGTGACGGACCGGTGAGCGGAGCAGAACACACACTAAGAGTTAGACCTAACACACTTAGCTATTTTATCTACCTCTGGAACTAGCTAAACTAGTTATACATATATTTATTCTTCACTGTCGGGTCACTCATTACTGGATCAGTGAGCTGCATGAGACGATGACAGGCTGTCAGGAGAGAGGGAGAGAGAGAGAGAGAGAGAGAGAGAGAGGGAGAGTTATTATCCAAAGTTAATGTAAACTTGAATAATGTACTTCATTTGAATGTAATAATTATGTTGGTTGTTGTTTGTGGGAGCTCCAGATTCCCCTGGGAGCATTTCCCCTTCCACTAGTTTTGTTTTTAATAAGGACGAGAGCTTGAAACAAAATATGAATAAAACGCTGCCGTTTGAATCGATAGCGTTTAACAGACGGGCGCTGTTTGGGGCGTTACGTTACGAAATACTACGCAGACAGCGCTAAACTAAACTAAACTATGCGGTACTATTAAATCCACATAAACTACACATCACAGCAAAGAGGCCAGATCAATGAAACCAGGATGCATCCTTTACCATCAAACTGGATCTAAACACAGCTGCCTGTGAGCTTGATCAATACTTTCTGATGTTATATTTATGATATGCTACTTATCAGCTACATGGCCCTAACGTGTGAAGTTATACAAGCATTTGTACCAGTGCTTTTCACACGTAGACTCTTGCTGGCCAGAGGAGCTGGAGTGAGTCAACAACAACACACAGACATATCTGAGAAGTGATCAGGATGAGTAGAAAGAGGAAAAGGAAAAGACAGATGAAGAGACCAGGAGGGTCAGAGCAGGAGACGAAGAGACCAGGAGGGTCAGAGCAGGAGGAAGAGGAGGAGATGAAGAGACCAGGAGGGTCAGAGCAGGAGGAAGAGGAGGAGATGAAGACATTAGTGAAGAAGAAGACATGTATGTGAGGAATAAAGATGAAGTGTCAGAAAGAGGGACAGAGGCAGGGATCAGGAGGCAGAGGAGACTCCAGCTGGACCACATGGTATGTTCTTATTCTCCTCACATATTCCATCACAGCAGCACAATCTAGCAGCTCTTAGTATAGACACATATTGAAATGTGTTGCTGCACAGGTCACCTTTAGCTCTCTGAAGAGATGGGTGATGTTATTTGTGTACTTCATTATAACTAAGAAGCTTTACTGTACGTACAGTAAACAGAGTTCTAGGTATCATGAGTATTTTCTGCTGTTTTATACCATATGTTAGTTTGTTGTTCTGAACACCTTGTTTCTCTTGTGCATTAAGAACACTTGTGTTAGGGCATGATTTAACAATAAATAGGTTATACAGTATAAAATACCACGTACTTGTCCGCCCTCCCATGCCACCCTGGCATGACCTCTTTGCCCCATGTAAAATGTTCTAGAACCGCCACTGAGTAGTAGTACAAGTAGTATAGTATGTCCAATTGTTTTTGTAAATTATAGTATGTTGCAAAAGGAAAAAGTCACAGTAAAGTAGGTCGAAAAATCTTGTAAAAGAAATCATAGTATAGTATGACAGCATTTTTTTTAAAGAAAGTCAGTAAAGTATGTCGAAAAATATCGTGAAGTCATCAGGTAAAATGTTGTATGCACTTCATGTTTATTTCTGCAAAACCTGTACGAACAACTTTAATTTGACAAGTAAAACAGGAAGAAATGTGGTGACTGCATCAAACACACAAAACAACGACCCGTGTGATGATGTTGATTAAACCAAATCAAATGTTTTATGCACTTCATGTTTATTTCCGTACGAAACACCTACATTTGACAAGTAAAACAGAAACACTCTGCATTAAACACACACAAAACGACCTATTTAGATGTCAGATCTGCATTTTTCTGATATCTCATGAATCACATGCTCTCTCTCTCTCTCAGACCCCAGGACCCCCAAACCAAAGCCGATCAAATCTGAGCCTCGCACTCCTGGATACGACACTCCCAGTGCCAAGAAGGTATGAAACTCACAGCACTATGTTGATGTTAATTATCGCAGACATCTTGATGGACTAACGGTTCTGTTTCCCCTCAGGTGAAGGTGGAGGTGAAGGTGGAGAAGGAGGTGAAGATGGAGAAGATGGAGAAGGAGGTGAAGACTGAGAGCGTTCACAGTAACGGGAAAACACAAAACAAACCAACGGCTCAAATCCTGAAGCCTAGGAACGATAAGGTTGGTCATGTGACTTTCAACAAATAAGACAACACATTCAAATGTTTCTTTTGTATGTAAAACTATTAACATTCTGCAGTTTAAGAGGTTAAATGGCTCTTTAGTTTAAAATGTCGCAACACGGCACATGGAGTTATAAACAAATAGTTAAAAAGGTCAAACTAAGAGCTCCCGAGTGATGCTAATAATTCCTTATTTTACAGGAAGTGTTCAGTTCACTGTGGTTACTAATTACACCGTTAAACCTGTGTTTGATTTTCCAATTAACTTTGATTCACCTTGAGATGTATGACTATAAACAAGCCCAAAAGAGCGAGAAACAAGCCTTCAAAAAATCAGGAAGGCTGTGAACAAATCAAAGTTAATTGGGAAATGAAACAAACCTAAAAGCTTGTGTTTCTTGGTCTATTGGGCGTATTTATAATCATGACAGCATAACATGTCAGCGCTAAACAATTGAAACCCAAACTGTCTCATTTAACGTGCCCTGAATACTAGGCTGTATTTACAAAGCTCACAAAGAAAAGTATTTAAAGTCACTCGACTGATAAATAACAACATCATACATTCGAACACGTGACAATCCCGTAAAAAATGCATGTGAAACGTAGCTTGATTTTTCACAGATTGATATATTTCCCAGAGAGAACGATATAATAACTTCAGTGTGTTTCCCTCAGACGCTGCTGGACATCTTCAGCGGCGTGAAGCTCTTCCTGCCCTCCTCGGTGCAGGACTTCGACAAACTGAGGCGGTACTTCGTGGCGTACGACGGAGACCTGGTGGCCGACTTCGAAGTCTCCATGGCAACGCACACGCTGGGCGCCCCCGGCGACGACAGCTCGGCTCACAAAGTGACGCCCAGCTGGATCTGGGAGTGTATCCGCAAGAGGCGTGTCGTCCCTGCCTGTTGAAATATACAACACACTGTTAAGCGTTTTTTTAAGAGAAAGGGTGTGGACACTAAAGGCTTCCTTATCGTGCCCAAGGCTTTAATTACTCACACTGCTATCAGGTCGTTTTATTTATTCTTTCCAAGCAGAGAATACATTAGGTTTGGGCTTTTTAGTTTTATCATTTTGAATACTGGGGATAGATGGTTGTAGTTAGGGTTTACTGACGACAGTGTGTATGAGAGAGTGTCCTGTCGAAGTAGTTTTTGTAAGAACATGACGTTGAAGCAGCTACACATGAAATGCATTTTACAAACATCATGTAACAAACCTCGGTAAAGGCCTGGAAATGAATACGCAGCAGAAAAAATATCGTGCATTATTTTTACCGCCTGAGTGGAACATTTTGCGAGCGATTAAACCCCGGCTCAAGAACTGAGAAAAGAATGATTTGTCTGCCGAGAGGAATAAACAAAATGCTGATAAATAAAATAAAATGTCTCCTCCGTGACTTCATGCTTTGTCTTTTGTGTAAATTGTGCTCGCAGCAGTTTGTACTGTACAGGAGAAGTGGAAGGATTATAGATGATAATGGATTTGCATTTATATAGCGCCCATGTACAAGGTGCCAAACTGCTCGTCGTCTAATGTAATGCTAATTCATTGCTGACATAACAACTGTCCTCCAGAAATTACCATCATATGCAGAGTTTGCACAGGAAACCTGAATTAATGATACATCAAATTGACCTCTTTGTTATAAGAATTTAGTTGTATGTGCTTGTACAATCACCTTAAAAAGTGGTGAGGGGTATGTTTACATTGTTTTACATTACATGTCACTTATCCAATCCCCACAGGAGCAATTTGGGGAGAAGTGTCTTGCCCAGTTGAAATAGTCATACAGTTATAGTCAGGGTTGGGTTGTAACGAGAATACAAAAATCAAGTAACTGTATTCAGCTCGCGTTACATTTGAAAAACGAGTAATCTGATTATAGTTACTTTCGTAAACCTGAAGTGAATACATTTTGGAATACTTATTGGAATTATTGGTGGAAAAGTTTCCTCACAAAAGAGAGAGAGAGAGAGAGAGAGAGAGAGAGAGAGAGAGAGAGAGAGAGAGAGAGAGAGAGAGAGAGAGAGAGAGAGAGAGAGAGAGAGAGAGATATGCAGCGTGTCTGAGGCCCCGCCCCCGCACGCAAATGAGAGATATGCAGCGTATCTGAGGCCCCGCCCCCGCACGCAGATGTGAGAGAGATCTCTTTTAAAATATATTGAAAGTTAGAAACGGAGATGGTTAGATAAAATGTGCAAGATAACGTTTATGTAGCATTTCTTTATTGTTGAAATGATGACATTTGATAACGGGATGAAATCAAAGTGAATGGCCTGCTGCTGCTGAATGCATCGGGCAAGGGACTGGAACAAGTTAAAACAATATTTTACATCGTTACATATAATAAATAATAATGATAATTCATTCTATTTAGGGGGCGCCTTTCAAAGCACCCAAGGACACTTTACAACTCATAACATATTCTAAGGAAAGGTTTTAAGACAGGACAAAGAATGCAGTCCGGGGGATGTTCTTTATGTGGGCTGTGGGGTGCAGATGAGAGGGAGCTGTCCAGAATGACACCAAGATGTCGTGTTTGAGCTCTTGATAAGCCATTAAAACAGTAGAATACGTGTCTCCTGTGCACCCAAACATACCCATCTGTTATGGAAAAAGAAAGTATTCCAAAAGTATTCTAAAAGTAATCTGAATACGTAACTGTAACTATATTCAGATTACTTTCAGAGTTCTGTATTCAGTAACTAATTACATTTACAAAGTAACCCTAACCCAACCCTGGTTGTAGTGTAGTATGTTGAAAGACGCCCTGATATGAAAAGCATTTGTCGATAAGACGTTTTTCCTCCTTCTTAACCTTAAACCTCACTTTCTTACTAAATCACGAGACCCTATACAATCCAACGAGCAGCTGCAGACCCTTACATCTGAAAGGCTTTCAAGTATAATTCATATGTGCCATTTTCATCCCCTTCATGCTTCTATGAAGGGGTTTAAATTAATGTTTGAATGTATTGAAGCTCTCAGGAGTCTGCCGTGACTGACAGAAGAAAGCTTTCCCAGCTGAGCGGTGGAAGAGCATCTCAAAAGTCATGGTATATATGGGCAAGCTTTATTCATTATTCTGATGAAAGAAGCAAAGCAGGGATTGAAGCACTCGTGATGTAATAATGTGAATCAACCACTCCAGTATTTGCATAGTGCTGTGTTATCAAAGGCCAAAAGAAGGAACATTCAACGATCCAATTCCTTTACATGGTCTGTTTGGGTTATAATTGTGGTTTAAATATTGAACGCCTTCAAGTGAAGATCAACTATGTACAGCATGGCTTGATCAATAGTAGAGACTAAGCTGAACACTAGTAGCTTTGAACTGTTGAACATTTGTAACTGTGGTTCCTATCAATGTACCAAATGTCTTTTCTTTGTGTCTTCAATACAAATATATGTAAATAAATAAACGATCCATCTCGTGCAGATCCAGAAGCCTTCATGTACCTTTGGTCAGATTATTTCTCATCAGGAATCAGTCTCTTCCAGTTTTCTCTTTCCCGACGACCCCTCTTTCGAGCGGCTCCACCACTGCAGGTCGAACTCTGCCTTGATGTGACAGGGCTGAGGAGACACACACAGATTTATTCATAAGAATTTAAACCAGTCTATGGTTTAAACTCACTCACTCACTCACTCACTCAACATTAATAGTGAACACACACACTTGAATAACATGGTGATCAGGGTTCATACACTTTTTCACCAATGATTTTCAATGACTTTTCCATGACTTCTCCATGACCTTTACCTCATTTTCCATGACCAAAGAAATTACTCTTTCTCAGCGGTACCACTGAAAATGGTTTATTTGAACATGGAACAGGAAAATAAGGTCTGAAACATGTTGTGTATCTAAAACAAATCAAATAGTAGGCTTACTAGCTTCTACACGCTAAAGCAACTAAAATCTCTCACCAGCAAAATACCTCGTCAGTTAAATGCCATTTTACGTTTCATTACTATACGATACAGTATTTATTATCATTATAGTATTACTATTTCGGCAATTAGATAAAATATAAATTATATTTTATGCAACTTTGGTTACATTTCCATGACTTTTCCAAATACTTTGGGAAAAATATTATTTTCCATAACTTTTCCAGGGCCTGGAATTAGCATTTTGAATTTCCATGACTTTTCCAGGTTTTTAATGACCGTAAGAACCCTGGGTGATGTTCTCTAGACTCCACACAGAGCTATATGATGTTTGGTCAGGTACTCTTTAAAACAGCTGGTAGTTATGGGTACTTTTTACTTAAGTACATTTCAAAGCCCATACTTCTGTACTTCTACTTGAGTAAAGGATGTGTGTACTTCTGTCATCTGTGGTTGTGTTATACCTGTCTGGAGGACTTGATCAGGGTCGCAGAGCGCAGACTGGAGTGCCCGCCCGCCCCCCCCCTCCCCCTTCCTCTCCAGCAGGACTCTGGTTCTCGGGATGTGACTCCATGACACCCCGAGACCCGGCTGCACCCCCCCACTGTCGCTGCGTGTCACATGGTTCGTCACCTGCAGACAGATCAGACATCATTACGTTTTAATCTTTCAGAATCAGAATACTTTATTTTGTCTTTGCTTTTGATAGCTTTGTCCCTTCGAGGCATGTCTTGTGATTTGGGGCTATAATAAATGTTGATTTGATCTGTTTATCCCGGGGGGAACTGGATTCTGTGACATTTCTCTTACGTCTTGTTTTGACATAAACACAAGTTATAGTAGGTATCGTAAAATAAGTTTAAGCACCGTTTAAAAGGCTGGATTATCTCATCATGTGTTCTGTTTTATGGTTTAGAATTGATTGTGAGAGACAGCTCAAGCTTTAGAAGAAGGAAATAAATATATAACTCTCTACATTGTCCCACTTCTAATCAGAGGGCCATCAAACAGCCGATCAAATCATCTTCCCCTCACTTTAAATAACTTGATAATGGGAGGTGAGGGAACATTTTCTTTACTTCACGCTCCTTAAACTCGATTAGTGTTATTAGAGATTTTACATAATCACCACCTGCAGTCAAACAGTTGAATGGATTTTTCTTAAACACACATTTAGTGTCAGACATTAGGAACCTTTTGTTTTACCCTGATTTAAAAAGTGAAAAGAGGTGCAGGTTTCAGCAGAGGAAGATGTGAGAGGGTTGCAGAGAGTTGGGATTGACAGGAGATATGCACGGTGCATTTAAAGTAGTGCACATCAAGGACTGTCTCACCAACGCAGCGACGTTAAAGTCCTTCGCCATCGTCTTCAGAGCTCCAGCCACTTGTATCATCAAGGACATGCCTGCAGGCAGGAAGTGAGAGAGTGAGAGAGTGAGTAGAATATACAGCGTCTATACTTTATAAGGACTTTAACAGAAGGAGCTCAGGCTGCAGATATTACTGACATTTACAGTCTCTAATACGTCTATGGGTGACTGACTCTTTTATTACAGACACACTGTATCAGAGCTCCGGGGTGTCGCTCAGATGAGAGGAAATATTACATTTCTTTATTCTTATTATGTGCGCAATAATTACAGAAGAAAATCTTAATGACATGCAAATATGCTAAATCTGACTATACAAAGAAATGCAATGTTAAATATATAATAATAATAATAAAAATATGGGGCTAAAATATATCTCAATGAGACATTTCCTTCCTAGGTTTGAACAGATTGAGTTGTTTCACTACAAACCTAATCTACCTGAAGTGCTTTTGTTCAAACGTTCTATGAGCTGAGATTTTAGCCTTTTTTGTGTTTTTTTTATTTAAACCCTAACCCTAACCCTAACCCCTAACCCTAACCCTAACCCCTAACCCTAACCCTAACAGCCATCACCCCACCATCAAAGTCAAGTACATCATAAATGAACACACAGTCAACTTTCTAGACACCACAGTTTTCTTCCAACCTCTCAACAACACACACAAGAAAATACTCACAAAGGTTTACTTTAAGTCTACAGACACACATTCATTATTACATAAATCCAGTTATCATCCAAAACACACTTTCCCAGGTATCATAAAATCTCAAATCATCCGTTATCACCGCATCTCCACCAAACTGTCTGACTTCCACCATTCCGTCAGGATCCTCTTCCACAGCCTGCAAACAAGAGGCTATTCAAAACGCTTTCTCCGTCACATTAAGGACGCTACCTTGGCCAGCCTCGTCCCCACTCGCTCTCCTCCTCCTGCTCCTGGAGGATATCCACCTCAGGTCACTGACTCGGACCAGTCTCCACTCCCAATACCCCTCTCCACTCCCGACTCCTCCTCCCCCCACCCTAACCAGGGTGTGCATCCTCTCCCTTACCCACACTCCCACCCGGATTTCCCCCACCCGAACCAGGGTCTGCATCCCACCCCCCTCCTCCCTAACCCCAACCCATTGGTACGTGGAGACTGCCCGGACCACTCCCCCACCGACAACCATCCCCCACCTAGCCCTAACCCCAACCACCCCCTACCTGACCCTAACCCCAATCTCAACCCCATGGGACTCATCCCATGTCCACACCCCTCATCCACTGACAAGCCCCCACCTCCGGATCCTAACCCTAACCATCTCCCACCTGACCCTAACCCCAACCGTCAACTCATTCCATTTGTCTCCACCTTCTCCCACACCATCACAGGATTCCACCGGACCATCAAAAATAATTTCTCCCTCCTCCAGTCACAACCCTATTTCTCCAATCACAAGGTCATCTCAGCCTACAGGAAAAATCCTAGCTTACACGACATACTCATACATTCCAAGTTTAGCAGCAACAGAGCCTTACCACATACACAACATAGTCACCGATACGTCAACAGAAAATACATACATAACCAATACAGTGGAGCAGCCTTCCCTGCCCTTGGTTCATTCTCTCTTAGTAACAGCAACATAGTCTACATCATCACATGCAACACCTGCAAAAAACACTACATAGGAGAAACAAAACACACCATACTCACCCGCCTTAAACAACACCTGTACAACATTGGGGAAGGTCGACTCCCAACCCCCCTGGTCACCCATTTCCAACAACACCCGCCAGACCAACTCATCATCTCAGGCCTGGAAACCAATGACCGGTGGACCATCGGGCAGAGGAAGAGGGCAGAAACATCTTGGATCCAGAAACTCGGGACAACCACACCCAGGGGACTCAACGACGTGTAGACCTATCCCCTCTGGATCCCCCCTCTCCTCTGCCCAACAGTCCCAGGGATGATCTGAACTACTCCTCCTCCTTGGTCCATGTACCCCAACACTAACAGACAAACACACTCACAACACCCATCCACAGACCCCTAGGCCAGTGCAACCCAATCCCATACCGGAATCCATAACCCCACTCCTAACCCAAACCTAACCCTAACCCCTAACCCTAAAAACTCCCTTCCTAACCACCCCTCTCCTCTGTGTCTCCCCCCTACAGGCGATGCTGGTCTCCGGTCGGGCTCGGCCGGTCGACGGGTCCCTTCAGACCACACCCAAAATCAGGGAGGGTTCGTGATGAAAGGGACTAAGAGGGTCACATGTACCCATCCACTAACCCACTCTGATCCCTCCCGTGGTCCGTCTCCTGGGCTCCCGTTGCCCGGCCAGCCCTCTCCGGGGCTCAGCTCGTCTCAACACCATGGCTCTGGCTCCAGCTGTGAACCTTATTGGGAACCAGAATCCCTTATATCTGATGACTTTCTGGAACGACAAACCCCTATGATCTCCTCAGCCTATACACATACACAGTTTCCAGAATTGGTGCAAACACCTTAACTCCTATTTTGACCTTATGTCGAATAACACACACACACCCATCCACAGATCCTTCGGCCCGTGCACCTATTCTCAAACCAGAATCCAAAACCCCATCCCTACACAAAACCTAACCCTAACCCTAACCCCTAACCCCTAACCCTCAGGTGTGAAGAACAATCCGCCCAGAGCTCAGACGTCAATTTATTCATGAATAAATTGGTCTACACAGATCAGTGGCGTTTGTTAAACCTGAATACTTCATGAATTAGTTCGTTTAAATAACACACACAGGTTCGGTTCAGGTCCTCTCCTCTCTGTGGTGGTTTTTTATCTGTCTTTAAAACCAAAAGTTCAGAATAAAGTAGATTAAAGTTCATCTGGATTAACTTTAATTATGTTGACTCTCAGGAGGTCAGGCTGCAGCTCCAAGGTTAATAAAACAGATCTATTTATAACTGATATCAGACGAATGAGCTTTCACTCCACAGACTGCTTTTCAGCTGTGAAGATTTATTAAAAAGAGGCTCTATTAATTATGCTTTTGGGGTTTTCCCTTTCCTATACAGTAGTCTCTTATAGGTTTTAGTGCATGTAAATGGTCTGCAAAGGCTAAAATCCCTGTGTTTACTAAGTGACATCACTACGTAACCCTTGCGCTTCTGTTGGCTAGCGCTCCAACACATTGTACGTGATAGGCTAAGGGGCGGGACATCTCTAAGCGGTTGACCAATCACAACAGAGCTGGCCAGCTAACCAATCAGAGCAGACTGGGCTCTGGTTTCAGACAGAGGGTGAAAAGAGGTGCTGCTGCACAGGCAGTATGAGACAACTAAAGAGCTTTTTGAACATTAAAGCATGGAGACATGTAGAGACACTACATACTGATATACACCTGAACATCAGCAGGAGAGGACTCTTTAAAGTAGAGACACTACATACTGATATACACCTGAACATCAGCAGGAGAGGACTCTTTAAAGTAGAGACACTACATACTGATATACACCTGAACATCAGCAGGAGAGGACTCTTTAAAGTAGAGACACTACATACTGATATACACCTGAACATCAGCAGGAGAGGACTCTTTAAAGTAGAGACACTACATACTGATATACACCTGAACATCAGCAGGAGAGGACTCTTTAAAGTAGAGACACTACATACTGATATACACCTGAACATCAGCAGGAGAGGACTCTTTAAAGTAGAGACACTACATACTGATATACACCTGAACATCAGCAGGAGAGGACTCTTTAAAGTAGAGACACTACATACTGATATACACCTGAACATCAGCAGGAGAGGACTCTTTAAAGTAGAGACACTACATACTGATATACACCTGAACATCAGCAGGAGAGGACTCTTTAAAGTAGAGACACTACATACTGATATACACCTGAACATCAGCAGGAGAGGACTCTTTAAAGTAGAGACACTACATACTGATATACACCTGAACATCAGCAGGAGAGGACTCTTTAAATTAGAGACACTACATACTGATATACACCTGAACATCAGCAGGAGAGGACTCTTTAAAGTAGAGACACTACATACTGATATACACCTGAACATCAGCAGGAGAGGACTCTTTAAAGTAGAGACACTACATACTGATATACACCTGAACATCAGCAGGAGAGGACTCTTTAAAGTAGAGACACTACATACTGATACACACCTGAACATCAGCAGGAGAGGACTCTTTAAAGTAGAGACACTACATACTGATATATACCTGAACATCAGCAGGAGAGGACTCTTTAAAGTAGAGACACAACATACTGATAACTATAATAAATATAAGAAGCTCAAAATGATGTTATTATTCAACAATTCTTTGTTGCTTTAATGTGACAGTAAAAAAGTGTTGTTATTTCCCACAACAGGAACTGACGTCTCATGTTTGCCAAATGTATATGAAGCTTGTTTAGATATATGTACAGGTGTGAGTGTAAACACAGCCTCAGGTTTGATGGACTTCAGAGAGAGATATCACCTTCGTTCTGCTTTCCTCCCAGCAGAGGAGAGATAACCGCAGACACCGAGTCCACGATCACCGCCTTCACAGAGCCAGCACACGCCTGGTGGGAACATGTGACAAAATGAGATGAGCTGGATATGCAACGCGTCTACTCGAAGGTTCCTGTTAGAAAAATATCACTAGTCTCCGGCTTGAGCTTCAAAACAGGATCCATGTATGTGTGATCCTCTCCAGAATGGAAGTAGTCATCACATACAGAGCATCAACTAGTTCCTGAACAGTGTCCTTCACATGCTGATATCCAAGAGAGGGAGTTACACAGTCACAAGATGGAGGAATAGAAAGCAGTACATCCTGTCACGTACAAAATTCTCAAAATTCTGACTTTTTCTCAAAATTCTGACTTTTTCTCAAAAATCAAAAAAATCAGACTTTTTCTCAAAAATCAAAAAAATCAGACTTTTTCTCAAAAATCTAAAAAATCAGACTTTTTCTCAAAAATCAAAAAAAAATCTGACTTTTTCTCAAAAATAAAAGAAAAATCTGACTTTTTCTCAAAAATAAAAAAAAATCTGACTACTTCTCAAAAATACAAAAAAAATCTGACTTTTTCTCCAAATCTAAAAAATCAAACTTTTTCTCAAAAATCTAAAAAATCTGACTTTTTCTCAAAAATCTAAAAAATCAGACTTTTTCTCAAAAATAAAAAAAAATCTGACTTTTTCTCCAAATCTAAAAAATCAAACTTTTTCTCAAAAATCGAAAAAATCTGACTTTTTCTCAAAAATCGAAAAAATCAGACTTTTTCTCAAAAATCTAAAAAATCAGACTTTTTCTCAAAAATACAAAAAAAATCTGACTTTTTCTCCAAATCTAAAAAATCAAACTTTTTCTCAAAAATCTAAAAAATCTGACTTTTTCTCAAAAATCTAAAAAATCAGACTTTTTCTCAAAAATAAAAAAAAATCTGACTTTTTCTCCAAATCTAAAAAATCAAACTTTTTCTCAAAAATCTAAAAAATCTGACTTTTTCTCAAAAATCGAAAAAATCTGACTTTTTCTCAAAAATCTAAAAAATCAGACTTTTTCTCAAAAATACAAAAAAAATCTTGACTTTTTCTCCAAATCTAAAAAATCAAACTTTTTCTCAAAAATCTAAAAAATCTGACTTTTTCTCAAAAATCTAAAAAATCAGACTTTTTCTCAAAAATCTAAAAAATCAGACTTTTTCTCAAAGATCTAATCATCTGAATCATCATGTTAATCACATAGCTATCATATGCCTCAAACAGTCCTGATGCTCTTCTAGGTAATCATACATCCTGTCTGTACACAGCTACAGTTGGGATACCTTTGTTATCATGTGTACTCTGATATTGGAAGAGGACATTCAGTATTTTCCCAACAGGATTCTTGGTGTATTTTTAAGCAGTAAAAGTACCAACCTGCTGCAGCCTGCCACTGCGCAGAGCGAACAGACAGTCGAGGAGAGAGAAGATGTTGAACAGGCGGAAGACATGGATCCTCTGAAGAGCCTCCGTCTGTGAAGTGACAGATCCACGTTGTGTTTTTATCACACATCATGTAGTATTAGTGTGAATCTCCATCCTGTCCCCTCACCTGCTCCTCTGGGTTACTGCTCTCCGTCTGCATCATTTGGAGCAGGCGGCTGGCGGTGAGTCCTCCTGTCGTATCGATGAAGATCACACTCTGTTTCAGGTGCAGGGAGACGTGCACCGCCACGCCGAAACACACCTGGAGGAGGACATTTACTTTGGTATGAATGGAAATACTAAGGTACAGAAATACTCAGTTACATGGAACACTCCTGCAGTTAAAACTGCACTCAAGGTGTGAAGTAACTAAGTACATTTACTCAAGTACTGTACTTTATTTCAATGTTTTGCTACTTTGTACTTCTACTCCTCTACATGTCTTTAATACCTTTAGTTACAGATGTGGATGAATGATGTGAAATATAACCAAGTGTTAAATCAGACTTTAGTTCCACCTGGAGTAAATCCACAAGCTACCCTGCAGTATACAAAGTCATTCAAACTAGCTGCACCTTTACCAGCTTTGAGAACACTTTCATGATCAATCATTATAAAACATATCATATATATTATTCTGAAATGGACCAATCTGCACAATGACTACTTTTACTGTCGCTACTTTCACTATATTTTGATGAGAATACTTTTATACTTTCACTTGAGGAACATTTTGAATGCAGGACTTTTACTGTAACAGAGTATTCCTACACTCTGGTACTTCTACTTTTACTCAAGTACAAGATCTGAGTACTTCTACTTTCACTCAAGTACAAGATCTGAGTACTTCTACTTTCACTCAAGAACAAGATCTGAGTACTTCTACTTTTACTCAAGTACAAGATCTGAGTACTTCTACTTTTACTCAAGAACAAGATCTGAGTACTCCTACTTTTACTCAAGTACAAGATCTGAGTACTTCTACTTTTACTCAAGTACAAGATCTGAGTACTTCTAACTTTACTCAAGTACAAGATGTGAGTACTTCTACTTTCACTCAAGAACAAGATCTGAGTACTTCTACTTTTACTCAAGTACAAGATCTGAGTACTTCTACTTTTACTCAAGAACAAGATCTGAGTACTTCTACTTTTACTCAAGTACAAGATCTGAGTACTTCTACTTTTACTCAAGTACAAGATCTGAGTACTTCTACTTTTACTCAAGTACAAGATCTGAGTACTTCTACTTTTACTCAAGTACCAGATCTGAGTACTTCTACTTTTACTCAAGTACAAGATCTGAGTACTTCTACTTTTACTCAAGTACAAGATCTGAGTACTTCTACTTTTACTCAAGTATAAGATCTGAGTAGTTCTACTTTTACTCAAGTACAAGATCTGAGTACTTTTAACTTTACTCAAGTACAAGATGTGAGTACTTCTCCAAACTCTGAGTATACCTACATGTGTCAAAACATGACAATAAAAAAGCTCTTTGGGTTAACAGCAGGATCTTAATCAGCAAAAGGAGGCAGTTATCTTTTACATCATATCATTGTGAATTATAAAAAGACTGGTATACTCTTGTTGTTTTAAATGAAAATAAAGAGCGTTATGAAGGAAGGAAGAAGTATTCTGATCTTGTACTTCAGTGAAAATACAAATACTACAGTGTAGAAATACTGTATCGGTTATAAGTCCTGCATTCAAAATGTTACTTAAGTAAAAGTAGAAAAGTAAAAGCATCAAAATACACTTAAACTACCAAAAGTAGAAGTATTAGTGCAGTGTTTTAGAATACTATAAATACCACTATTATAATTTAAGATGCAGTAATGTGTTCATTTCTTCAGTGTTGCATATGGTAAAGGTGGGATTTATTTTATATATTGCTTTGTAGTTTAACCTATAACAAAATATCGTAATCAAAATATTAATTTATTTATATTTTGTGCTAATAACTTTAATCTGCGAAGAAAAGCGGTTAAATAAATCTAGTAGAGAAAACGAGAACAGCACTGGCATACAGAATGAACTCGCTAATCAGAAAATACTCAAATGAAGTACAAGTACCTCAAATCATAAATACAATACTTCAGTAAATATGCAAAGTCAGATTCCTCCACTGCCTCGGAGACATGCCTGGTGTTCGGGGGACGGTTACATAAAGCATGGATAATGTGTGTTAGCTAAACCATAACGATTGTTTATGGTGTTTTATTGCAGGACTGGAGACGAGGGAATACTCAAAGAGGAAAATCATGAGGCTGAAACGCAGCGATGAAGAGGAAGAGGAAGGTAGGAAATGTTCACCTGAGATTTCCCGCTCCCCGGGCCTCCTGACAGCTCCGTTATCTCTCCGGTGAACAAGCCCGAATCCAGCAGTTTATCTAGGCTGCGAGAAACAATTCATTACTCACTCCCGCCATAATAAATCACACACACACACACACACACACACACACACACACACACACACACACACACACACACACACACACACACACACACACACACACACACACACACACACACACACACACACACACACACACACACACACACACACACACACACACACACACACACACACACACACACACACACACACACACACACACACACACACACACACACACACACACACACACACACACACACACACACGTTAGGATGTTTGGACAATTACTAAATCCAGCTGCTGCTTTTATGGTTTCTTATCGAGCTTTGCCACAGGCTGACTGTTTCAAGATTAATTAATCAAAAAGACTTTGATTATACTCTGTGCATTTGTGTGCTAGTCTGTGTGTGTGTGTGTGTGCGTGTGTGTGTGTGTGTGTGTGTGTGTGTGTGTGTGTGTGTGTGTGTGTGGGATTGTTTGTTGGTTACAAGTCTAATATAATAATAATACGTTCATTTGGTATAGCACCTTTCACAGAAATACAATTCACAACGTGCTTCACAAGAAAGAACAAAAGTTCAAATGAAGACCACAGAAACATGAATACAACAACAACAACAACACGAGGCAGACATGTAAGGTCAACATAACAACACAACACAGACCACGTGGAGTCCTGAAAGGAACAAACATAAGAGCACATCACACACATCTCAAGCCAATGTAAAAAGATGGGTCTTCAGTTGTTTTTGAAAAGCTTCTAGAGAGACTGCAGAGCGGATGTCTATAATGCAATGTCTGTAAAGGGTGTGCACACTAAAGAACTATATCCCAACTGTGTATACACCACCAAAGAAGAAAGTACAAAACAACACTACATTCTTGCTTTGTTTATGTATTAGCTGTTGTAATCAAGAGACAATGAATTGAATTAAATAATCGACACATGTTCTATTATACAGAGTTGTGAGGGTTATGTAAAGTTAAAAGACTCCTCCAAACCCCAAGATTACTTCACACAAAGCAGGTATCTTTTTTATTGCGTCAAGGTTCTGGATCTTTAGCTAAAGTTATTGATTCTCCGACTCATGCTCCCGAGGTTAATAATGTCTGTTGACGCTGAG
Organism: Trematomus bernacchii; assembly: GCF_902827165.1. NCBI lineage: Eukaryota > Metazoa > Chordata > Actinopteri > Perciformes > Nototheniidae > Trematomus > Trematomus bernacchii. The sequence continues at coordinate 189,890 of NW_022987881.1, read as the reverse complement.
ATACAAATCCTCTGTCTACGCTCTCTTTTACAACACCCTGCTGGATTCATTCCCATTTAAAGTGGACCTATCATGCTATATTTGAATAATATAGTGTAGGACCATACCTATATAAGGCATATTTATACTTTTTTCTTTTCAAAATACCAAACAGATCATGCATTTTAGCCATGCCTCATTTTGCTCAATTTGACATTTTATAGCCCTGTTTTAGCAAGGGCAGATTCAGTGAGAACAGCACCACCTACAGGCCTGGCATATGTACTACAGCGTCTCCAGCACTTTTGAACGGCAATGGCCGTGGCTGTCTCCTCCTGATTGGTGGAGTTGGCCCAATAGCCGTAGCGCCCACCGTCCTGACGTCAGGACAGTGTTCAAATCTGGATCAGTTTTTATCAGATCCGTTGCAGCCCCTTTTTTAGAGATTTGGGTATGGAGGAAAATAGAGAGGGTTGTGTTTTCTGACACTTGGTGAGTTCCCTGGAACACCGGGGACACATATTCATGTAGAAAAGACATACAAAAGTGCATTTTGCATGATAGGTCCCCTTTAAATCATCCATTATTTTACCTATTTCTTATAGTATTACATGCTGAGGACAATTACCAAAGAACTGTCCTGCCAGGAGAATAAGAAACAACTAATCACACTTTAGCAGGAACAAACTAAGATGGATATTTATCTCTTCACTGCGTTAAGTAGAGTCTGTTATGAGGCTTTCTAACCTTGTCACTCTTGCTACGATTCTTTGTTACCGTAGAGAGAAATCTTCGCTGTACTCCGTATTCTTACTTCTTTATACTTGACCTCTCCACCTCAGAGTGTCGGCTCTTTTCATGAGCTCACAAAGCAAAGAACTTAAGTAATAAATCACCAGCGCTCCATTCAGTCCCTGCTGTGAGCAGAGGTTAATGGTGGCGCTACCTTCGCCTTATTTGACAAATCTGATTAAATGTTGTGAACAATGGTTCTGCCAAGCAGGTGCAAAATGTGTTTTAATGCCTGTTCAGTCTTCACACCGTGTTAGCGTGGAATACAAGAGGAATAAAAGCTCCAGCCTCTCTGAGAGCAGCTGGATCCATCGTGACGTCGATGGAAAACAGAAGACGCAGAAACATCATAATTACACTTGCAGCTGTAGATCAGTGCATACATCGGAGTTGTTTGCAGTGACAGGTGAAATGCATGCTGGGAGTTTTGCTCACAGTGTTTAGCAAAGACTTTAAGAGATAGATGTATTCCTCCTGTGATTGTTTGGCATCATTATGGAATGTCAGGGGGGAAAAGTGGAAAAAAAGTTAAATTCCCATGTCATAGCATTTTAACACTATAACAACATTGATTTATGACATTTTGATACCATTTAAGGCCTTATTATTTATTAGTATTATACATTTTATGCCTTTTAAGCCTGGTTAAGGATGCATGGTAACCCTGTTATTGGTCTGAGCTTCGGCCGGGTATCAAACCTAAATACTTGTGAGTGCTGACCTCGATATGTCCAAAGCACAGAGACACAAAAACTGCTGAGCTGTCATCGGCAACACACACATACTTTTTTAAAGCAGTGGTGGGTAGAGTGTTTAAAATGTTGAAAAACTCCCTGAAGGCAATTCCCATGCTCTGCAAAAACAGGAGAAATATCCAATATCTGCGGCTGTCGAAGGACTCGGACATTTTTGGAGCGAGTTTTGCAAGATACTTTCTGTGTTGGAACAGTGTTAGCAAACTTAGGCGGCGCTGGATAAGTTAAATAATCTATGCTGGTTTCTCAATGAATAACTACCCTAGCTTTATGTGATAGTTTACTTAGTGTACTATATTTCAGAAAAGCTCTTATTGCGTCTGTAGGCAGTAGGGCTGTGCGATTATGGCAAAAATCATAATCACGATTATTTTGGTCAATAATTGATATCACGATTATTAAAAACGATTATCCATTTACTTTGAAAACATCCATATATTGAAAAAAAAAAATGTGAACAGTATGTTTTTAACAGTTGATTACCCTGAACTTTAAGTATAATTCAACTGAAAGAAAAAAAAGAAAAAAAAAAGAAATTACATTTTTTTTTTTTTTTAATAAAAATAATAATCGTTTTATTTCGATTACATTGTTTTCGTAATTGTTGCAAGCCAAAATCGTAATCGAGATTAAAATAGGATTAATTGCACAGCCCTAGTAGGCAGTAAAAACAAGTTGTGAGTGGCTGAATACGGGAATCACTTTGACGAGCTCAAACTAAACCGCTCCACTTCTTCCGTTCGTTTGACCATTTATTTATTGCATGAAAAAACTGGCAAAATGACAACACGTCCCAATACCAGAAGCCTTGAATGCTATGGCGAGTGCAAGCAGGAGTGTAATGGATATTGGCGAGGGAAAAATTGCGATATAATTGCAGTCAAGAGAAAATGTTACCGTTTGATATTTTAGAATAAACCACCACTAACTACCATGCTGTAGCGCACACCCACAACCAATAATGAGTGAAAAACACCACATCATTAAAATGAAAAAACACAGAGACTTTACATGTGTCTCTCTCCGTACAGTTACAACAACATAAACACTCAATGAATGTTGATTTATTTGGTCTAAATGCATGTTTTCCATTAGCCCCTGTCCTTTAAACACGAGTGTTTTCTTCCCCCTTTTATTTCCATCTCCACCGCAGCAGTGTTTGTCGTCGCGTTGCTTTACCAATCTGCTCTTTCACCACTGCAATATTTAGATGTGTCTGTGTTGACGCTCAGTGATCTGTGTATTCTGCGGAATCTCATCATCTCGTCGTGCACGTGTGATGATGGATGTGACAGACGCTCAATCTGCACGGACGAGGACTCCTTCAGCTGAAGGTGAAGCTGGGAGCCTGCACTTTGTTAAGAGTGCTTCTCATCAGCCTCAGCCTGATTGTGAAGGAGGTGGAAACGCCAGCATTTTTCTGCCTACTCCAACGTGCACTGTGGAAATATTCAGAAGCGTTCAAAAGAAAGACAACGATTGTCCTTGGAAATGATTGGAGAGAGGTTGGAGAGAGCTGAGGCTGAATCGAATCACTTGAACACATCCAAACATGTTGAAAGAAGCATGTGTGTGGCATTGTTTCATTATACTATCAGAATATGATGAATACTATTTATTAGTCAATGTATTGAACATGTCAGAAACAAAACATACAACAATAATAATACAATTATAGCAAAGAGAAGCAAAAAAAATGAAAATGTTCAAGGTACAAAAAAACAAAAAAAATCTCAAATAGTTTCTGTCATTGTTACGTGCCGCAGTTGGTGCTTGTGTGTGCATTTGTGTGTGTCTCTCTCTCTCTCCCTGATTGTCTCCAGGTGCAGCCTCTCCCCCAGGTGCTCCCAATCCCCAATCAGGGCCTCCATATAGGACCTGAGGAAGGCTGCAGTCACTGGGTGTTTCTCAATGGCGAGTACGCTTGCTTGGTAGCACATGTCTGCCGAGCATCTTGCTTCAGAAGCGAGTCAAGAATCCTTCCTGGCATTCGGAAAACGAAGAGTGGAACAGGCTAGCAAGTGTGCAGGAGTGCGTCATATGAGAGGCCCCGCCTCTTACATCTTCCGCCACAGATTTGGGGAAATTGGTCCGTGCGCAAAGCATTGTGGGGATTTTAAGACCGCGAAGTCTACTCATGTGCAGCCTCGATATTTCTCCAAACGGAGTACGCCAGGCTCGGTAGATTTCCAAGTATGCTGGAGATTGGAACAGTACTTCGGCGGCACTCGATGACGTAGTATGCTTGAAATAGTGGCTCTGAAGCAGCTTTACTCGCGATTGAGAAACACCCTCTGTCTCTGTGTGAGGCCTGTGTTCTTGTGAAGTGTTAGGAGATGTGCTCCAGTTTGTTCGTGTATTGTTTTATTTTGGTTTGCTTTGCAAGTTGGCTGGTGAGCCCTTTTTCTTTATCCATTAAAACCTCACTTTGTGGCTTTATATCTCAGTTTCCTCTCCTTTTTTCTCTCTCCTGGTTATTTCATATGTTGTTACTTCCCTCTGGTTCCCCTAGCCCAGTAGGGAACGTAACATGGGGGCTCGTCCGGTCTTTGAGACAAAGAGTGAGTATTTGTTTGTTGTTTAGTGTGATTGTGTTTGGTGGTGAGCAGTAGTGTGTAGCATTGGCTGAAGTCTCTTACGGACCGTCCACACAGCAGCGTTAAAAAAATCTTGGAGGTGGGCGTATCTGAAGCTTGGGGATTTTTTGCGAGCAAGGCACCAACAACCAATCACATGAATCTCCCGCCCTCGACATACGAAGCAAAACAGTTTGAAGTAAACTGGATATAAACTCCCCAAACAGGCGAAAACCTACCACTGTCTCTGCCACCTCCCTCCATGCCTGGCTCCTCCGGTTTGTATCCCGGTAGGTAAATAGGGACTGGTCATAAAGCACCGGGTGATTCCCTACCGCTAATTTCTCCTCCATGTTTTGGAATATGAGGAAATGACCTGCGGTATGTCTCTCCCAGCATACACGCCGTTTGATTGGCTAGAGCTTGAACGGTCAGATTTGCGTACACGGGATTTGATTGGCTGACGCTTCCACCTCAGCCTCAAAAGTTGAACATTGTTCAACTTTGAATCCTGAAAATCCTGAAAATCTCCGCTCGCCTGCCCACAATGCAGTTCGGCGAAAAGTGAGGGAAAGTGACGTCACCCCATTCAAAGTGAATGGGCAGAAGCGTTTCAAGATTTTTTTAACGCTGCTGTGTAGACGCACCGTTACTGTTGAACAGCTTCCTCAGTTTAGACAGGGGGGTGTCTAGCTGGGCTGAATCAGTCTTTCCTTCAGGCACTCATTTATTATTTTGCCTTTTATTTTCGGGGTAATCCTGGGTGGGGATGTAGTCCCTGTTGGGGGCAGGCGTTTCAGGGTTTCGGCCGCTGATGTTTGCCTTTAAAGTCGCCTCGAGCCCGGCCCGCTCCAGAAGATAGGTAGGTAAGTTGTGGTAGGCAGGATCTGGGGAAGCTTGTTATTTGGAAGACTAGCGTGAATGTTTGTGTAGCATCAGATATATTTGCCTGTTGAGTGAGGTGATCTAATTGTAGCTGGCGAGTAGTTGCAAATTAGTTTGTGTTTAGTATGGCCTCCCTTGTGTTGGGTGAGTCCTCTCATACTGGTTCTAAATTAGATGCCAGGTTGAAAGTGAGGTTAGCTCGTCTCCAGTGGGAGAAGGAGGAGCGTGAGCGAGAGTTTCAGCTCAGGAGGGAGCTGGAGATCAGAAAGTTGGATGCAGACACAGCTTTCAGGATGCGTCAGCTAGAGCTGCAGACAGGTTCAGTGGGGTTCTCTTCGGGTACACAACCATTGTCAGGTTCTGATGCTCCTTTTGATGTTGGTAACATCATTCAGCTGGTTCCAGTATTTCGTGAGTCTGAAGTTGAGTCATACTTTGTTGTGTTTGAGCGCATTGCTGCTGCTTTGCACTGGCCCAAAGATGTGTGGGCCATACTGTTACAGTGCAAGTTAGTTGGTAAAGCTCAGATGGTTTGCTCTTCTCTTCCTGTTGAAGATTGTATTGTGTACGAAAAAGTTAAATGCGCTATTCTCAAAGTGTATGAGCTTGAGCCTGAGGCTTATAGACAGCGTTTTCGTGGCCTAAAGAAAACACCTGGCCAAACTTTTGTAGACTTTGCAATGGAGAAGAGCAAGCTATTCAACGGATGGTGTAAGGCATCAAAGGCTGACGACTTAACTTCAGTTTGTGATCTCATAGTGCTGGAGGAGTTTAAAAACTGTGTCCCAGAACATACTGTTGTTATTTTAAATGAACGAAAAATAACCTCCTTGCAGCAGGCTGCCACCATGGCGGATGAGCTGGTGTTAATGCACAGTGGTGTTTTGGCTCAGAGCGATTCTCCTCATCGTGTTGGTTTCCGGAAAGCTTGTAACAGGCGTGCCACACATGCTCACTCTGTTTCTCTTCCAGGACCCAAGGAAAAGAGATTGTGTTTCTTTTGTCTTGACCCTGGTCATCTAGTGGCAGAGTGTGTAGCTCGGAAGAAGCAGGTGGCAGCTTCCAAGCGGTCTGTGGAAAAGCCAAGAGACCAGCACCCAGTTGCAATGCGACAGAGTGGTGAGTTGCAGTTAAGTTCTGCGTCCGTCTGTGACAGTGCTGTGGGTGTTCCCGTTTCTGAAGCGGTGGCTGTGGACCTGGCTCAGAGCAATGGGGATCTGTGTTCAGTGAGTGATGTGTGTATTCCATGTGATGTGTGTGTTGCTCCGGTGTTGGCTGCTTGTGGGCAGTATAACGTGTGTTTTATGGGGGGGGAGTGTTGCGTGCCGCAGTTGGTGCTCGTGTGTGTCCCCCTTTCCCCCTGATTGTCTCCAGGTGCAGCCTCTCCCCCAGGTGCTCCCAATCCCCAATCACGGCCTCCATATAGGACCTGAGGAAGGCTGCAGTCGCTCTCTCCTTCTCCTCTGGCAGCATGTCTCTGTCTCTGTGTGAGGCCTGTGTTTTTGTGAAGTGTTAGGAGATGTGCTCCAGTTTGTTCGTGTATTGTTTTATTTTGGTTTGCTTTGCAAGTTGGCTGGTGAGCCCTTTTTCTTTATCCATTAAAACCTCACTTTGTGGCTTTATATCTCAGTTTCCTCTCTCCTGGTTATTTCATATGTTGTTACTTCCCTCTGGTTCCCCTAGCCCAGTAGGGAACGTAACAGTCATGTTCAACAGGGGCAAGAAGAAGCTTAACAACGTTTCTGGTCCCCCCTCTAGCGTACATTGTTCATGAAAATAAAAGATTAAGTCATCAGCATCCGTGATGTATTGGATTCATTGTTTTAAACAAATCATTCATTTTGTACAAAACCTAAAAGAAATATCATTACAGTTATTCCACAGATCCACACCTTTTGTTGAGATGCAATGAAGTTTGGAATTTACAATACTACGAGATGAACAAGCTGCTGACTGCTATAAACACTATCAGGCCTTACCGTTCATCCTGTTAAGAATCACCTCAGAGGACAGGAGAATGATAAGGTTTGTTTTTGTCGCTTTCTTTATCTCATACTGTTTGACACTCGTTAGTATTATAAACAAGTGCCATTTATTATGTATTATTAATAATTACTTTTCCATATTAGGAATACTTGGAGCTGTGGTAGAGGTTTATGAAATGCATTGGTTTTCTGCTGCAAAAAATCAAATGCTTCTTGGTATAAAGGTCTCCTATCATGCAAAATGCACTTTTTGATGTCTTCTCTACATCAACATGTGTCCCCGGTGTGTCAACTCACGCAGCGTCAGAAAATAAACCCCTCTCTCTTTTCCTCCGTACCCAAATCTCTAAAAACGGGGGAACAACGGAGCTGATCCAGATTTGCGTCCGATATGACGTAATATCTGAAATGTGGACCC
>NW_022987881.1:172500-177500 GCF_902827165.1 Trematomus bernacchii | reverse complement strand
CGTTATGACCACATCACACCCGTTTTGGCAGACCTTCATTGGCTTCCTGTCAGTTACAGGATCCAGTTCAAGTACTTACTTGTTGTTTTTAAATCATTGCATGGACTGGCACCACATTACCTGTCTGAGTTGTTGCACCGCCATGCTCCAGCTAGAGCATTGCGATCAGCTCAGCAAAACATGTTGGTGGTTCCTCGGTGCAGGAAAAAAACCCGAGGTGACAGGGCTTTCAGTGTTGCAGCTCCCAGACTGTGGAACAGCCTCCCAGTACATATCCAGACTGTGGAACAGCATCCCAGTACATATCCAGACTGTGGAACAGCCTCCCAGTACATATCCAGACTGTGGAACAGCCTCCCAGTGCATATCCAGACTGTGGAACAGCCTCCCAGTACATATCCGGACTGCTGAGTCTATTGAACTTTTTAAATCTCAGCTAAAAACTCACCTCTTTGCACTGGCTTTTAATACTAGTTGAACATTACATTTTTACATTTGTATGTGTTTTTTTAAATATTTTTCTAGTTATTGTGCTTTTTATCATGTTTTTAATTATTGTTTTATTATTGTACTCCCATTGTGTTATTTAATATTTATTGCCTGTACAGCACTTTGGTCAACTGAAGGTTGTTTTAAATGTGCTATATAAATAAATAAAGATTGAGATTGAGATTAAAGCAGAAGTCCAGGGGAAATAATTGCAAGTCTCTTCAGTGCGCATGTCACAAAACGAGATGCATTGTGGGACATGTAGTTTATGGGCAACGTGCTTCTGTAAATCGTCATGTAACCGTATAATAAACGTATTATATTCACATAACATGAAGTCGCGGGCCGGATTTGTCTATGTGTAATAAAAAAGGAAAATACACTTAAAAGAGTTCATCCAAATGCAACGTCAGTCTTAGGGCTCCACAATGAATTGATAAGAAAAGGCAATATGGAATCGTGTAATATCAAAATAGCATAAAAGTGTAATATTTGGTCAAATATATGAAAATATATGAATGAAGTCCAAGAGGTGCAGATTCAAACTAATTCTACTGAGTTAATGAAAACAGATCAGAGCCGTGGCCTTACTGCTTTTCCTCATATGGTGCGCTTTCTGGGAAGATGATTTTAATATCTTGATACCCTGGAAACTATTTTTTAGAACTATATACAAAACAACAATTGATTATTATTCAAGAATCTTCCATCTGAAGATTTTTTACAAGATTACCGCTACAAAAAAAAAACTCAACATCTTGAATATTGAACCATCACCATTATGTAGATTCTGTGATGAGGAAGAGGAAGACCAGATGCATTTATTTTGTTATCGTCCATATGTTGCAAGTCTGTGTGATGAGATTCAAAATTGGCTTAAAGGTCACCTATCATGCTATTTTTAGGCAATAGCATAGGTCTCAGATATATACAAAAAACATGTCTATGAAGTGTTTTGCTCAAAATACCAAACAGATCACCCATTCTAGCCATGCCTCATATCCCTCTATTTCACTTCCTGTTTCAAAAGTGCTGATTTGGGGTATAAAGCTTTAAAAAAATAAAAAGTTGATGAAAAATAAAAAAGGAGGGGTCTGAGCTCATGCGGGACCCGGCAGCTACTGTCTAAACTAAATACTGCCGTGATGAAACGCCATATCATGGATTATCAAGGATTATCTCTGAAACAGTATGGAGCTCAAAGGCTTTCTCTCTTGTTATACCACAAGGTGAGTTCCTTTTGATTTCCTGCTTCTTCACACACATGCTCTCCAGTACAGGTTAGCTCTGAGTGTTAGCGATGCTAATGTAAACACCGACCATATTACGTCCAAAACAGTCGGGCATTGTTTCTGATAGCGACTTTCTGATTGGGCCGTGGGTCCACATTTCAGATATTACGTCATATCGGACGCAAATCTGGATCAGCTCCGTTGTTCCCCCGTTTTTAGAGATTTGGGTACGGAGGAAAAGAGAGAGGGTTTTATTTTCTGATGCTGCGTGAGTTCCCTGACACACCGGGGACACATTTATATGTATAAAAGACATCAAAAAGTACATTTTGCATGATAGGTCCCCTTTAAATAAAAGAGCCCTATTGCACCTGAACTAAGAACATCCATAACTTGTATATAGACTCTTATGGCACGACTTCTATTCTATTTTATTGTATTTACTTGCACTATTTTATTTGTTTATTGTGTTGCACTGTTGGAGGAGCCTGGGACCTCAGATTTTCATCGACATAACTACTGTACACTGTAGCTATGTACGTATGACAATAAAAGCCTTGCATCTTGAATCTATTCTGCTCATTTGCAGGTTGATCTTAGTACTTAGTGCCTCTACTCTGCTCTGTGTACACAGTTTTCTGTACCTGGGGTTTCCAGTGGAGATGATGGCTGTGGAGCTCAACAGTTCTTCGTAAAGATCGGCTCCTGACACGGGGAACGCTGCATGTTGAGCCAGAAGAACTCGACGGATAGCAAACAGAGCCTGAAATACAGAAAATACAGCGTGTGAGGATCAAACTGCATGAAGGGGGGCCAGACTGGGTCGATTTCCGCCCAATTATGCCCTTGTGATTACAATCCAAAAGCATGAGGTGAAATGTTGTCTTTTTGCTCTTTCCATGACTTCCCATTTCATATTTGATTGCTGAAGCTACGGTAGGCAACTTTCCATTTAAATAACACCAGCAGGTCATTTACAGAAATTTAATCAGCAACAAACTAGTCAGGGTTAAATCTCATACAACAGCTTTTATCAAGAACCAACAGCACTTTTAGGTAAAACAAAAACGTGTTAGTTCAGGATAGCCGTGGGATTACCAATTATTTTCTTTATCAATTAGTCTGGTAATCTTTTGTTAATATTTAAAGGGCTGTATAAAGATATTTAGGTTTAGGAAAATGTATAAATAAAGATTGTTTTTCATGTTACTGTAAAATGATCTTAAGTATTGGCAGCTGTGATTGATTGACCAGACATTTAACCAACTAACTACCCAAATAATTTGATTACAAATGGAACATTTTTGGGAAAGATTGCCACGTATTTTACTTAGAAGATAAATAATAGAAAATGCTGGGGTGTTTATCTTGGTTTCCTCCGTACTTTTATGGACAATGGATGACCAATCATGTTTTGTAATGTGTGTATTGCATTAACTTGTACTAAATAACAGATACAAGCAGTGGAGTGGGAGTATAAGTAGTATGGCATAATATTTGACGAAGATTTGTCCTTCATATCTCACACAGCCTTCTTTCATCTCCACAATATAAAAAAACTAAACATCAGACCCATCCTGACTCAAAACGATGCAGAACAACTCTACTTTTATAACATCTAGGCCAGTGGATCTCAACTGGTCAGGCCTCGGGACCCACTTTTTTCCTTTGTCAATAAATCGCGACCCGAAATTTTGAACCACTCAAATCTATTCAACAAAATATCGTGCTGTAATATATACGCTTTTCAGCATACAATATTAATTAAAGTGAAGTACAGTGCATCCCTTATATCCCTTCACAGAACTAAAGCATGCTTTTAAAAAAGGTTTAATGAGATGATGTAATCAAAGCTGAACTAACATCAAAAGGCACTCATGCTGAAAACCCAACCGCAGAAGGGGGGTCTGGGGGGATTCTCCCCAGGAGATTTTTAGAAATACTAACATATAAACTACACATTCTGGTACACTCTGAGAAGAAAATAAATACATCTATTACTACCCGACATATTCATAATATTTGATGCCATTGTTTGTTTTTCACTTTGTTCTGACAGCTTGCTGCTCCTCACAGAGAGAAGAGAGAGTCTGTGTGAATTACTTTAAATTGTGGGTAAGGGTAGATAGCCCCCATTGTTCTGTGAGCTGTCAATCATCAAACCGGGGGTCATATTTCATTATGTTTTATTGAGAAGATGATCACTACGTGACAGAAGTTTTCAAAACCGTTTATGGTCTCCTGTACTTCCAGTCCAGCGCCTACTGCATGCACAGCGTTAGAAAATCGGGCCTTCAAAATAAAAGTTTGACTTTTTTCCACAAAAAAAATAAAAATGTTTCAATTTTTTTCTTCACTCACACATCTGCGACCCACTAGAAACGGGTCGCGACCCACCAGTTGAGAACCACTGATCTAGGCTGTTAACATACATTTTAACTGATACTAAAGAACTCTGTCATTATAATAAAAAATAGGAAAATAACGTTTTAAAACAACGTGTCCATCACAAGTTTCCAGAACTCAAGGAAACAAATAATACAACAATTTAAAACCAAACAAAAGCAGAAAGTCCTAATGTTTGAGCAAACGGACCAAGCAAACATTAGATCTTTTTAGTTTGATAACCTAAAAAGGGATTTGATTCTGGTGAGCACTTTGAAATATAATGGAAGAAACATTTAGATTAGTTTGAAGTGTTGCTATTAGCCGCGTTCACACCAAGTACTTTGCCGTATTTAGTGCCGGCACTCAGAGCCCCGGCACTTATGACCCCAGGGCATTTAGTACAGATCGCGTTCACACCGGAGTACTTTTCCCTGAGGGAAGATTACGCAAATAAGCCGCTGACGTCACTTCGTCTTCTTCTGCTTTGGGTTTACTGGCAGGCTGCAAACCACTTCACGGCGTATACTGCCACCCGGAGTCCCTGGCCGGAAGTCCCCGGAGTTGGGGAAGGCTTCAGTAGAAGCTGCTGGGACTCCCAGCAGCTTCTACTGAAGCCTTCAGAATAAATCGCCAGAACGCCGACACCTCCTCATCTCCACCGCTCCCATGTTTTGTTTTGTGTTGCCATAAGTTAGTCTCTCTGCGTTTGTGCGCTGGGCGAATGCTAATGCTAATAATGCTAATGCAAGGATAATAAAATGGCGGCTCTACAAAACATTTCAGAGTTGTACGGGGCGTGGTTTGCAATTCGCCCAGCCAACCAGAACTGGGGCACTTTTTTCCTCCAGGAAAGTACCATCTCTCAGCAGGCACTAAAAATGGGGGTAAAAG
>NW_022987881.1:0-167500 GCF_902827165.1 Trematomus bernacchii | reverse complement strand
ACAAGTATAATGTTGTAATACTTTGTTAATGCTAAATATACTTCAACTCCAACACATTTCGGAGAGACAAAACAAACCATTATTTGTATAATTTGTCTACTGTTGATATTGTTACTGTTTGTATTTTGCTTTTATTTTATTCTATTTTTAACTCATGTGTGAAACCTGTTAACTTTCTGCTGCCGTGACAAAACTATTTTCCAATTTGGGATGAAAAAATTTCATTTAATACAATCTAGTTAGATAATTTGGCAATATAAAAATACATAATATGCTTATATGATGTGATGCAGTACTGTACTACAAATCTACCTGGTATTTAAAGAAATAACTAAAACTGGCTTCACTTTGAAATGCATTTGTTGGCGATAAACCAGAATAATACAGTATACTGAGTACTTTTGAGACTTGAAATACGTTCTGCTGATGATACTTGATTAGCTTTTTCTTAATTAACATTTTCAATTCAGGACGTTTTTTAAAACCATGGTATTTCTACTTTTACTTAGGTTAAGGGTCTGAGTACTTCTTCTACTTGTTGCTTAATCACATGCAACGTTTTCAGGGTCCTGTGAAAGTGAATGAGCAACATATTTAGTGCATGGATGTATAAATAACAGTCTATGATAAATACCTTATACGACACAGAGCATCTCTGAGCCAGATCCTCGATGTCAGAAGAGACCACGTCCTCCACTGAGGAGACAAGAAGCAGAGTCAGTAAAAGTACACAAGTATTATCATCAAAATATAGTGAAAGTAGCGACAGTAAAAGTAGTCATTGTGCAGATTGGTCCATTTCAGAATAATATATATGATATGTTTTATAATGATTGATCATTAAAGTGTTCTCAAAGCTGGTAAAGGTGCAACTAGTTTGAATGACTTTGTATACTGCAGGGTAGCTTGTGAATTTACTCCAGGTGGAACTAAAGTCTGATTTAACACGTGATTATATTTCACATCATTCATCCACATCTGTAAAGTAACTGAAGGTATTAAATACATGTAGTGGAGGAAAAGTACACCATTTACCTCTGAAGTGTAGTGGAGTAGAAGTACACAGTAGCATAACATGGACATACTCAAGTAAAGTACAAGTACCTCAACATTGTACTTGAGTACAGTACTTGCACTTAGTTACTTTACACCTCTGACAAGAAGCCATGCTTGTTATTTCTGTTGTAGTTTATATTTCAAATGAAGCATCTTCAAACACTCACCTGTTTTAATGTCTGCAGCACGCAGGTCACGCACTAAATCCGCATCCAGTCCAGGACACATCCCTTCTCTCAAGACTACCATGGTGTTGCATTGTCTGATGTTAGAAAATAACACCGTTAAAAAAATAAATCAGAAAGTAAAGAGCTAGCTAGCTGTACAGTTAGCCACAGTTGTTTTTAGCTTTGCGGCTAAGTTAACTACATGGCTAACGTTTCCGCCTGAGTGGACCTTATGAATGACTTCCACTGAAGATTCACGGCTGTAAAACACTAACAGGTTTTACTAACGACAAACTAAGACTTTTACGAAACTTTTACGACTTGCTTTACTGATGCCTAAGCAGCAAACGGATTCAAAAACGAAACGCGAAGGTTTAATTTCCTCCTCCCGCTTGCCGTAGTAATGTGCGCTCGCATTTAGTTGGGGTAATGTAGTTTACTGCTCCAAAGTTTCTTGTTTGTTGCTCATTTGTGTCTTAATTTAGTGCCTCTTTTTTTAAGCTTTATTCATTCATCAGTTTATTTGTTTGATTTTGTTTCTCTCTCATTCGTTCTACTTTATTAACTGAAACAAAGTTAAATACAGAACATTAGAAAAAAAAGTACCGCATAGGCCTATACAAAATAATAATAATTTAATTCAGTCTCAAACCGACTTAAACAGGTCTACCAAAAAGTATAAATGCAATTGATAAAATCAATGAAAAACACAACATGGGACATGAACATCTAAAATACTAAATAAATATAAACACCATTTGAAACAGTTTGGGTCATGACAGAAGAACTTTAGAAATTACTTCTAGTCTGTAAATCCATCATAATGAGAAAAATGTGTAGATAGAGCTACATAATATTTCCCATTTGTGGAAACTAAGCTAATCATTCGGTGTTTCTGCGTTTCATGCTCAGTAATCTTTGGTAGGGTTTTCATTTTAATAGACTGCCTGGAATGGATTTGAGTCCCTTTCTTGCATTATAAGTATTCTCATAAAGTCAGCAATAACAAGGATTTTCGGGATCACCTAGTCCTCTCTGCAAAAATCAATGCTATGACAATGGTGGAAGTGGTCATGGCACTTTGGACGCTGATGGCACTTAATGTACCTTAAGAGAGGCTTCTCAATGGACAATACATTAATCGTAAACCTTGTTACATATTGATCATAAAATACTGAGAAAATCCGTGACTCTTCAGTACTCTCTGATTCACCTAAAGACCCATTTCTATTTGTAGTATTTCTGTCAGCAGTCACTTTCCATCAGAAATAAGCCGAGCCATAATATACTTCTTTGCTTTTTTTCTTTTCTAACATGAATCTACTTTGATTGCTCAAAAGTTACTTAAAGTTTTTTTTTAAATCTCATATTCACAGATGGCTTCTTCTGTTAAAGCACTTCAACGTACCATGTCTGGTTTATTAATAGCGCTGGATTTATTTGATCAAATGTCTTGGGAAAGAAAAGGAAACAAGATAAAATGTGATGTTCCCGAGGATCAATAAAGAATCCTGTAATAACCATCATTATGCTAATATAATTCACTCCAAATGAAGCATATTAAAATGGTGGATATAGATCGGATATTGGATTCATCTTTGGACTATAGCTGGTGTATGAGTAATGAAGTTCTACTTTGTGATGGTGAAGTTTTTAATATAAAACTTGCTGCTTTGCACTCAATTACCAAAGGCTTATTCTGGAAAGTTATTTCTGTTTCCTGAATAATCCTGACAGTATATTGCCCCACTGAAAAGAGAGACAAGATCTTCCAGTTTGCACACAATATGGTGTAAAAATACTCTGCATTTAAAGGTTTACAGCAACAATAAAAGGAAACACTTTGACCGGTGAGGTTTTTAAAATATATTGCAAGAAGGACCCCATAATTATCAAGCACTTAACTTGTCATGCATTGAATGAATTGCCAATTACTCTAACTAATACAACTTCAAAGCAGTTCTCAGTGATTTGTGCCAGCGCTTTGGGGCTCCTTTACTGTCTCGAAACACAATTCCCTGCATTGATTTATCAATCATGAGGCAGCAAGCCTTTGCATTTTACATCACATACATGAAGTCGATTGAAAAAAACAAAGACTCACAAGTCCAACAAAAAAAAATGGAGTTTTCCTTCCCAAAAGAAATTGTGTTTCTAAACTGTTTCCCCACATTTACCTCTCACACTACTATTTGTTTGGATTCATTTTCAATATGTACCTATTTCAAGCCAAACCATGATCGTATATCAAACATAACGAAGTAGATTTGTTGTCTGAACATACGCAAGTCATTTTGTGTGATTTGGTTTTCTTACGTTTTTATTCACAACGTTAAATGTACGTTTGAAACTGCGACCTTAAACAGTTGGATAGTTTGTTTCATTGAATTAGTAATGCAGTTCAGTTGAAAGGGAACGTCATTCAAGGTTGCAAGAAGAGAACTGTTCCTTCATTTAACAAAAACTTTTCTATCACACAGGTCACATTGATTTTCATAACCATGGAGAAAGAAGAAAGTTCAGGTGAGTCATCCCTCTCAGTCTGTGCTCAACAAAGTAAACATGAGAATATGTGCGCACTAAAGGAGGTCAAATAAGGTCCGTTCCCGTGCTGTTAGCAGAGTAAAAGGTTGTTATTAAGGCTGTTTTGTGAAGTCCATTTTCCTGGTATTGCTGTAACTGACATTGAGGGAAATGTCAATCATACAAAATGTAACTGAGGGCTAGAAATCCCATGGCAACAATGCCTGTTTTAATTGAAGTAAAAACGTTGAACGTCATCTCAATGTGTTTGATGAGAGTTATTTGAAAATACAGCCAAAATCATGCATTTTAAAGGCGGCGAGGAATACAAATGTGATGTTTGGATAGGTCTACTTTTACCTAAAATCTCAGCATTTACAGACTCTCTGGGCTTCAGGTCGACAACATATCGAGGCAGCACCATCTCTGCTCTACCTTCATCATCTCTAGTGGGTACGGATTAATAATTCATACTGTAGTTTCAAAAAAACTTTGACCATCTGATGTAGAAACGCTGCCAAAAAAAGATATAACAGCAACCAACCATGGCTCAGTCACATTTCTACCAAAGTGTTGCCAAAGCCAGTCTCACTCACACAGAGCTTGTCATTCAAAAACATACGCCACAGTCTTTCCAGTCATCACACTTCAACTCGATTTCACACATATGAGCGAGTCCAGATGTGTGTCTGAGGCAGTGTCAGTAACCATCAGCAGAACACGTCTAGACGAGGACTTTGTTGGTGAGGAAATGTTGTCTAGTCTCGTGAGTACAACACACACACTTGTCTATGCCAAAACACTGTGTGAAGCTATTCTTCTCATGCCTGAAGAGGTTTCTTTTGGCAGTTGCACTTCTAGAAATTGGGCTTTTATCAGAGTTTTTTTTTTTAAATAGTGCTGTTCAGAAAGCCATTTTGGCCTGCTGAAGGTAATGTGGTAATGCCTTGAACCCTTTTTGGGAGATTCCTCTAGAAATCATTCTTCATAACTCAAACTAGGTGTAATATTACAATAACTGTAAGTGTTAAAGGGGACCTATCATGCAAAATGCACTTTTGTACGTCTTTTATACATGAATATGTGTCCCCGGTGTTCCAGGGAACTCACCAAGTGTCAGAAAACACAACCCCCTCTATTTTCCTCCATACCCAAATCTCTAAAAAAGGGGCTGCAACGGATCTGATAAAAACTGATCCAGATTTGAACACTGTCCTGACGTCAGGACGGTGGCGCTACGGCTATTGGGCCAACTCCACCAATCAGGAGGAGACAGCCACGGCCATTGCCGTTCGAAAGCGCTGGAGACGCTGTAGTACATATGCCAGGCCTGTAGATGGTGCTGTTCTCACAGAATCAGCCCTTGCAAATCCAGAGCAAAAAAAATGTCAAATTGAGCGAAATGAGGCATGGCTCAAATGCATGATCTGTTTGGTATTTTGAAAAAAAAAAAGTATAAATATGCCTTATATAGGTATGGTCCTACACTATATTATTCAAATATAGCATGATAGGTCCACTTTAAGGAAAGACCCCTTGTATACTTCCAAGGTGTGCAAGTACTATCTCTTGGGGGTATTTCAGTAAGGGTTTCAACAAGAGCTCCAAAGTTTATGGACAGGCTTTTACTGTATGAAGAGCAATTTCATATTTGATGTGTGTTACATCCATAACATATTAACAAGACTAATGGCTTCTTTGATCTTTCCTCGACCACCCACTGACTTCTGGTCGATGCCTTGACCTCTTTCCACAGCTGATGTTTGGTTCTAGCGTTAGTTCAGTCGTTTTCTAACTTATTTATTGCGTAAAATGAATTTTCATCAAATATAAGGGATGCCATTTTGCCCCCATAAACAACCACCTGTTATCAAATGACATCGAATCTTACAATCTAGAGATCTCATCTGGTCTCATCACAACACCTCAGTTAGCACCACTCGCTAAAGAAGACAGCGACATACAAACAAAAGCTCTGAAAAGCTAGTAAGGCCTATATAGTCAGAGCATGTATTCTAATTACATTTTTGTAGAGAGGGTGCTTCCTTCTTCGTTCTCAAAAACTCACAAGCACTGATTCTTCATCCAGATGGAAACACATGATTTAATCATTGTCATTATAATAGAAAAGTAACTATCGATTTATGCGTAAACATAGAAAAGTCTCCATTGGTCCTGGTAGGATGAAAGACTAATTGTCACAGTAGCATAAATTATAAATCTGTTGTTATTTGGCCAGTGGGGAAGTTCACACTGGGATACATCAATAGAAAATGACAATCATGACCATGCAGCGAAGCGGCTGTGGATCCCTGCAGAGACTCAGAACTTCATCTAGATAACACAAAGTGAATAAACAATTTTCCATTTTTTAAAACACCTCTTTTGAAGGTCCCATCCCATGAGTTGAGTTTGAAGCTAACTTTATTTTTCTGGTTTCAAATTGATGAATCCTTGCCTTTATTTGTTGCCATAGTAACTAAACTTCACATCAGTCCCATCTGACTTTATTCAGGCAATCAAGTCTAGACGTGTAAAAAAAAGAAAAAAAACCTTCACTGGACCCTGTGGCCATTTTAAAATAGCCTCCATTATTGCAACGGTGTTATTTCTAAACTCAATTGCCTGTCTCAGTCAAAACAAATGAGACAAGTAATAAAAAATAACGGCACAGTGGGGAAGTGTTGAATTAGCAGAGAACTGTTCTCAAGGCACTTCTATTCACAGAGCATCCACTGATCATTTATCACATCAAACATATAATGAATGTTTGTAGCATTTCCAGGCCGTTTTCCCACTAAAGTCGGCCTTTTTAACTTGTATTATCTGATGATAGTTATCAATAATGAATTCAATTTACGACTGGGTATTAAGAGTGCTGAAATTATTCATTGGACTCTGGAAAGTGATTGATGTCGCAGGATTCACCCGCAGTCCATCACCCAGCAGGAGCTTTGAGTGTGAACACAGTGTCTCTCAATGAAAAGAAGGCTAATTGGTGATCAATTTAGATTGTATATCTGCTTCAGCAGGAGAGACACCATGTTAATGCTCTAATGTTAATGTCCTGCTCATTAGAGTTTGTTGTTTTAGGACAAGAACACGTGTTTGTTTCCTAATCTACTTTAAAGCTGTCTCTGTGTGTGAGTATCTAGCTTTGTGGAGACATTGTGAGCTGCTGACATCTCCAAGTTTGGTGATTTCCACATTTCTTTTAGAATAGAATGACTGAATTAATTTCCTGAGGTTTAAGAAGGTTGTTTTTTCTTGTTGTGCTGATACAAATATTACAAGAACTATCTCAAAAGTGGCACATTTAGCTATTTATTTGGTTTCTAAGAAGTAAGAACTGACATTTGGCGATACTTGGTGTTCATATAATTGCAGCAATATTATTTCATAATATCCACGATCAGTTTCCTTTCCTTTTATGTATTGGAAACAACTTGTTTGTTGCACGTTACATTATGATCTTATGATTTTTGTAATCATTGCAACACCCTCATTCCCCCCACAGCAATCAATACTTTAATCATAACCATTAAATACAACACATC
The DNA here is from genome assembly GCF_902827165.1 of Trematomus bernacchii. Taxonomy (NCBI): domain Eukaryota; kingdom Metazoa; phylum Chordata; class Actinopteri; order Perciformes; family Nototheniidae; genus Trematomus; species Trematomus bernacchii. The sequence goes on along the minus strand of NW_022987881.1, from coordinate 160,197 downwards.
CATCTAGCTTTGCCCATGTTGCATGAAATTGGCTATTTGGTACAAACAGTGCCTTTTTAAATAAGTGAACCTCATTATCTGCATCACAAAAATACTCAGAGCAAGTTAATAACTCCTGGCTGTAAGAACTCAAACATACAGGAGATGAAGATGGGACAAACTCGTCATCTTCATCAATTTAGAAAGCGTTGATTTAAAGGTCACCTATCATGCTATTTTTTAGGCAATAGCATAGGTCTCTAAAACATGTCTATGAAGTGTTTTGCTCAAAATACCAAACAGATCACCCATTCTAGCCATGCCTCATCCTTTTTATTTCCTGCTTCTTCACACACATGCTCTCCAGTACAGGTTAGCTCTGAGTGTTAGCGATGCTAATGTAAACACCGACCATATTACGTCCAAAACAGTCGGGCATTGTTTCTGATAGCAACTTTCTGATAGGGCCGTGGGTCCACATTTCAGATATTACGTCATATCGGACGCAAATCTGGATCAGCTCCGTTGTTCCCCCGTTTTTAGAGATTTGGGTACGGAGGAAAAGAGAGAGGGTTTTATTTTCTTACGCTGCGTGAGTTCCCCGACACACCGGGGACACATGTTTATGTATAAAAGACATCAAGAAGTGCATTTTGCATGATAGGTCCCCTTTAAAGTATCTGAGTTAAAGTTTCTCTTATGCAAACGATCAAAACCAGAGTGTTTGGGGACAATTCTCAAATCAGATTGACCCTCACTCTCTGCTATACTGTAGCTAGGGTTTAAATCATGTATGAAGAAGTATAAATCATATAACACGTGTCTTTGAAAGTGATGTTACATGATGGGTGCACTTTGTACAGCAGCACATGAAGAAGAAGAAGACTCTGTTTCTTTAACCTCTTCCCCTGGCTCAGAATATAAAATATAGAATAGTTCAAATGCCCCAAACACTGCATGTAACACTCGTATTTTCTGTAAAGTGGTAAATAATGAATATGGATTAATGACTGCAGGCTTATTTGCACCTTTTAAACTCATGGTGTTACATTTACATGTTGCTTTCAGTATGAAGAAATACAAGTTAAAGGCTCTTAAGCTCCTTACACACCGAGCCGATTTTCGGCGTCGATAGATGTCGATAGATGTCAGGCCGTTGATGAGCGTCGTGTCGCCCTACTCAGATTGGTGTGTACAGCACCGTCGTGTCTTTTCGGCCGTGCCGACACCTTCCGCCGCCGATTCGACATGTTGAATCGGGAGGCAAAGAAATCACTCTGATTGGCTGATCAGCTTAGCGAATCAGTGCATGAGAAGCGAAACGGAAGTGAGGGACCCAAACAAACTTTTAAGAAGGCAAATGTGAGATTTCATTTAACTCCAGCTCTCGACACAGGTTGGGGAAAGCCCCATGAGCTTCTCGCTGTAGAGTGAAAATGGAACGCACACATGTTCTTCTTCTCTCGGTTATCACGCAGTCTGTTCTTCTTCTCTCGGTGTATCACGCAGTCTGTCTTCCGGTTGCCTCTTTTGAATGATGAATACACACTACCGCCGCCTGCTGGTAAGGAGAGTTATTGCCACTCACGCATGCGCAGTTCGTATGTGCAACTTGGCCGTCGGCTGAAGTCTTTGCGGTGTGTTCCAGTGCGACACATGGCCAAGACGCAGAGACGTGAGGCGACGCGTCCCGACGTGTTCTTTGGTGTCAGTTTGGTGTGTAAGAGGCTTTAAGTCCAATGCAAAACAATTAAAGAGGCCCTTTTATGCTTTGTGGGGGGTTTCCATTTGCTGTAGTGTGTTGAAAAGGTTGTGTGCATGTAAATTGTCGGCAAAGTCTAAAATCCCTGTTTTCCCTCTAGAGGACGCTCAAAACACCCAACTTCAGAGAGCTAAATCAAAATCGATTATGATTGATTTTAGTCTGATCTTCTTCCATCAATGAATACATCCCTAAACAACACAGGAAAAGTTCAGGGTATAAATGTGTGAGGAATCTTTTCAGCGAGGGAACGTATTATACTTATAACTTATACAATAGTGTATCTATAGATTGATGTCCTTTTTTTCCCACGTGTCGATTTAGAAGTGCAATGATTACATATAAGTATACCTCATTAGCCTTTGTATAGTTGAACAAAGGATGACGTCGTTCTTATTATGTCTACAATGTTTAGGGTTATGAAGCTTCTATGGAGCCTTAGGATAAAGGAAATGGACGTCAAACTGTTTTAAATTGCACCTGGTGATTTTCTTTTACTTTTATTTAGTTTAAAGAAATATTTCTCTATAATACAACTCGCGAGGAAATAGCAGAGAGAGACTCTTTTTCAAACTAAAACTAAGAAGGCATCCTCCAATATTCATGAGTTTGTCACATCAGACTTGCCTTCTGAGCAACATAAATATTTGGTGTGTTTGTTGTTCAGAGTTATTCTTGCTTTCTTTGCATTTCCTCTTCTGGGTCAGACTCTTGCTCATGATTAAGTGTGAAGTGTTGGCTCGGGGTTATCACCTCGCTGCAGAGGCTCTCAGACGATGGACCCTGACAACATGCTGAGTCCCGCTGAGTTGTAACCCCCCCCTCTCTCTCCGCTATTTAAAGAGGCTGCCAACAGTGTGTGTGTGTGTGTGTGTGTGTGTGTGTGTGTGTGTGTGTGTGTGTGTGTGTGTGTGTGTGTGTGTGTGTGTGTGTGTGTGTGTGTGTGTGTGTGTGTGTGTGTGTGTGTTTACGGAAATGCCAAAGACATCTACATTATGTGCTGTTTACACGGGAACGAAACGGGTTGTATCCGCTACTTTTCTCTTTCGTATAGCCCGTTCGTTCACACGAGGCCGTGGCGGAAACGCGGGAACGGACCCCTAAAACGATAACGGGTCCCAAGGTGGATAGATCTGCGGACGGAATGCTCTGGGGGGCCTAACGGCTCCGTGTGTACGTCCTATACGATAATTTCCTGATAACGATGAAGCCATAGCCCCGCCTCTCCCCACCTCTGCTGCTCACGTAGCTACTGCTACTGACCATGCTATAGATGTTAGTGCAAAATCTACAGCTCCTCTACCACAACCATCAGCAACAAGTGGACATGGAGAACTACATGAACTACATGTTGCTACATCCACCGCGGAGAATAAACAGAAGGGCAACCAGGCAACCATGGCAACCATGCTCGGGGGTCTTCTTCGCTGCTTTTGGTGTATTTTGTGGCGGAAGTACAGCGCCACTTACAGGCCCGGCATATGTACTACAGCGTCTCCAGCGGGTCGAGCGGTCTCGTGTGGAGGGACACGTTTATTGAGCCGTATCCGTGTGGACGGAAGACTTTTTTGATATCGAATTCGGTTCGTTTGCGTTTCGTTTGCGTTCCCGTGTAAATGGGGCCTCAAGGATGTCAAAATCACGCAAAAAAAATATGCTTTATTACGTCACTACTTTTATTTTTTATAAAGATTTTTCTATGATTGATGCCTATGTGAAATAAAAAATACGATCAATCGATAAAAAAAAAAAGAGTCAATATGGACTCGCGTAATATCAAAATAGCATAAAAGTGTAATATTTGGTAAATGCTAAATATGTGAAAATATCTGAATGAAGTCCAAGAGATGCAGATTCAAACTAATTCTACAGTTATTAAAAAAAATCTTTCTTCTGTACTGACCCTTACTATAAATTAAAGGGGCCCTATTATGCTTATTTTCAGGTTGATATTTGTATGTAGTGCCTCTACTGTGACATGTTTGCATGCTTTAATGTTCAAAAAGCGCGTTATTTTTCAGAGCCCAGTCTGGCTTTACCTGTATAACTAACTACAGGAAAGGAAAACCACAAAAAGCATAATAGGACACTTATGTGATAATGTGAATTATGTTTCAAACATGATCAATCCCTCAAATCAAATCACAATTGCAATATCAATCAAAATCAACGTTTCTCTTAATCGTTCAGGCCCACTCATTTACAATTCTCCATGACTTTCGAGTCCTCCATAGATACGCAGAAACTGCTTTACATAATTAAAATTGATTGCATTGAGATGATCAAAACACAGCATCATCTTTAAGCATCATTTTTGCCAACATTTCCTTGCAATGTTTGCTGCTCGAGATAACACTTCAGTGGGTGACACTGGAGCCTACGCAGATTTCCAACATGACATGAACGCCTCGTGGAAAACCAGCTCCAACATCAAAGCCAGCTGAGTTTCCCCGGCCTGCTGTGAAGGTGGCAGTGGACTAAAAACACATTTTCACCGTCTGAGAGACACATTTGCATGTCATTACACGGAGCTCGCTGCGCCGCCCAATCAGAAATGTTTTCTTCGCAGCTCCCAACATGAAGGGAAGTACGGCCAGGCAGCAGGGAGACACACAGCCGCCGGCAGAGGCTTTTAAAAACTGTTATTGTCTGCATTTAGGGAGGCAGACAGTGTCCAAAATGTTCAGAGTGTGTGGAAGCCTTTCCTGTTTCATACAGCCTATAGTTAGAGCTGGTTTTAAACTATATGTTATCTTGTAATCTTGAATCTTGAAATGTGTTTTGTGATGTTGGGCTATATAAATAAACTTTGATTTCAGATTCTTTTTGACACCATGATCCACACAGAGATCTGGAATAAAGCGAATAAACCACACTTTGCTGCTACGTCTTCACACACACATAGAGGTGGGTGGTTGTTTAAACACACACACACACACACACACACACACACACACACACACACACACACACACACACACACACACACACACACACACACACACACACACACACACACACACACACACACACACACCACACACACACACACATACACACACACACACACACACACACACACACACGCACACACACACACACACACACACCCATCACAGCAGGTGTCAAGCTGTGGCCAAAAGCTATGTTCTTAAGCTTCGACTTTTGCTTCCTGAGCACCGTAGACTCCCACACATTCACCGGGATCTGAAACTCTGTCACACCGAGCGAAGGTGTCACGATGTGACATCAGGAGCTGTCAACACTGTTGTTGTCGTGCATACATTAAACTCAAATAAATAATAACTGAAGCGTGTCCTCTCAATGTGATTTCAGTCCTTATAGGACAAGACAAGATGACAACTCTGTTTGGGAGAGAAAAGTTGAATTTTTTATGGGCACTATGTTCATAAATCATGTATGTGTTGTATAGTTTCTGCACAAAAAGACAAATAAGAAGTTACAAACACTTGGAAAGCGTATCTGCGCCGCCTTTAAAGTCTATCTTTGGTAAGTGTTTAATATCTGTGAGTTTACACAGCTTCAACGCTTGAAACTAGTTATCAGGAGAAAAAAAAAGGCATTCAAATAAATGCTTTCCCCTCAATTCTGGAGGCAAGACACGCTTACAAAGTAACACTCTGAGCCGCCATGAAACGTTAAACTGCTGTCTTGCCAGCCATGATGAATAGTGGTTTTGTTGTCCTTGTTTGCAAAAAACCATCTTGCCGTAGAAAACAGAAAACCATAGATAGAAAGATGTATTTAAAAAGCCAGCAGGACACTGGTCGCTGCACTCAGTCTCACAGCCAGTCCTCTGATAAAGAAGGAAACGCATGCTGGACTTATGGAAGTGGAGCAGTGGGAGGAAACATCGCCTCGTGAGCAACTGATTACACAGCATTTAAAACGCAGCATAATGAGGGTTTGGGTACAGAGAATGGACCTGGCGTAGAAATGCCTCTTTGTGTTTCCAAAACTAACAAATATAGATTTTTATTTTCCTCTAAGTGCATCAGAGCTGTGTGCAGAAAATATGTAGTCGTGTAGTATCGAGGATTCCTTGCACACTTCAGCTCTGTTTGGCCCTACAGGTTTGAAAAGTACTAAATGGTAAGGCTTTAGGCTGACTTTATGTATTTATACGTTATGGATTTTTCGAAACACGGCACGCACAGGTCGAGTTTTCTGCATGGCTGATCTGTTGTTGGGGCTATGCTAGTGAAATGCTAATGGACATGAGGCCTGCATTTACCTAGAAAGTTAGTGATATGTTTATATAATCTGTTTATATATCAGATTCTTCCTACTTTTGCCAATCAAACATATTTCTACACTAATTGGAGGTCAGCCTTTGGTTAGCCATTTCTCAATTATACTTTATCAATGTATTGTATTTATGAAATGATGGGAATATGAGGGCAAATACTGCCGACTAATTACCCCTTAAAGAGTAATTGCACTGGTCACTGTTACATGACTTTACTTGTAGTTGTTTAGTACAATTTCCCAACTGTCAGACGACACAATGCCAGCACAATTAATTATAAAAAAACAACAACAATTAAAATATGCAAATAAGGCATTGTCTAATGAAATGTTTCAACCCAGTCTCACGGCATTTCGTGTTATTAGTCACGAAATTAATTTAATCTATTGATTCGTGTTCACCGACACGATTTTCACATTTTTTTCGTGTCACACAGAACGATTTTAAAAGCAATGTATTTCTATTGGTAGTATGTTTCGTGCCTGCAACACGTCTTTTTGTCCGGTCGGGTCTTGGAAGACCAGAAGCTGTGTGGTTCATAAAAACATGTTCTTACTCAATATCTTACCCTAAGCCTAACCCTATCCCTTTTATTTTAAATTGTATAATGTCTGAGTTTTTTTGCCGTCAGTGAGGAAAAGAAATGGCTCAGAGCCTCAGAATACTGACATCTGTATTTTATGTCATCTTTTTTTCCTTCTAATTTGTTATTATTTGGTGCAGGCACGAAACATACTACCAATAGAAATACATTGCTTCTAAAATCGTTCTGTGTCAGAATACTGAAATCTGTATTTTTTTAAATGTCTTTTTCCTTCTAATTTGTTATTATTTACATTGCTTTTAAAATCGTTCTGTGTAACACGAAAAAAATGTGCGAAATCGTGTTGGTGAACACGAATCAATAGATTAATTTCGTGACTATAACACGAAATGCCGTGAGACTGGGTTGAATGTTTGCCAATGTCCATACATTCCCAGAATAGAAATCTAGACATTTGATGAAGCCAGGTTCCGAATTCTTGTTGTCTTTTTATTTTGTAGGCATATGAGAGTCCATGTTTTTGGGAATAAAATGTTTTAAAAGTTTAGGCCATGAATCATACATGAACAAGCTGTAAAGACCTTCAGAATATAAATTGGAATACAAATGGAAATGTTGTTGCTTGGAGTTTTGGTTTGTGAATAAATCCAATTTGTTCTACATTTTGAAAAGAGGTAAACAAATGAACAAAAAGATATCACCATGAAACTGTTGACTACTTACATTAAGACACTTGTCTCTTGTATTTTCCTTCTCTCACAGTGTATATTCAAATATGCAGATGAAGTATTATCTCATGCAAATGTATGGTGAATTTTTAAATAAATCTACAGTAAAAAATTGAAAGATAAACACCTCAATGTTTTCTTGATGTTTTCTTTCCAATATAATCTGAAAGAAGACATTTTATGGAGGCAAAATCTCAAAAAATGGATATAGCCTCGTGAGCGACTGATTACACAGCGTTTAAAACGCAGCATAATGAGGGTTTGGTACAGAGAATGGACCTGGCGTAGAAATGCCAACATGTGTCAGTGAATGCTTTGATGCTGCCTCTTTGTGTTTCCAAAACTAACAAATATAGATTTGTATTTTCCTCTAAGTGCATCAGAGCTGTGTGCAGAGAATATGTAATCGTGGAGTATCGAGGATTCCTTCCACATAAAAAAATGGATATAGTGAATATAACAAAGAATGTTTTTGCCTGGGTTGTCTTGCCTTAAATTACACCCGTGCTTTTCTTCTATGACATGTGAAAATTACTGTTATTCCCTGTTTTTAAAGATATGCGCCTCTGAGATTTCCGCCCCTACCTCAGGGAAATGGGATTCTGCTGGTGGTTTTCACAGCTTTGAAAAATGACACAGAAAATACGACAATGACAACATGCCTTTTGCAGAAAGAAATGTCCTGGGATCTGATCAATCCACATAACTCTCAGTAAACTACTTTTTTTATTGCAACAAGTTTACGCTGGAGAAAAAGCTCCTATAAAAAAAACTGATCACAGTGAGGTGGATTATCCAGAGCAGGGGTCTCCAACCTTTCTTCATCTGTACTTTGAAAACATTTCAGTGGCTAAGAGCTACATCACATCGCTTACATGTATTCACATAGCCCTCATCAGTTGAATTAAGCTACTTTTGTACACGTGTGAAATTGCAATACCTAAAGCTTATCAAAAATCTTAACTTCACATCAAGGTCCAAGAAAACGACAATTCCTCACATATTATTATGGCCCACATAGTAAGTACATCACTGAAGATTCACATACATGTCCACTACCTGACAAGCACCTTATGGCACATGTGTAAAATAAGTCTACAGTCTATGGTATTTATCAACTGAAAATAGCAAGAGGACATTCATACTCTGCAATCCAAGACTTGATTAAATCCACCAAAAACCTGACATGACGATAACGAGTGTTTTAAAAAAAAAACACAAAACATTTTTGGGGTGAAGTGTCCTACCCAGGGACACAACGACATGCTGACTGCAGAGGGGTTTGAACCTGTGACCCCCTGACTAAAGGACTAAGGTGTTCCAATAAACCCCAAACATGTGTATTAATCAAAAACTGAAGGAAGTAATACACATTACACATACACAATGAAAAGTTGCCCCTTTTTGCAACATTGACTATTGTTAGGTTTATATATTTGTAAATTAAAACAATGTGGATTTGGACTGACCTAATCATGAATTAAAATACTCTAAGCTTTTTCTTTATACATAAAGTGAGAACTAGGGCTGTGCGATTATGGCAAAAATCATAATCACGATTATTTGGGTCAATAATTGATATCACGATTATTAAATACGATTATTCATTGACTTGAAAAAATCCATTTATTGAACTTTAAAACAAATACAAATAATAATTTGAACAGTATCTTTTTAACTGTCGATTACCCTGAACGTATAATTCAACTGAAAAACCAATACAAAAATAAATAAAAGATACATTTAAATAAATAATATCAAAATAATAAATACCAATAAACAAGATCAACAAATATTTTGGAGCACACTTCCACAAGCTACTAAACATATATAAATATGATAAATATAAATAAATGAGACCAAAATTAATTAGATCAAATATGTTGCACTGTCACAACCAAGCAAAGCAAAATAAGTTTTTTTCGATTATGTTGTTTTCGTAATTGTGGCAGGCCAAAATCGTAATTGCGATTAAAATACGATTAATTGCACAGCCCTAGTGAGAACTGTACTGGTATTGTAATTGAATACTACACAGCACATTCATTTCGAAGAGCTGTATAGTCATCTAAAGCGGTCAAAACAATTCAGTAAATAGGAAGCTATCCCTTTCTTTATATTAACACACAAGTCAATTAGATGGGAATCTGCATGAAAGACAAATCAACATCCTTTCTGGAGTAGTAGCTTGCAAAAGGACATTATACAATACGTTTTGAAAAAGAAAAGTTGTTGGAAATATTGAGTGCCACAAACAGGACAAAGACGTTGAGAGTCGGACAAAGAAACTGCTGTTTTTCTAAAGGGGATTTTCTGACAATAACAGAATTGTGTAGCCACATCCATTTTTCTCCATTCAGTGAGAACCAAAATGAAAACGCTATCCACTGGCATTGTATTGGGGTTGAGGAGGAAATCATGTGTATCTTAAAACCTTATATATACCGTCCAAGGTGAAAAAGTGTTGAAATTGGCAGATAAACTTTCCCTCAACTTATCAGTCTATTTCAGGTAGGTATTATTTTGTTTACCTTATCTCTCCTAAGAAGGAACTTACAGGGATATATATGACAGGAGAAATGCGAACAGCACAGCGAGAGTTTCACCAGTCACATGAAGAGCTGTGCGGCCCTCGCCTAAAATGCAACATATCTTGTCTCTGCAATGCATTGTGGTCCGTGGAGGCAGCTGTCAGTGAGCTGTTATCTCTGCCCTTCCTATGATGGATTTCTCCCGGTATGATTGCCGAACGGCAGTGAAAATGAGAAGAAAGAAGCCTCTCTCTGTGATTCGGAGGGGCTGACGCTGAAACCTGACATTTACAATTGATGTTTTTATAAAGTTAAAGATATTTCTGCTGCCAGGCTTCATTGTAGCTGCTCGGGAAATATCTTGACATGATACAACATTCTCTGTGACTGACTTGTTTTCCACGGGATTGAAATAAAAACATTACAAAACATGAAAGTAGGGCGATAAATGTACGACGTGTCACCACATGTTGCTCTGCGTGTTGTTTCCCCTTTAGGTTACAGCATTTCACATAACACGTCTAAACATGTCATTTATTTTAAGCCCAGACACCGAAGAAGTGTATGTATGCTCTTAGGCTTCACACTTACAGGATTTGTACTTCTAAGCAGTTCGTGAACAGAGGTGGGGAGGAGTGGAGTACAAATACTTAGTTACTGTACTTAAGTAAATGTTTCTGGTATCAGTACTTTACTCCACTACTTATTTGTCTGACCACTTTTTACTTTCTACTTCTTACATTTTGAACCCAAATACCTGTACTTTCTACTTCTTACATGTTGAACACAAATACCTGTACTTTCTACTTCTTACATGTTGAACCCAAATACCTGTACTTTCTACTTCTTACATGTTGAACACAAATACCTGTACTTTCTACTTCTTACATGTTGAACACAAATACCTGTACTTTCTACTTCTTACATGTTGAACACAAATACCTGAACTTTCTACTTCTTACATGTTGAACACAAATACCTGTACTTTCTACTTCTTACATGTTGAACCCAAATACCTGTACTTTCTACTTCTTACATGTTGAACACAAATACCTGTACTTTCTACTTCTTACATGTTGAACCCAAATACCTGTACTTTCTACTTCTTACATGTTGAACACAAATACCTGTACTTTCTACTTCTTACATGTTGAACCCAAATACCTGTACTTTCTACTTCTTACATGTTGAACACAAATACCTGTACTTTCTACTTCTTACATGTTGAACACAAATACCTGTACTTTCTACTTCTTACATGTTGAACCCAAATACCTGTACTTTCTACTTCTTACATGTTGAACACAAATACCTGTACTTTCTACTTCTTACATGTTGAACCCAAATACCTGTACTTTCTACTTCTTACATGTTGAACCCAAATACCTGTACTTTCTACTTCTCACATTTCCCAAACAGGCTGGTTCCTTTAGTTTGAATGTGTGTTTGGTGGCGTGATCATTATTATTTAGAGTCATTGCGTGCCTATTGATTTGAACACGATCCGTGTATCCATCATTTCCTGGTCTTCTCTAAAGAAGAGGGACCAATGAAAACGTTGTCATGTTGCCGTTGTTCAGCATGGAAACATTCATTAGCTAACAATGACATTATTGTTCTATTAATATAAAGGGAGGTCAGGTACTCTTTAAAACAGCTGCTAGTTATGGGTACTTTTTACTGAAGTACATTTCAAAGCCTCTTTACTTTTACTTGAGTAAAGAAGTTTAGTCAGTACTTCTACTTTTACCAGAGTATTTGTAAACACTGTACTTCTACTTGAGTAAAGGATGCGTGTACTTTCTCCATCTGTGGATGTGAACACTGGCTGGGAGTCCCTCTGCAGAAATGACCCTTTATTACAGGTTAGATGAGGCCTAAATGGCTGCTGTGCTCACAGATTGATTCACTCTGAGTCACCCCTGCTCTCCACATTGAAAAACGGAATCTATTCCCAGGCTGAAATGCCACTGACATACGGCATCAGAGAAATAATATGTTAAACCAGACAAATCATGTTATTACCAAAGGGGCACTGAGGCTGTTCTCTGAGCATCAACTGTGCGTTATTAACTGAATCAGCTGAGATAGAGGACCACTATAGTACAAAATGACATAAATAAACGCATGCTGTAAAAAGCCTTCTGTATATATTTCCATTTTTGTCACAGCCATAGATTGTACATTTCACAGTCTGTGATGTGACCAGCTGTTAAATCCAGCATTTTAGACTGTAAATGCCCACACATATACTGTTAGTAACGATAGGTAATAGTCAGTCATGTTGTGATGTGACATAGACTGCAATTCACTTTTGTACCCTTGTCAAGTGTGGTTATGATTTACATTACTTATGAATGTTTAAAGAACTGGGTGTTGACAGCTTTGCTAACACCATGGTGTAAAGCAGGGGTCTCCAACCTTTCTTCATCTGAGGGCTACTTTGAAAACATTTAAGTGGCTAAGAGCTACTTCCATCACATCGCTTACATGTATTCACATAGCCCTCATCAGGGTGCTATTGTGTACACGTGTGAAATTGCAATACCTAAAGCTTATCAAAAATCTTAACTTCACATCAAGGTCCAAGAAAACGACAATTTCTCACATATTATTATGGCCCACATAATACGTACATCACTGAGAATTCACATACATGTCCACTACCTGACAAGCACCTTATGGCACATGTGTAAAATAAGTCTACAGTCTATGGTATTTATCAACTGAAAATAGCAAGAGGACATTCATACTCTGCAATCCAAGACTTGATTAAATCCACCAAAAACCTGACATGACGATAACGAGTGTTTTAAAAAAAACACAAATCCCTGTGTGTCTCGGGCATGATTCAGAGAGTGTCATTCTGCTGTTGGTTCTGGACTGGTGTTGCTGGTGTTGCTGGATACTGCCCACTGCTCCGTGTGTGGTGTCGCTGTGCCGCTGTCACGTCTGTTCCTTGATCTCTGCGTCACCGACCAATTTGATATTCGTGTCACAGAAAAAATTCTAAAATAAAAAAACGTTATTGTCCAGCCGCGGCCGAAAAATCAAGAAGCAACGTTACTACGCTATAATCGATAATCGAGCGGCGAGCTACTGAAAAGCTGCCCGCGAGCTACCGGTAGCTCGCGATCGACGTGTTGGAGAGCCCTGCTCGCTTAAAAGCAGACTGACAGTGTAGCATCAGGTTGAGTTTGAAGGTTTGAAGATGTTATTTTAAGGTTAAATAGGTAAATTACTTTGCTTTAAAGATTATGAAATGTAAGTCCGGGCTCATACTGTACTATCTGAAATGAATTTTATGTGAAATTTGAGCCTTCATAAAGACTGAATACGTGTTTTTTTGCTTATTCAGATGCAAATATTTAAAGGAATACATTCTTGTGTTACCCCCCCGTTACAGTATATATACAATTCACACATACATCTCTTTATCTTTAACACGTTTGTGTATTTACCTCTATTGTGTTAAAGTTTTTAGTTTTGACTGAACATCTACCAGTTCTGTGTGAAGGCCTGTGTACTGAAATCTGGTCCATAAAAAAGCAGCTGATATTATTTAGTTAAGAATCCATATTTGTGATTTTTGCAATTAGATAATTGGTTTGCAGAAATACCAAGGAGTGTGAAGATCTGAGGCCTGTACTACGAAGCCGGATTTTCGCTTAGCCGGTTGACTTCAGGGAAAACTCAGGCTTTCCGGTCCTACGACGCTGGTTCTCTTTTTACCGGGCTAGATCTCCATGGTAACTTATGCTGAGCGGCTAACCTGCTCCGGAGGAGGTTAGGTTGCAGGCTAAGAGATCAACTCAGTGAAAGCACCGCCTGCTGACCAATCAGAGCTCCGTGTGCGGAGTTTAAAGCTATCAAGCCATATTACAGGATAGAGGAAATACAGAAAAACTGCCGTTGCAGGAAAGACGGCCGGCAAAAATCAACTGACTGTGTGAACGTGAAAATTAATAGAATATCCCCTCCCATCTTCAGAGCAATCTGACTATTATAACATTAGCGTTAATAAAGCTTACTTAAATATCTGCCACGACATAAGTAACCGGATCAGAGTAACATTAAGTACAGTCCGCGGCACTGTGAGTGCAGACGTCGATGTGTCCCATTATCATTCATATCATATCACATCATAATGTATCATATATTTCCTTATCTGAGTCAGCTGAGCCGTATCTGGCCGTGCAACACTCACAGTGTCACATACTGTATGCAGAAGTATTATTTTAAGCAACACATTAAGTTGACGAAACACTCGAGTCAAATGTAATTAAAGTCAGATCGTGTCTTGGACGGGGCAGTGATTTCATAAATCTGTTAATGTACGCATTCAAACGCTTTTTCTTTTACCAGCTGTATTCACCTTGCAGGTGCAGCTATGTGGCTTTGATCCTGGATAAAGTGTTTAAGTCATGGATGTTTAAAGTTTAACTTCTTCATATTTGACTAATATTAAAGTTCACTTTTCATTCAGGAAGTATGACGCTGCGCTGTCAGTACGCTTGTCCGTGTTTGAGATTGGTCGAATGCTCCAAATACCACCCCTTTCATGTGAACGCGCACCTAACTAGATAGGACACGGCTGGCTTGAGCGATCCACTTGATAACCGGCGTCGTAGTACAGTTTAGCGAGAGCGCGTATGTTTTGGATTGGGCCAACCGGCTAACTCAAACATATCCAGGTTAGGAAAATCCGGCTTCGTAGTACAGGCCTCTGGTCAAAGCATAACAAACTTATTTTCCAGCGGGTTTCCGATGTAATCATCTGTCTGCTCGGCCCCATAAACCCACTATAACTCTCTCCTAATGACCCGAGTGCTTTACCTGAGATCAGAAGGCTTTGATCTCCGCTGCCCAAATGAAGCGAACAGGAGTAAACAGTAAACACTACAAACTTCAAGAAAACAGCTCCAAGTATGGATTTTTGTAGCAGAGTAGGTTTCTCTCCTCTCAGCAGGGTCTTCATGCTGCTGCAAGTGTTGGCACTGGCAGTGAGTATTATCGGACTGCATTCAGACTCTGCACAGCGGGGGGGGGGAACAGCATTGATTCGGAGATTTCAAACACTAGTAAGACTCAAACAGCGATCTGATCACTGGCAGAAAAACATGCATCAGCAAAATCGTCAGATGTAAGCTACTGAAAAATAATAATATCCGAGAAAGACGGACGTATAAATAATTATTTGTATGTATTTTCCAAACTCACATTGGTTTCTCAAACAGCATCTCTGTAAACTACGTGTATTCACTGAATTTCACTCTCTGCCTTTAACGGCTCGTTGTAGCTCCAATAGCTCCAGCCCCCACCCTCCCTGTGAGCACAGTGTGCTCTGATTGGTCGGGACGTTGTGAATCGCGCTGAGCTCCGTGGAGGTGCTGTTTCCTTGTTAGCGATACACAGCCAAACACAGCCAAACTCATCCTGAGCACACACAAAGTCACAGCCGAAGTAAAAACAATAAGTGTGGCTTGATATTGAGTAAGAAAAAGGTTGATAAACGCTGTGAGAATGGGTCTGCAGAGAGAATGGGTCTGCAGAGAGAATGGGTCTGCAGAGAGAATTTTGCCGTGATCCCAACTGTCTGTTATCAGCCTGCAGCCAGGGAGGAGAAATCAGCAGAGCTGCCTGTGTGTGAGGAAGTCCGTGGATTGGTCAATTTGGACCAATCAGCGGGGGGCTTAACGTAACGGCTCCGCGGACGTAACGTAACGGCTCCACGGATTGGTCCATTTCGTTCCGGGTACGGGTTGACATCATGCCGTCCCGGAAGAATCAAATGGACAATGACGTATCTCCAACGAGGCGTTTTGGGGAGGTATTTTCTGTGTTAGAGTTTTACTCGCTATAGGGTGTACTTTGAGGGTTTTGACTCTGCACACCGTTTACATGCATAAAAACCTTCATAACACACAAGGGGACGGGTAATAACCGGAAAAGCATGACATGGGCCCTTTAAGGTTATTATTGTGATAGTATTGTTCAATACCAAGGAGGTATTCGTTTTATTTTGGATAGCGTAGTCTACTTTTCTTAATGATAAGCGAGCTGTTATTAAAAAATATTAATGCCGCTTCCGGTAACAGGGCAACAAAAGGGGCAGGAATTGTGATGGGGCGGTCTTTTGTTCCCAACGCCACGGAGGGAGAAGTTGGCGACAGCGTGTGTGAGGCTCCAGAGACGCCGTTGTTTCTCCGTTGTTTATTGCGTTTTGCGTTCTTGATTTGTTGCCTTATTATTGTAAGAGTGGTTGCGCTCCGTTTTGTTTAGTGTACATTTTTAGACAGCGCAGATGGTGTTCACTGAGGTTTTCTGGGTTGCTTGGTTTCAAGTAGAGAAAGAGACTTTCTTATTAATTCATTTAAGTTAATGATGTAGGTAACTCACAATTTATCATTTGAATTATAATACCCTGAAAATGGAATGTGACTGAATTATTATTATTAGAAATAATGCAATGAGGCATACAAAATGTTTGTGATTTTGTTTGCGTGCTAACATTTGTTTGTCCTCTGTGTTTGAAGGTTTTCAACCTGATGAGAATCTGATGAAAAGTGTCTTATAAATAACTGCTGAGACAAAATGAAAGAATCTGAGTTGTCCAAGCGTCCTCTGTTGCCCTCCAGCCTCTCAAGTTTGGGCAAACACTGAATACAGGCCAAAACCCAGAAGAACTTGACAGCTACAGAATGGAAATAAATAAACACTCTTATGCAATCAGCCTCCTCTCTTTTTTGGAGTTCGGAGTCCCTGAATTTGTCAGCGATTCATTTTGTTAAATCGTTTTTGTTTGTTGAAATATTGATATGAGTGAAAGTTAAAATAGTCACCCTTGATTGCAGTTTAAATCTATTTGCAAAATGTCTAAAACTCATAACTTATCGTATAAATCAGACCTGTTTGTGATTATAATACCAATCATAATGTGAAATAAAGTGTGCACACTCCTTTAAAGTCCTTCTTATATAAAGCTACTGAGGCAGAATTGCTAAATAAATAGCTGACATACAGAAGCATAAGAAATAGCAAAAATAAATACTCTTGTGTTCTTCAACTCTTGCAGGTCAAATAAAAAAGACACCATGTCATGTATGTATTGCATTTTCTTTAGTACTTTACATATAACGGGAAAAATACAAGGGTTTATTTTCAAGAGAATACAGGAAATTCAACAGTGCTCTGTACAATAACATATTATTGTGAGTGTAGTGGTTACTTGGCACAGACTGAGCCGTGCACATCGTGCACAGTTTCCATGGGGGGGCGGGGGAAGGTATAAGTCAAGATGTTCAATAACATGTTGTAAAAAGACTAAGTTTCTATTAGCAGCTTGAAGAAAATACAAAATGAGCAACATGTGCACCACCACCAAAGCAGCATTACAAAAAGACTTAAAATGGAAAGGGGAGGGGGAAGTAGAATTTAAGAATCAATGTGAGACGTATTATAATGGGGAAACCCAATGGAAACAGTGTGTAAAGCTGCTATTAGATACTTAATCTGTCATAGTGCTGTCACCAAATTGGGCTGACCAAATTATCACAGCCAGGTTTAGCTAATAATCCTACATTCATCCTGAGAATCCATCATTTAGGGTTAGGAGGGAAACACTTTGGGCTGGCTGCTGCTTCTCTTAGTTTCATGGCAAATCGTGTTGATGCTGAGGGCGAAGGCAGGGCTTGGACTGTCAAAATATAATGTTTTTAACACAGATTGTATATAATCAAACAAGAATCAGGTCATCATTCATTTCAACCACATGGAAAGTAGAGAGGGCATGCAGTAAACCAAATACTTAAAGTCCCAATCCAGGATCACATGTGGATCTATATACATGTAAAATATTGAATAGTTTGCTGATTGAAAATAATCTCATTGCAACTTTCAGATGAGTGAAAAGTAAAGCCTGTTTTGCTCCAGTATTTACAATGTTGCTGTAAGCAAACCAATTCCATCTTTCAGATCACATTAAGCACTACTTGTCACCAGCCAATGAATAAGGAGCTCAGGAAACACATCTTAAATATGAAATATGAGTTTGGATTGAATGATTTCTTCCCATATCATTCTGTTTCAGTAAAACAGTGCTGCCACAAATAGAACAATTCTGGATTGGGTCTTTAATAAGGCTGTGGGGGCTGAAGAGCAGCGAGGATCTGCAATAAAACCGTGACAGATTTGAGTGACATATATGGTACCGTAGAGCTCAGGCTCATTATCACCACATAGGGGAGCAAGTAACATTAGTCTTCTCATAGGATCACCAAAATAAGTCAAATGAAGAATCCAAGCCCTTAGATACAGAACAGAATGAAAGGAAAGTGACACAGAAACACATTTTTTTATCGCATGGCTGCTTCATTAGTCCTGAAAATAACATGTTTTATGTGAGATCAGAGCTTGAATAACATCCACCTTCAGACGTCATCTCCAATGATCCACACTACGACTAAAAAGCAGCTACACTAACAGGGCAACTAAAGATACTATTAGCTCTGCTGTCTCCATGCTGTCACTCGCCGGCTGCCTTTGCAATGTTTTGATTGAAAACTCACTGAAGATTTCTAAATCTGCCAGCTCTTTTCCATTTTTCTGCTTGACTGTACTTTCAAACCCGTGTCAGTAAACCTTTAAACATAGCAATTAGCACTTTCTGCACAACAAGACTTGCAAATGACATCCACTAGCTGTACTGTTTCAATCACTTTGATTCGTCAATGAAGCCAATCCTGAGAAACTTTTACACGTTGTCACAACCACACAACTCCTGATTTCTTTCCGTCTCTCACCCTGCCCATTGCGTTCAGTCAAAGCAAATGTGTGACCTCGATACATGTGTTCACTGGAATATATTCAACAAAATAAGAACTACTTACATAGTAGAGTGTGTTTTCAAAAATGAGATGGCCATGATTCAAACGATGGAGACAATTCTATAATTTATTCAGCAGTCTTTCTTTCGGGTGAATGACATTTCCTGGAGAGTTTAGAGGATCTTGTGTTCAGTGCGACTGTTTCCAACTAGTACGTTTGTTATTTTCCCAGAAGGCTAGAGGGTAGAATTTGAGGAGAGAAAAAATAAATCATCAAAATATTATATCTGTTACAATTCTGATGCATAGCAAATCCCCATGTTCAACAGTCACATGTGATACCACTTTGTTCAAAAGCTACGGTTCTGTCAGGACATCACCAAGGGGAACCTTCTACTCACAACAAGACTAAAGTTTGCAAGACTTCAACCGGCTTCCCACTCTTCCAGCTCTGAGTAAGGAACTTGTTGAACGTTCGTGCTCGATACGGTATATACATATACTAGAGAGGAATGTCTGCATGTATGTAGGCCTGACACGGCATGCGTGTAATGCATTATAACATATTTACTTGTGTATGAATGATTATATAATTACAATACAAACATTTACAAATTTGGAAATAGTTGCTGATTGTGCCTCGAGATCCCCTTCCATGCAAAGAAAGTTGGAGACCCTCACAATAAACGAGCTTTTCTCTAATTCTACCTCATGCTCGAGATCATTTGTAGTATTTTACATCTTACTACGCCGCCTCTAGCCGTGGTGAGAACACAGGGTGAACGCGCTGATATAAGAAGTGAACTGTGACCATTTTTATAAGGCATTAGATTTGTTCAGGACCAAGAGGACTGGTAATAGGGCACTGCTTCTGACTACCTATGAAATGTAGAAAAATGTAATGAATGAACATGAGTACACATCATGAGTGTGCTGCACCAAGAACAACACATGAAGAAGCTTTTGCCATTAAAAGAACGCTTGTCCTACTTTGGCAAAAACAATATGATTATTTTTTAAAACATAGCTTTCATGAGAGTCTTTGACAGTGATTTTGTTCATCAAAGGCATCTTTGTTTGGAGTAGGTACAGTACAGTCAGTCCCACTGAGCCATCAAAAACACCGATACCAAACAACTTCTAATATTCCTGTCCATGTCAGGCTGTTCTCTAGAATAACATCCTGGAAATAAAAAGAGCTGCCGCGGCTCTCACGTCTGGCCATGGCTCAGCTTCCCAGTGAAACACAGCCAGGATGTACAGACTTCTCTAGTGATTGAGATCTGCTCAAGTCTTTGGCTTCCTCGCATCCTCCTCTGTGTGAGCGTGTATGAGATTACAGCACTGTGCAAACTAAATGGAACACACCCTAACCGAAACAACAGTTGGCCTTTTAGTCTGTGAAAAATGATCTTTCACTTAGGTGAAAAAGAGAAAAATAGAAAGGAAAGTTTCTTTAGAAAGCTGAGAGCCGTGCTTCACGCTGCACCTCATGATCTCAGGCTATTTCCTTTATTCTACGCATGTAATCGTGCAGTTCCTCTGGGTCTTGAAAGCCCATATCCTGGCACACCCACTGAATGTCCTCTTCGTCTGCTATGGGGATGGAGTTGTACGGCAGCTCCTCGGTGGGAAGCGTGGTGAAGGTGGTGAACTTGACTCTCTTGCGCTTGGAGGTGGGGGAACTGGCCTCCTCTCCTCCGTTCTCCTTCGTGGATCCTCCGGAGCTGCCGTCTCCCCGCCCGTGAATCTGGCTCTGAACGCTGGTCTGGGAGCTGCCGCTGCTGTGGTGGTCCCCGTGGCAGCAAGTCTGTACGCTCTCCAGAGGATTACTGGGACTCTCTATCTGCTGAGGAGACAGCTCACACTGGGCCCTCAGCGGCTGGCCGTTTCCCAGGAACACCCAGTGGTGGGAGTGGTCCATGTTGGCCTGACCCTCTGGAGGAATACGCTTATGGCGGTACTTCAGCACGAAGACGATGCAGTTGATGAGAAACACTAAGATGGCCAGACAGAAGACTCCCAGCAGAGCGTACATGCCGATCTCAAGGTCAGTCATGTTGCGAGGTGAGTGCACAAAGTCGTCTTCCTCTTCTTCTTCTTCTTCTTCATCGCTCTCTGTTGGCCGCTCTCGGTTGCTAATGGTGGGGAAATTGGTGTAATCGATGGGAACACTGGCAGGCTGCTCATTAGATGTCTCATAAATTCTTCCACTGATGTTGGGATCAATGATTGGCCGCCTGGTGAAGGGGGCCAGCTCTATCTCCCCCTCGGTGGTCCCCTCCTCCTCAGAATCCTCCTCTGGGCCGAAGCGGACCTTGACGTAAACCGAGGCAGATGCGATGACGCTCTTGCGCTTGGTCTTCTGACAGGCCTCACAGATGGTCATCTCTAAACGCACCAGCTCTCCGGATCCCTCCCCTTCTGCCACGACCACAGGCCAGCGCTGCTGAGGCTCCTGGGAAACCATCACAACCCTGTCATCCAGCGAGGAGGCGTTGAAGTTGTAGTCTTTGGGATCGAAGTTAGTCAGAGTGGCAGCTGTGTTGTCACTGAAAAGCATCCAGATGGACAAACTGGCCTCCTGTCAGACGAAAAGAAGACGGAAACACAGTTTAGTTGAGTTGTTTCTTTACACTTCAAAATTAGTTTTCTTCAAAACCAATATAAAAAAGAACAAACAACATTACAAAATGCATTAACTTTCCAATCACACTGCAATGTATTTTAATATTTACTGGTATCACAACAGACATAATCATGATTGTCTGTTCTCAGATCATTAATATCCAATCATAACTTGATCAAATCTTAATAAGCAAGGAAATGAATATCCTCCAGGGAATGCATTTTCTTACTCTGAGCTCATGAGAAAAAGTTTTACAAATTAAAAAAACTAACACACAAAGAGTATTTTCTTCTGGAAATTAGTTTTTTTAATTTCTCAGCCTTATAATCAAAATGTGGGATTTCTTCACCCTCTAATTAGTTAGATGGACAACCAATATCTACGCATCTAATTAGAGGGTGAAGAAATCCCACATTTTGATTATAAGGCTGAGGACAGAATACTGTAGGGGTCATTGGCGGAAAGGACTTTGCAATGATAACAACAGCTCCATATATTTCTTCAAGGCTCATTTTGAAATGAGGTTGAGAATACATTTGAAAAGCAATACATTTTTATTAAAATATCTTAAAGGTGGGGTAGGTAAGTTTGAGAAACCGGCTGGAGATACACTTTTTGTTATATTCCATGGATTGCTCTTAACATCCCGATAGCAATGAATATCTGAAGTGCTTTGACAAAAAATCCATAAAGAAATATCATCTGTGGAAGCTGTGGTACTGTAAAAAGTACGACCAATCATCTGAGCCGGCCCGGCTAAAATAACTGGATGGCCTACCTGCCTGTCAGCCTTCCATCTGTGCACAAACTTATCTCGTGCCCTCATTGGTCATGTGCGCGTTCGTGTGTGTTGGAGGAGGGGCTCTGTAAGGAAGTGGCAGATTTTTTCCGGCTGTGTATTTTCAAATTCTAGCGCACTCGAGCTGGTTTCTCCAAAATGACCTACCCCACCTTTAACTACTGTTGCAATGTAAGTGTGTGACCTAATATTAAAACATGTAAAAATAACAATGGTTAATGACTTTGTGGAGCCTGAATTGCTTCCTTACTACTTTCTAAGTAATATCAAATCCAATTATACACATTAGGACAAGTTCAACAAGTCTTCAATCTTCTTTAATCTAACTCTACTGCATTTCAGAAGTCTATCAGGGTTAGGCTTCAAGGGGTTCATAAACATGTCTACCTTATCAAGTGGAGCTAAGTGTTGGGCAGGAAAGTGATGAATAGAATCAAGGACATGTAAAAAAGGTGATAGCAATGCAATTTCTCCCGGATCCTTGATAATATCCGCAAATTAACAAAAAGTGTTAATAAAGTTCAGCAGATGAATTCAAAAGGCTGAGACTCTGCCCTGTGTTTATATCCAACATGAGAATATTCTAATGCTTCGGATCCATTCTGCATGGCCCGTGATTTGAATATCTGTTCCCAAATGAGCCTTTGAAGTTCTCGACCCCAAATCTCCAGAGTGTTTGTGAACATCCGCAGTGCCCTGTGCTCAGAACAAGCTTTCACACGCACACATACGGCCTTCCTCTGATCTGCACACCACTTTCAAGCCCTGAGGAGGAGGAGGAGGAGGAAGGGGCTACAACACTGCAGCACACACTGATAACACACACACACACACAGATAACCCACACACAGTTGCATGTGCTTCCAATGATGAGCGTGTGTCCAGTCTCTCTGTGTTTGTTGTGTGTGGTGTTCTCATTTTGTATTTTCTATCACTCTTAATTTTTTGAGCTCCCCAACGGAGAAACTGTATAAAATGAGTTCTTGGTGATGGTAACATCATCTATTTGTCAGCTCATAGAGTTGCATTGTGAACCCGGACATTTTAAGAACCCCAAAGTTTATGATAGAAATGTATAGTAGGGGTCTACAGCACATAGAAACTGCCGGATGCTTACTTGCATAGGTTGGCAATTTGCACAATTAGCATTATAGCTGATGTGGACAAGAGTAAAATAAATGGCTTGGCCGATTTTTTGGGGGTATTAGGGATGCTGAATCAATTTATGACTTTTTCAGGATCAAAAAAGACAGTTTTAACCAAAAGATGGAAGGATTTGTACTCTCCATGGGCTGATTTTGATTAATTCTGGGAGGATTTTGAAGATTTAATGGACTCTGGGACATTGGGACAGAAAGCTTATTTATTTGAAAATAAATTGTCCACAGTAGGGATGATAATGTTCATCTTGTGCTCTCTATATCCAATGGTCACGACACTCCTCAAATAGTCCAAATCAGCCTAATGAGTGTACACATATTGGCCCTTGCAATTTTGTATCCTAATTGGGCAAATTGCCAACACATGCAAGTTAGCATCCAGCAGTTTCTTTGTGCTGGGGACCCTCGTTATACATTTCTATCATACAACGTTCAGGTACTCAACATTTCGGGTCCACAATGCTGGCAAAACTAACAAGCATCTGTCGCAGAGTGAGCTTCGACAGCGGTGTCCATTAAAGGAAGGCTGCATCTGAAGAGCCCTTTGTTCACAGCTTGCTCAAACATCATCAACCATCGCTGACAAACAGGGAGCATTTCTTTTCTAAAACAGAGTTGGAGAGCTTCTAGGCTTTTTGGAGATACACACCCAGCCTTTCCAGGACCAAAAATCCCTGTGGTCCAGTTTGGACTGCTATGTTGTGGCGGTGTCCCACTGAGAGGCAAACTTCTATCGGCCCAGCGTGACAGCGTGGAGGCAGCCTTTGATATGGATGACTTAAATAATACATTGAATATTGCATATCTGTTTTTATGAGCTGACTCTGCAACGAAACAGCTGATAGAGGGGAAAAAGGCAAATAATGGCGGTTTATATGCGGAAAAAACAATTGGCACATTTCTTATTCCGATCCAATGCATGAAAGATATACATGTGGCGAAGAGGGTTTGGTTTATTTGCTAAAAAACGAAAAAAGGCATCAAAGAACTGACGAGACCCAAAGGGAAATCTGGACTGCGATGATATTATTTTGTGCATCTAGCTTGACAAACCATTGGCACAGAATGAATGTAATCTGTGCAATTACATAAAGTTAGAGTGATATTCTGAATGAGGAAGTTTCCTATGAATGATTTCCACTTTTCCTCTGATTATGGTATCAGGGAATACACATGTGGATGTAAATGAAACATAAACAGCTTGGATTATAAATTATGTAGAGAAACACTTGATTAAAGAGGACATAGTGTGCTAACTTTCAGGTTCATATTAGTATTTAGTGCCTCTACTCTACTGACATGTCTCTATGCTTTAATGTTCAAAAAGTGTGGGAGAGAAACTTCATGTGGAG
The DNA here is from genome assembly GCF_902827165.1 of Trematomus bernacchii. Taxonomy (NCBI): domain Eukaryota; kingdom Metazoa; phylum Chordata; class Actinopteri; order Perciformes; family Nototheniidae; genus Trematomus; species Trematomus bernacchii. The sequence continues at coordinate 135,618 of NW_022987881.1, read as the reverse complement.
GTAACACAGGGATTTTAGCTTTTGCAGACCATTGACATGCACTAAAGCCGAAATAACACACTTCAGGAAAGGGAAACCCCCCAAATGGCATAATATGGCCTCTTTAACACCTGTTAATATTGATATTGATGTCCGGCAGTGGCTCAGTCAGTAGGGGCTTGGACTGGGAGCTGTAGGGTCGCCGGTTCAAGTCCCCGAACAGACCTAAATATGGAGTGTGGACTGCTACTTGGAGAGGTCCCAGTTCACCTCCTGCCCTGCCGTGGTGCCCTTGAGCAAGTCACCAGACACCCCCCTTCCCCCCTCACTCCCATTGCTCCCCGGGCGCTGTACAATAGCTGCCCACTGCTCCTAGTACTAGACTCCTGGTGCTAGGATGGGTTAAAAGCAGAGAACACATGTCACTGTGTGTGCTGTGTGCTCTGCATGTGAGACCATTACAGAGGGGTTCATCCCTCCCATTCTATCTATCTATATATAATGTATGTATATGTGTACATATGTATGTATATATAGAATTGTGTTTATCTGTGTGAGTATTTAATAACGGAATTATCTTTTTTTTTTACTAACGGGAGAGCGACTTCTGTATACTGTAAGCTTTTATTTCTGCCCTCCTGCTTCTACTCATTTTGATGTGTTTTTTGGATGTATAAACTGTCTAATTATTGAAATAGTAGAATAAATAATAATACAAAAATAAATAATAATAATTCAACAGTAACAGTGGGTTAGTTGTAGCACCAAATATAGTCTATGTGTAACTGTCTTTGATTTCTGAATGCGTCAAATTGGAAGAGAATAATGCAAAGAGACCTTGATAGTCCAACGATTCCTTTTCATAGTTGATATGTTTCAATCATTTTCAGAGCGATTGAAGACATTGACAAAGTTTTCCTGTGAAACAGAATCAAATGGCTTGAAATAGCTCCAGCTCCTCTGAGAGCCTCGCTGCAGGGGATTGGCTGCCTTTTATGGCCCGGCCTTGGAGAGCACTTAGGACAATACATTACAATAATTAAATTTCAAGGTGGCCAAGAAGCGGAAAGCAAGAGAAATTGGAATTTAATGCCCGCTTCTCTTTCACTGATGCTTGATGTGGATGTCGTTGCACTTTTAGCTACTCGCAGGCCAATGAAAGGGCAAAGAGGGAAGAGGGAAAAGGACACACACACACACACACACACACACACACACACACACACACACACACACACACACACACACACACACACACACACACACACACACACACACACACACACACACACACACACACACACACACACACACACACACACACACACACACACACACACACACACACACACACACACGGTGAAACAGTGCTTCCAATTAAGTCCTCTGCATAGATCCGTACTCCTGTGCGAAGAGACGGTGGCAAACCAAAAGCAGTTTCTTTTCTTTCACCCTGAAGTCTTCTCACTTCTCACTTGAGCGATAAATCAATTTGAGGAAATGTGTTTGGACGTACCAGAAGCTTAGTTAATGTGAAAGTGGCAATAAAACAGTACGGAGGACTCTTATTAGTTTACTGCCGCTGCCTTTATCTGGTGTCCTTGCTAACAATGCTGGCTGGAGCTTAAAAGATTTAGCTGGGAAATTATTTTAATGCTTTGAAGTGAAACTAGTGTCTGCTTGTTGGTATAAAGCTGCTATGGGGATTTGAAAAATACACTTCCTTTTAACAAAAGTAAGGAAACACATGAAGAAGAACGTTTATGTGAGGGCAGAAGAAGCCGCACAACATGTACTGATATTAATCGGTTCATTGACACATTTTTATCTATTTAAATAATAAAAAACATGTTCTTTTTTTAACATTTTTATTAAAAACTCAGCTTCCTAATTTTGGTATGTCTTTTTAAAAAAATGAAATATGTTTAGCACCTTGAGATGACGTTTCTTTAAGGTGTGCTATACAAATAAAATGTATTATTATTATTTAGAAGTCAACAGTATTACGTTTGGAGCCTCTAAGTAGGAGAGTGTGTTGAGTTACAATCTAATATTGATACGGATGAGATTCAAAAGGGTTTGACAAGTTGTTTTGCTCCATCTCATGTGCAGAAAACGATGCCACAACAACAACAACAACAACAGTAAACATGGAGAGTGACTTGTGATGTGTCATTTTGTAAAGCACTTTGAGCTGCATGTGTTGTATGACAAGTGCAGCTCAAATATGTATAAATAAAGCTTTATTATTATTATAGTTATTATTACTAAGTAACTTTTTCTGTAGTCCCCAATAAGGATGCGTTTGTCTGGGAGATGCAGACGAGGCCCCAGTGTAATCCGTCTACATTGCAGCTTTGAAAGTAGTCTTTGTTATTTACCACAGTTAGATAGCAGGCGATTGCCTTAATAAATATTCAGCATGTGTTATAGTGTGCCGTGCTACATTTCATGACACTGTTGTGTTTTTATCACAGTCGAATGCACTGTTTATATTATTTCAGGAGGTTTCTGAGTCTCCTTTTTATTGTGGGGATTTGAAAATAATGGAAATATTAAAGCTTTTTGAAATCGAGGGATATCCACACTTGTAGTGGTATTCATCGATCCTTGAGTGTGAGAAATGTCGCTGCTCAAATGTATTTATTTGCCACAAACCAAGTGCCATGATCTTTAATAGAAGACAGACCTTTCATCAATATCCCTCACACTCTGCAACTCACACCTAAGGTCTAAACGTTCACATTTCAGTCAATCTTTGAACCACTTTTATGAAGCCACTTGTAAAGATATTTGAAATAACATTCAACATGTATATTTATACTTTCTTGTTTATTTCTTAATTTGTATTGTACAATGCCATGTCTTTTTATGCTGCTGCAACACAACAATGTCCCAAATTGGGATCAATAAAGTAGTATTCTGTCTTTCTGCACCAATGATGGGTTACCTGCTTGGGAGCGGTGAGCGTCTGGACGCCGGTTGCCTTGGCGACCATGGTGTGGCTGTTTCCAGGACTCGGCTGCAGAGACAGAGTCAGGCCGGAGATGGCGTGGACTTTCATCTCCGTGATGGACACCTTATCGTCCGTGACGGAGAACGAAGACTCTCCCAACACCGCGTCCACGGCCAGAGGAGACTCCACCTGCAGAGAGGGAAGAGGTTAGTGTTTCTCAGAGATGGCAAACACATCCTTTACTCAAGTAGAAGTACAGATACTCGTGTTTAGAAATACTCTGGTGAAGGTAGAAGTACTGACTAAACTTCTTTACTCAAGTGAAAGTAAAGAGGGCTTTGAAATGTACTTCAGTAAAAAGTACCCATAACTAGCAGCTGTTTTAAAGAGTACCTGACCTCCCTTTATATGAATAGAACAATAATGTCATTGTTAGCTAATGAATGTTTCCATGCTGAACAACGGCAACATGACAACGTTTTCATTGGTCCCTCTTCTTTAGAGAAGACCAGGAAATGATGGATACACGGATCGTGTTCAAATCAATAGGCACGCAATGACTCTAAATAATAATGATCACGCCACCAAACACACATTCAAACTAAAGGAACCAGCCTGTTTGGGAAATGTGAGAAGTAGAAAGTACAGGGATTTGTGTTCAACATGTAAGAAGTAGAAAGTACAGGTATTTGGGTTCAACATGTAAGAAGTAGAAAGTACAGGTATTTGGGTTCAACATGTAAGAAGTAGAAAGTACAGGTATTTGTGTTCAACATGTGAGAAGTAGAAAGTACAGGTATTTGTGTTCAAAATGTAAGAAGTAGAAAGTACAGGTATTTGTGTTCAACATGTGAGAAGTAGAAAGTACAGGTATTTGTGTTGAAAATGTAAGACGTAGAAAGTACAGGTATTTGTGTTGAAAATGTAAGACGTAGAAAGTACAGGTATTTGTGTTGAAAATGTAAGAAGTAGAAAGTACAGGTATTTGTGTTCAAAATGTAAGAAGTAGAAAGTACAGGTATTTGGGTTCAACATGTAAGAAGTAGAAAGTACAGGTATTTGTGGTCAACATGTAAGAAGTAGAAAGTACAGGTATTTGTGTTGAAAATGTAAGACGTAGAAAGTACAGGTATTTGTGTTGAAAATGTAAGAAGTCAAAGTAAAAAGTCCTCAGAAAAATAAGTAGTGGAGTAAAGTACTGATACCAGAAAGATGTACTTAAGTACAGTAACAACAGTACAGTAATCGACTTCAAAGTCCTCCTGATTACTCACAAAGCCCCCCCCCCTCACAGACCTGCTGCACCCCCACCCCTTCCCGCTGCCTCCGCTCATCAGAAGCCAACCTCCTATCCATCCCCACCCGCATCAATCACCGGACCTGGGGGGACAGAGCCTTCTCCGTCGCTGCCCCCTCCCTCTGGAACTCACTCCCACAGCCCATCAGAGACTGCCCTGACCTCACCACCTTCAAAACACTTACAAAAACTCACCTCTTCAATCTGGCTTTTAATGTGTGATTGTTTTTGTATTGCTTGATTTTAATTTGTCTTAAACTATATATATTTATTTGTTGTTCTTTTCTTTTCACTATATCTGTAAAGCGTCTTTGAGCACCTGTAAAAGCGCTAACAAAATAAATCTATTATTATTATTATTATTATTAACGAAGTATTTGTACTCCACTACTTCCCACCGCTGTTGTTTCTCCACATGACAGAGAAGAGACAGCCACTTTATTGTTTCTCTGAACATCATAAAGCCCTTGACAAGCCAATTTTAGTTTAAAGTGCTCGGTGCTGCTGTTTTTTCCAGTCTATCCATATGTCAAAGCCTCTCTGTCTATCATAGGGGAGAAAACAACACTCGAGATGGAATCCATCAGCAAACAGACAATGAGGGACAATCTGAGGCGGCCGCCGCACACTTTCAGAGTGACGTTTAGAAGTGTCACCACATGAAACACCAGAAGGATTTAAAAGCCGGGCTCCTCTGGTAATGCCAGTCTTTAGACAGGCGCCTGTGCCCGGTACTTTCTACACTTTTGAAAGATCATCATTTCACGTTTCGGTTGCAAGCAAAGGTCACGAGAGACTTGAACAAAGTGACGAGATATTCAGCGAAGCAGTGGCCTTGTCCTCGAAGAAAGACGGAGAAAGATTTTCCACCAAATGTTTCCAACTCTAGCTGGAGCTCGTAAAACATGCTATGCTGTATAATTCTATTTAATGTGTAATTTGTTGTTTTATTCCCGAAACCTAATTGAATCATATTGTCTATTTCACAATTTGATGTCTTTTATTTTTTGGTTAAAGGGGTGCAAATATGCTTTTTGTTTTCCTGTAGTGTTTTATATAGATTTGAGTGCATGTAAATGGTCTGCAAAGGCTAAAATCCATGTGTCCCCCCTGCCTGAAACACCTCCATTGGACTCCTTTTATTTACTTCCAGAACATATTGACATCACTATGTAACACTCGCGCTCCTATTGGCTAGCGCTCCAACACATTGTACTTGATAGGCTAAGGGGCGGGACATCTCTAAACGGTTGGCCAATCAACAACAGAGCGGAATGGGCAATGGTTTTCTACTTCTGTATGTTGCATTGTTGGAGGAGCCTGAGACTTCAAACTGACACAACTAAGCTGTAGTTACTTTGCATTTGACAAATAAAGCCTATGAAACTTTCAAATGTCTTGTCTGCTCAATCAGTGAAGTTCGGTGCTCTGACAATCTTCCCCAATCATTGTCAATCAACCACAAAGTAAGCAGCAAGATACATCCATTTCTTATCCCAGAAAATAGTTCCGAAGCCTTAAATCTAATGTGACGTCAAGCAATGAAACTTAGATTCAAACACCCCAAAAATAAAATGACATGGTTGTTCACCTGAAGCCTTTCATCTCTCTCTCTTTATACGGAGCAGCTGCCATGACTGCTTCTTCCTCCCTGCTTGACTTCTACATCATTTCTTAGTGCCACATCATTTGGTGCAATAATTTATTGTGTTTTGTGCAATGCAATTAGTCGTGCAGGCGCTCGAGACAAATCACCAGTGGAAACATGTCTGCAGGTGTGTGGGTTCATTAATTTGGTCTCGATACACTTGGATTTCTGTTCATAAAACCCGCTAATAAAATGCACAAATATCCAATTTACACACGCAGAGTGCAGCGGCCGGCTAATCTCCTTTATTACAGCCCCTGCAGCTTGGACTGTTTAGTAAGTGAGGTGAAGTATTTTTTACTTCAATTACTTCAGGCTTACTTTCTAGTAGTGCTTGTGGTGTTTGGGTTTCGAACAAACATAGAAGTTGTAACACCGTGCAGCATAAAGCTATTTTATCCTTTTTAGGAGCCGATCAATCCACTTCAGTTCTGGACGTTTCTGGAGATACGGGAAGATGTCTGATCACAGATTCACTAAAAAGATTTGTAACTGGGAAATGTTTGCACTGTCAACCCTCGGCTAAAGAAAAAACACCCTTTTCATTTAACCATATTTGTTGTTGTTTTTTGTCAAGTGGGAAATAAGTACTTTTCGTGTTTCTCTGAGTATCCTAAGATACTGTTATGTTTGTCTGTGAAAAAAGGTCGTATAAGATTAGTTTCTTCTCCCTGCTCCTTTTCGCTCAATGGTGTGTTTGTAGAGACATGTTTTGTTGGCAATTATTGTACATTGGGTTTTGCGTACCATGAGCGGAACAAATACAAATGAAATGAAATGAAATATGTCATTCAAGAAGAGATAACTGAGGATATTCATGAGGAAAATGCAAAGATAATGTATGGTTTATTCAAAAACTATAACGATGATGTCCCGTAAAGAACAACGACAGTGTTTCGCTGCATTACTTTTAAAGCCAATTGTTTTAAAGTTCCAAAAGTATTGTGGAAAATGTTTTAAAAAAGTAGAAAGTTATCCTCTAGTGTTTAATACTTCAGGGCTAAACATAGGAGAGAAATACACTTTTACAGAAAAACAACACAATTCTGAAGTCAGATTCCACTTTGACACACACACACACACACACACACACACACACACACACACACACACACACACACACACACACACACAACACACACACACACACACACACACACCACACACACACACACCACACACACACACACACACACACACACACAGTTAGTGAATGCATAAATACGTGTTCATGAGGACACTGGGTTGCGTGATGGATCGTTCGTACAGTAGAGCTGGAGCTTCTTCAACTTTGTATTAACTTCATTCAGGGATAGACTCAGTTTAACAGAAGTGACACCAGAAGTCTTTTATGAGAGACTAAAGTCAGTTTCTGTATAAAAACATCACTAAACATGAATCCTGCTGAGGACCCAATGCATCAACAAAAGAAAATAATTGATTTTCTGCTGTTCTCATTTTCCTTTCCACTATAACTGATATGTCCACAGGCCAATAAAGTGACTACAGAGAAACACATCTAATACTATTACAATCAATATTGTATGTCAAAACACAATTCAAAAATCCATCACATTGTGAAATCAAAACATGTAATAAAAAACTAATCTTGTTCTGGGTTATGATCTCTGATGGTTTGGAGGCATTTATTCCTGAGCTATCATGCTTCCAATTTCAGGGATAGTTTAGAAAAATCTTTTTTTTCACTGCAGATTTGATGCAAGTCTGGTATCAATGCTCTCAAACATCACATTTAAAGCACGTTCTGCTTTAGTTGTTCATAGATTTTTAACGCCAAATTGACAGGAACCTTTTAGAAATGCTAATTAATACACATATGTTTGGACAAGAGCGGTATCCAGTGATATTTCCAGCTTTAACCCTCCTATTGTCTTAGTTTCCCCCCCTTACTTTGGTGTTCTCTGTCAAATTTGACCGGTCCTGTTTTAACACAAAAACCATTAATCATCACTACATTTCATTTAACACCCTTTCAAACTGTAAGTATTGTATCAGACTACTGGCATACATGAACAACTGCAGTAAATATACAAAGAACAGACACTGAACATGTATTGCGTGTGCCAGGTGTGATCCATGTGGGGGGATGGGCACATAAGAGCGGGAAATGTGTCAAATTGTTCTGTGTGTGTGTGTGTGTGTGTGTGTGTGTGTGTGTGTGTGTGTGTGTGTGTGTGTGTGTGTGTGTGTGTGTGTGTGTGTGTGTGTGTGTGTGTGTGTGTGTGTGTGTGTGTGTGTGTGTGTGTGTGTGTTTTATCTGATCTGGATGGTTACTAATTCCTTTTGGCGGTTATTTTTGACCAGGAACACCATGGGTGTTACAAAGTTGACTAAATCATCCAAAACTCAATGAAAGTGGTGATCAGCAATTCTCTATGTTCAAATGTCTCTGTGAAGGATATCATAAAGCCTTAATGCAATCGCATGTAAAACAAAAAAGTTATGATTGATGAAAGTAGTAAATCGGTCAGATTTGACCCAAACACAACAGGAGGGTTAAAGGTCATAGCAGTTGCCACCCACAGGTGCCAAAATATACAAAAAGGTGTAAATGTGGAGGGAAAAGACTGAGAGCAAACATTAAAAGAGTTTGAAGTGAACTGTCATTATATATATAATGTGCAAATATATATATATCTTCTTATTAATGCTAAAAGTTTATTTACACTTCATTTCTTCACTGTCAAGCCAGGAACTCTTGTGTTTTGGATACAATAATGTATGGATACATGTTCAAATCGTATTGTCTGAGCCATGGTGCTGTGTACAAGCACAGTGGTTGTAAAACATATATATACTTTATTAGTCTTAGCTCTGCACGTAAAGGAAAAAAAAAACATTGTCTGTTTTAGGCACTCTTTATAATACATTTCTTTGCTGATTTGAGTCAAGTTGGGCCATGTAGATGTACTTACTTCTGTGTTATATCTAAAGCATTTTGCAGAATAATAACAGTTTGTGCATTAAAATGGGCCCCTTTTTATGTAAATAACGCTTGTCACCATCATGGAATTATATCTCATGTTTTGTTCGATGTTTAAATTGAAGTCCTACTAATTAAAACAATTGAAGGGGTGTTACCGGGTGCCTTGTTTGAAACTATGTTCTCTTAAATGCTAAAAATGTCAAAAGTCAGGTAGAGAAGTCAGGATATTACAGTTGGTCCTGTTTTGACTTGTGTGCAACACCACGTAAAACATTGGGATTGTACGTTTCTGCAAAACCACAGACACGTTAAATGTCAATGTTTCATTCAAGCTTCATATCACGCTTGGTTTGGGTTTAAAAAAAGGCTACGTAGCTAACAACACGAGTCACATTATGTTATGTCGGTAAAAATATCTCAACTTTAGCTTTCCCCCAGGACACCCACAGTGTTTAACGGGCAGCGGATGGTCTCACTTTATCCTGTATTCTAAAAATAAAACTTGGTAGAGAGAACTGCTGGCACTTGCAGAAAGAAATTTAAACTAGCTTTTGTCACATTAAAAATGAAAACCATGGAGGGAGGATTTCTTCCCAGGCTGTTATCAATTTGCCGTGTTTGTGATGTATTCCAGGCTGTTTGCTGATGAAGTGCTGCAAGTTAGTTTTTCGTTTTCCCGCAGATTGCCTCATTTTCTTTCACCCCAGTTACTGAAATTACCCAACGTCGTCTGTGGGAATCGCTGCAGAACGTTCTGAGATGTGCTGCATGTAGAGGGGGGGGGGGGGTTATTGATTGTGATAACATCAGCAGTAAATAAAAAGCGCTGGATCATGACTCAAAATTCAACACACAGGATATTGTGGTTGGGAGGAGAAATCTCATCTGTCTCGTATAATATTTACTTTGCTGCAAGTGTGATCTTTTCTTAATAAAATACATATATCTATAGAGTGGTGAAGTGACAAGTCCTAAAACCCGGAAGTGAGTTAGCATTTTACCACTTCCTGTTCCCTCGTCTCAGAGCCAATGGGATCTCTCCATAGGATTTGGGAAAATATCTGGAAATAAGGTCTGTGGTTTATTATTCGAAAAGGATAAAAGTAGGGTAGACATGTGGAGATTATCTGGCTGAACAAAACGTGCATTTATCAAACAGGTTCGTTTTCCACAGACCTTATTTCCAGCTATTTTCCAAAAGCCCATTGCTTTTTTGTCGAGGGAACCCATGCGCAGTTTATTTCCGGGTCGGCCTACAACAATACGTCATCCCTGCACCGCTCCATTATTATGTGTTTTTGAGAACACAGGTTTGCCATTTGTTGAAACCAATGAGTTTTACTTGTTGTACATACAGTACCACTCTGCTAACCATATTGATATGTACTGCAAAGGACGTGCTTTTAAGTAAAATGATCTCAATAAATGTTGATTTTCTTTGGGCTTAATGACCTTCAGGAAGTGAACTGTTTTTAAAGCAGATTTACCAGCTAATATCTGAGATTTCTTTTTTTGTCTCGTTTAATATTTACTATGCTGCAAGTGTGATCTTTTTTAGTAGGTACTTCTAAATAAAAAAAAACATTTATTTATTATTATAATTTTTTTTAGAACAGAGACATTTTTTACATTCAGCCTTTGCTTTTAATTTGACTTGTTGTACATACTACAGGGCTAACCATATAATTATGTAAAGGACGTGCTTTTAATTTACATAAATGTTGATTTTCTTTGGGCTGAACGACCTTGAAAAAACTTGAGTTGAGATTAACCTGCTAATATCTGAGATTGTATCTTTGTTTTTTCACACTGCTTATCGCTGCTTTTATACCTTTAGAAAATACCTTTTTCATGTTCACTTTTATCATGAAGCCAATTTCCACAATGTGAACCTCGCAGCTTCATTCACTTGAAATCCCTAATTGGACAGAGACAAAGCTGTTGAAATACAAAGATAAAAAACATATAATCTTCAACTCTGTCTGTTGTGTTTGCTTTGAAAACACTTTTGATGGTGAGATAATTAACATATGAAGAGCCAGCACCTCCTGGCTGAGAGTAAACAGCTATTTGGACACAAAAGGTGGGATGCATATTGATTTACAGCGAGCGATGAATGAAGAGTGTTTCTGCACGTGTGTGTGAGTGTTTCTGCACGTGTGTGTGAGTGTTTCTGCACGTGTGTGTGAGTGTTTCTGCACGTGTGTGTGAGTGTTTCTGCACGTGTGTGTGATTGTTTTTGCACGTGTGTGTGATTGTTTTTGCACGTGTGTGTGATTGTTTTTGCACGTGTGTGTGATTGTTTTTGCACGTGTGTGTGAGTGTTTTTGCACGTGTGTGTGAGTGTTTTTGCATGTGTGTGTGTGTGTGAGCAGTGAGGAGAGGTCAGCTGCAGTTGTGTCTCCAGAGGTGTGAAGTAGTGAAGTACAAATACTTCGTTACTGTACTTAAGCACATTTTTCTGGTATCAGTACTTTACTCCACTACTTATTTTTCTGACGACTTTTTACTTTGACGTATGTGTATGAAGTGAAGCAGGAAGTAGTCACACTCCACATGTTCTTCCAGGAGGAGCGGCTCTATCAGTCACCACTGAGCGCTCAGCCTGCTACTTCATCCATGCTTAAGGCAAACAGAAGATCAATGATGAGTCCAAGCAGCGGATTGACACTGAGGAGTCTTCACTAAACACTCACTCATCACACTGGAGATCACCTGGAGATCACTGCATTATCTCCTCTCCTTCTACACTCTATGCTGCTCTTCTGTTTGGTTTTTCAAGATCCAAGGCTTTTATTGTCATGTGTACATAGCTACAGATATATCAATGAACACCTTAGGTCTCAGGCTCCTCCAACAGAGCAACACAATACAACTGATACAATAGTTAAAAGTGCAAGTAAATACAAATAAAATATAAATAAAATATCTCAAACCATGCATTCCATAAATCATACTTTACTTTTCATGGCTACCTTCAGAGGTGGAAGAAGTACTCAGATCTTGTACTTGAGTAAAAATAGAAGTACTCAGATCTTGTACTTGAGTAAAAGTAGAAGCACTCAGATCTTGTAGTAAAAGTAGAAGCACTCAGATCTTGTACTTGAGTAAAAATAGAAGTACTCAGATCTTGTACTTGAGTAAAAGTAGAAGTACTCAGATCTTGTACTTGAGTAAAAATAGAAGTACTCAGATCTTGTACTTGAGTAAAAATAGAAGTACTCAGATCTTGTACTTGAGTAAAAATAGAAGTACTCAGATCTTGTACTTGAGTAAAAATAGAAGTACTCAGATCTTGTACTTGAGTAAAAGTAGAAGCACTCAGATCTTGTAGTAAAAGTAGAAGTACTCAGATCTTGTAATTGAGTAAAAGTAGAAGTTCTCAGATCTTGTACTTGAGTAAAAGTAGAAGTACCAGAGTGTAGGAATACTCTGTTACAGTAAAAGTCCTGCATTCAAAATGTTCCTCAAGTGAAAGTATAAAAGTATTCTCATCAAAATATAGTGAAAGTAGCGACAGTAAAAGTAGTCATTGTGCAGATTGGTCCATTTCAGAATAATATATATGATATGTTTTATAATGATTGATCATGAAAGTGTTCTCAAAGCTGGTAAAGGTGCAGCTAGTTTGAATGACTTTGTATACTGCAGGGTAGCTTGTGGATTTACTCCAGGTGGAACTAAAGTCTGATTTAACACTTGATTATATTTCACATCATTCATCCACATCTGTGAAGTCACTGAAGGTATTAAATACATGTAGTGGAGGAAAAGAACACCATGTACCTCTGAATTGAAGTGGAGAAAAAGTAGCATAAAATGGAAATACTCAAGTAATACTCAACATTGTAATTCAGTACAGTACTTGAGTAAATGAGTTACTTTACACCTATCTTGCATTGTTTCCTGCAGCAGAAACTCATAAGAAGAAAACAGCGAGGCATCTTCACACCTCAGCAGAGAATCACACGTATCACAGAAGTCTAAACACACCTGGAGATCATTAACACCTTTTGTGTGCACTGAAAGCTGTACCCTTTTTATTTGACCACAGGTGCTAATGCAGGTGTCTGCAGAAGGCAAACCAGGCCTCAGTTCTACTTTCATTATGCTTTCATTCACACAAAATAAACTGTGCTGGTTGCACTCTGCAAGACAATATCAGTAAGAGTAAAGACTGTGAGACTGAACATCCATATGACTGCAGTGTGAACCCAGAATATTGAAAGCACTGTTTGCATTTTAGAAATTCAAACAATTGTTTTCAAGGAAAGGCACATCATTATAATTGTATCTGTGTATATTTCACCTGCTTTTCATTATTGCAAAATGATGTGTTTCTTTGTATGTCTTTGGTGTAGCTGTTGTGCATTATATTATATACAATAAAGCCGTTGGATATTTGAATCAAATTTGATATTTTGCATTCTTTAAAAACATATATTTCCTACAAGTAGAAATGAACACAGTAGATATAGAACAATGCTATTTATAATAATAATAATCCAAGGTTATTTATGTTGCGCTTCTCTTCTCCTGGCGCTTAAGGACCATTAAGACCTTTTTATATAATATACAATATTCCATATCCTTCACAGGTTGAACATATAAACTCAGCTCACCTTGACAGCTGCGCCCTGTTTGCTGTGTAACTGTTTACGGTCTGCTTGAATTCACTTAACATGCAGCTCACATGCAGCGTGTAACAGTCAGGAAACAACCCGTGTACAACATCGATAAATAAAACGCCTATTTACTGCTCAGAAGAAAGACTTCGGCAAGTTGAAGCACGAGGCATTTTTGTGTGATCTGAAGAAACAGATCAGTCTGGTTTCTCTGACTTCTACAAGCTGAGCCTTCAACCTGTAAGAATGAAAAGAATACACCAGTACCTGCTGCTCTTTAATTCAATATGGTCCCTTTTAGTTTTTTCACCATGGTGTACATATTTAATTACTGCACATTATTCTTACATAAGTATGTATGCTGCGTGTATTTGTTGGCGTACTGTATGTTGTGATGTTTTTGTTTTGATGGCACCTTTTAAAAAGGGAGAAGCTTTTCTTTCTTTCATTGTACATGGATAATGACATTAAATGATTCTATTATATTCTATTCTATAGTGTACATGCTAGTATATGGTGCCGCAGTGACGCGTCCTAAAACCCGGAAGTAAGTTAGCATGTTACCACTTCCTGTTCCCTCGTCTCAGAGCCAATGGGATCTCTCCATAGGGTTTAGGAAAATATCTGTAAATAAGGTCTGTGGTTGAGACACATTGAAGAGACGGATTACGTTTTGTTCTACGACATTAAATCCATCAGCAGTGACCCCACTGGTGATTTCTGAAGAGTGTACGTGTCTGAAAAACGATGGTTGTTACCAAGTGGCTGAATAGGACTACAGAAGTTGTCGAGGCCGCTTTACGTCATTACACCGAACACGTAAACATTCCTCTAAGTTTGTTTGCCCTGTTCTGCTTGAAAGCAAGTCCCTGCCTCCTGCAAACTGTTCAAACAAACGCTTCAACTCGTACCATTTAGAATCTGTGTGTTTGAATATGGATCTGAAGTTGGCGTGACGTTGAAGCAGCGACCCTGCTGTAGTTCCTTTATAGCATAACGTTAGCATTTTGCTTCTGGTGACTAGATTTATGATTAGAAAATTCTAAAAGTAGGGTAGACGTGTGGAGATTATCCGGCTGAACAAAACTTGATCCGTCTCTTCAATGTGTCTCAACCACAGACCTTAGTTCCAGCTATTTTCCTAAACCCTATGGAGAAAGTGCATTGCGTTTTTGTCGAAGGAACCGGAAGGAGCTTACTTCTGGGTTTTAGGACGCGTCACTGTGGCACTCTGTGATGTTAAGCGTCTTTGAGCATTAGGAAAAGCGCTACGTATTATTATTATTATACTTAGACATGTCCTTACTATATATCTGCACTATCTGCTGTGGTAATCATGTACATTTCCCCCGGTACAAATAAAGGATTTCTGATTCTGATACCTAGAATCAAAGAAAGGAAAAAAACAACATATTTATGCATTTTGTTTGATTGTTGTTGTTGTTTTTACTCATTGTTTTTATAACCATAATTGATTTAAAAATAGGCTGAGAAATGAAACTCTCTTGTAATCTGTACATGGACGTGTATGCATTCATTTGTGGGTGAATATATATGTGAATGTGTATGTACATGTATATATATCATTTTGTTTATTTGTGTGTGTTATATACTGAATTATTTATTATTTATTCATATAATTTTGTTATCCTGAAACTGGATGACTAACGGGAGGACAATGTCTGTACTATATTGAATCAGTAGAATACATGTCAAACTAGTAGTTGTACATTTTTACATTTCTATGTGTTTTTATATGTCTCTAGTTATTCAAGTTTTTAATTATTTTTTAATTATTTTACTCCTATTGTGTTATTTGATATTGTATGTATTGCCTGTACAGCACTTTGGTCAACTGAGGTTGTTTTACATGTGCTATATAAATAAATAAAGATTGAGATTGAGTAGAATACAAAATAAAAAACGATGTCCATTTCATCATCAGCCCCTCCATCAGTGTAATGAGCTCTGCCTCTCCTGCCTCGTTCTGCCTGTTTGCACACAACACAAAGTGCTTCTCTTCCAGGACGATGAACTGATGAAACTCAAACGTAACACCACTTGAAAAACGATGACAAAAACATGACCCTCGCTTTTCAACTTTTACCGTGCTGTAAACTTTCAGGCAATTACACGGCGTCCTACATGGCGGAGTAAGTGGGTGCAAAAGCGGTAAAAAATAAAACCTCTTCACCCCCCCCCCGCGAGGAAACGGTTCCCTCGACAGATCCTCACAACAGACGGATGTCCCTGATAGTCACTCCTATAAACACTTTAACTTTCTGCAGGGACAGATTTCACTTTATTACACAGATCAAAGTGTGGAGAGACAGAGCGGGGGGGAACGACACGAGACGAATGTTCAACGTCGTTAAGAAAATGTAACATCGGGACAGAAGTTATCTGTTTCCACATTTCATTGCTTTTCTTATCGCTTTACCTTTCGAGTTGTATAGATTGTACAACTCTTTTTGATTCATGATTAATATAACATGCAATTTAAGGATATATGTATAAAACGTAAAACCTTACTGCCTGAGCTTCTGTATAAATGCACTGTGATGTCTAAAAACATACTTTACAATCTGTTACTTTCTGTTTAGAGCACTTTTCCTACTGATCACATTGTTGTGGTGATTTGAGACGAGTTTACTCAACATCATTGAGTTTAACCCTCCTGTTGTCTTCGGTGTCAAATCTGACCGATTCACTACTTTCATCAATCATAACTTTTTTGTTTTACATTCGATTGCATTAAGGCTTTATGATATCCTTCACAGTAGACATTTGAACATATAAAATTGCTGATCACCACTTTCATTGAATTTTGGATGATTTAGTGGCACGGTCAAAAATGACCGCCATAAAGAAAAGGAATTAGTAACCATCCGGATCAGATAAAACACACACACAAATACTCTAGATGTGTTCCCCCCCCCTTATGTGCCCATCCCCCCATGTGAATCACACCTGGCACACACACAGAACAATTTGATACATTTCCCGCTCTTATGTGCCCATCCCCCAACATGGATCACACCTGGCACACACACACACACACACACACACACAGAACAATTTGATACATTTCCCGCTCTTATGTGCCCATCCCCCCACATGGATCACACCTGGCACACACACACACACACACACACACACACACACACAGAACAATTTGATACATTTCCCGCTCTTATGTGCCCATCCCCCCACATGGATCACACCTGGCACACGCAATACATGTTCAGTGTCTATTCTTTGTATATTTACTGCAGTTGTTCATGTATACCAGTAGTCTGATACAATATGTACAGTTTGAAAGGGTGTTAAATGAAATGTGGTGATGATTAATGGTTATTGTGTTAATGTAATAGCAGTTTAAACAGGACCGGTCAAATTTGACCGCGGACACCAAAGTAAGGGGGGGAACATGAAGACAATAGGAGGGTTAAGCTAAACATAGTTACATTTTTCGACATGTAACATGATTGCTAAATAAGCAAGCCACTGTATTTATGTTTTTTTCTACTGATGCCATATTTCATCACTTCCTGTGGGACAGATTTCACTTTATTACACGGATCAAAGTGTGGAGAGACAGAGCGAGGCGGAACGACACGAGACACATGTCCAACGTCGTTAAGAAAATGTAACATCGGGACAGAAGCCGTTATCTGTTTCCACATTTCATTGCTTTCGTACCTTTAGAGTTGTATAGATTACAAGTCTGTTATTTTGTATATTGATTGTTGTGCTTTTATTTATGTCTTAATGTGTGCATATGTATAAATGTGTCTGTTGATTGTGTCTATATACAGTAGGATGTACATATTTTTATAAAACGGACAAGTAAAATCAAGCAATCTGATTGGTTCTTACCCGTGGTATACTGAGCGTATACCACGGGTAGAATTGTAGTTACTTTTCACAACAAGTCAGTATCCCTCCGCGTCTGAGAAAAACTGTATACAGTTGGGCTGAAAAGCAAATTGCCTGCTTCGCGTCGGGCCGAACCACGCCCCTTAACTGTGATATAATGGCCATATACCACGGCCTGTCGTGAGCTATTGCTTAAGTATACATATATTTATATATGTTTGTATTTTGGCATAATAATGGCATTTCGATCTCTCTGTCTGTACACACAAACTGAAAGATTAAGTTGACTTTGATTAAACAACTCTTTTTGATTCATGATGTATAAAACATGCACATTCAAATGGTGCTCCTTAAGAAATGATAAATGCTTAAAAAGTGTATCTAACACTCAGCTGTATTAACTGCACTGCCTAGTATCTTGTGTACGTCCATCCATCTTCTCCCGCTTATCCGTGGTCGGGTCGCGGAGGTAGCAGTTCCAGCATATGTGATGATGTAATTTAAGGA
Source organism: Trematomus bernacchii (assembly GCF_902827165.1). Taxonomy (NCBI): domain Eukaryota; kingdom Metazoa; phylum Chordata; class Actinopteri; order Perciformes; family Nototheniidae; genus Trematomus; species Trematomus bernacchii. The sequence goes on along the minus strand of NW_022987881.1, from coordinate 117,780 downwards.
TATGTGTATACAAACGTAACATCTTACTGCCTGAGCTGCTGTATAAATGCACTGGGATGTCTAAAAATATACTTTACAATCTGTTACTTGTTTCTGTTTAGAGCACTTTTCCTACTGATCACATTGTTGTTGATTTGAGACAAGTTTAGTTAACGTAATGAGAGTTTGAGTTAGTTCATCTTTCTGTTATTTAAAGTAAACATAGTTAAATAATGGGACATGTAGCATGGTAGCTAAATAAGCAAGCCCCTGTATTTACATGTAAGTGTTTCTCTATTGATGCCATACTTCATTACTCCCTTTGGGGACATATTTCACTTTATTACACAGATCAAAGATTGGAGAGACACAAAGACATAATGATCTTGTTTATGTGGAATCTCATAGAGGTCGTTATTGCTTTTGACATTTATTTATCATCGTCTCACTAAAGACTTTCATAGATTACATTTACTTCCTATGTTATAAAAGATATGATAGTAATTCAAGAGTCTTATATTCAGATTACAATCATATGTAACCTTCAATCAACAAACCTTAACCTTGTGATTTCTTTATGTAAACGGCACCATTTCATCATGAATCCATTTCTACCCTCCAGTGAAGTCACAAAACAATGCTCTTGTGAATATGAAATCTCATAAAGGTCGTTATTGGTTTCCATATTTTATAGCATGTATGATCGTCTCCCTAAAGACTTTCATAGATTACATGACATATAATATCTCAAGAGTCTGACTATGAGATATTTAGATAAACATGGAGGTGGAACGTCTTCTACTTGATACATATAACCTTCAAAACCCCTTTTTTTATGTTATTGGCCTAATTTGACCATAAAATCCATTTATTTCCTCCAATAAAGACAATGCTCTTGTGAATGTGACATCTCATAGGGGCTGTTATTTGTTAATTTATTGTATGTACTGAATTATCCTCTCACCTATAGAGTTGTATAGACTATATAACTCTTTACATAAAAATAAGGGAACTTGCTGCATATTCACTCATCAAACCTCCACCTCGAGTTAATGGCACCATTTCCCCATAAAACCCATTTATATGTGTGTCGTTATCAGAGGTGGGAAGTAGTGGAGTACAAATACTTCCTTACTGTACTTAAGTAAATGTTTCTGGTATCAGTATTTTACTCCACTACTTATTTTTCTGACGACTTTTTACTTTGACTTCTTACATTTTGAACACAAATACCTGTTCTTTCTACTTCTTACATGTTGAACACAAATACCTGTACTTTCTACTTCTTACATGTTGAACACAAATACCTGTACTTTCTACTTCTTACATGTTGAACACAAATACCTGTACTTTCTACTTCTTACATGTTGAACACAAATACCTGTACTTTCTACTTCTTACATGTTGAACACAAATACCTGTACTTTCTACTTCTTACATGTTGAACACAAATACCTGTACTTTCTACTTCTTACATGTTGAACACAAATACCTGTACTTTCTACTTCTTACATGTTGAACACAAATACCTGTACTTTCTACTTCTTACATGTTGAACACAAATACCTGTACTTTCTACTTCTTACATGTTGAACACAAATACCTGTACTTTCTACTTCTCACATGTTGAACCCAAATACCTGTACTTTCTACTTCTCACATGTTGAACACAAATACCTGTACTTTCTACTTCTTACATTTTGAACACAAACACCTGTACTTTCTACTTCTTACATGTTGAACACAAATACCTGTACTTTCTACTTCTCTCATTTCCCAAACAGGCTGGTTCCTTTAGTTTGAATGTGTGTTTGGTGGCGTGATCATTATTATTTAGAGTCATTGCGTGCCTATTGATTTGAACACGATCCGTGTATCCATCATTTCCTGGTCTTCTCTAAAGAAGAGGGACCAATGAAAACGTTGTCATGTTGCCGTTGTTCAGCATGGAAACATTCATTAGCTAACAATGACATTATTGTTCTATTAATATAAAGGGAGGTCAGGTACTCTTTAAAACAGCTGCTAGTTATGGGTACTTTTTACTGAAGTACATTTCAAAGCCCTCTTTACTTTGGCTTGAGTAAAGAAGTTTAGTCAGTACTTCTACTTTTACCAGAGTACTTTTAAACAGGAGTATCTGTACTTCTACTTGAGTAAAGGATGTGTGTACTTTTGCCATCTCTGGTCGTTATTCTTACGAAGGGTTCACATTGCTGAGATACAACAGGACTCAGTTCCTTCATCAAACAGTAAATATTGAAGTTTCATTTTCCAGTGAGATTGAAAGATTTTGTAGATTAGCTTCAAATCTATTTCTGTGTTTGTGTGTTTTGTTGGACGAGTGGTTATTGTTTGCAGATATTTATTAAATAATCTGCGATCACAGGACGCTCGGGGAATTCTGCCCAAGTCTGGCTTCTGTCTCTGAGAAGCAGCTATTGTTCAGTAATCCTCGGGATTAAACCCCCATTCCCACCAGGTTTCTGTGAATCCTTAGAAAGTCATCAATCTGCCATGTAATCACAAGAAAATAAACACAGAATAATTAAACTCTTCTATCTTTAGTTTTACCTTTAAACCTCAAATATTGCTTGTATCCTAAGGCCCAATCCCAAACCACGCCCTACACCCTACCCCTACACACTCCCCCTCCGTGACGGAGCGTATCAGTGGACGTTTGCTGGAACTACTTGTAAACAGCTTGTTTCCTGACGGACACACACAGCGTTGAGACCGGTCAGGTAGAGACCGGTCTCCAGTCAGCACTGATGCAGACTCGCTGTTTGAGGGCTTGATAGCCCACTCCCCCTCCACACCGCTCCACACTCGTTGGTTTGGAACAGCACTTAATGTGGCGGACCCTCCGCGTGAACGCACAAACGGAGGGGTAGTGTGTAGGGGACGGTTTGGGATTGGGCCTTAATCAAGCAGAGCTGTCAAATCCAATTTAGAAACACTTAATTAAAGCAATAATCCTCAAACATACTTCCAAAAAAAGAGAGCAATCTTACGACTCTCTGAAATATTTCACAACTGAATAAAAGCTGCTCCTTTTCTTATTTCTTATTCTCGGGCTGGTGGACAATTTGAGACTCAAACACTCATTCAAACCCTCTCAAAGACTGAAAGGACCATTGTTGAGATCTACTCTGTTCATTTCAGAAATTCATTTCACTGTCCTTTGTGAAATAAGCACTGAGAACTGGACATATTTGACTATGACTTCAAAAAAGCATTCATTGTACATCATTTCCGTTTTCTTCATGGCATTTTAAGGATTGTTTAAAGATTTTATAGGAATTTGTTTCATGCCATTTCAGTCATTCCCTTCACATAACATGTCCACGTTATTAGTAGCCCAGTCAGCCCTGTTTACAGACTGAAATATCACAATCATTAACACTACTAGATCGATTGCTATGAAATGTGGTAAATAGTGAGTCCTGGTTTAGATTGAAGTGATGTGTCTTGAGAACTTTTGCATAGATTACCACGACATCTTTGCACTGATGCTGTATTCATGGGGCCATGAACATGAATCATAACACTTAGCTGCCAGGAGGACACATTTAAGTGTAAATTGTGTACATTCCCTAAAGCTTTCCCTGCTCTATCGTCCATTGGACCACAATTTACTAAATCAACATCATGGTGTATTCAAGAAGACTTGAGACTAAAGATCAAGACCATAAACTCATCAGGGAAATGTTGACAAAGTTAGTAAATTAAGGAAGAGGAAGGGTCATTTTATCACAGACTTCTATACAATCTGACTTATTTATGCCGCCCCCTGCTGGCCATTAGACAAAATGCACATTTAAGGATTTAACCTCATTGGCTTCACTTTCTATAGAGTGCCACAGTGACGCGTCCTAAAACCCGGAAGTAAGTTAGCATGTTACCACTTCCTGTTCCCTCGTCTCAGAGCCAATGGGATCTCTCCATAGGGTTTAGGAAAATAGTTGGAAATAAGGTCTGTGGTTTTGAGACACATTGAAGAGACGGATCACGTTTTGTTCTACGACATTAAATCCATCAGCAGTGACCCCACTGGTGATTTCTGAAGAGTGTACGTGTCTGAAAAACGATGGTTGTTACCAAGTGGCTGAATAGGACTACAGAAGTCGTGGAGGACGTTGTACGTCATTACGCCGAACACGTAAACACTCCTCTAAGTTTGTTTGCCGTGTTCTGCTTGAAAGCAAGTCCCTGCCTCCTGCTAACTGTTCAAACAAACGCTTCAACTCGTACCATTTAGAATCTGTATGTTTGAATATGGATCTGAAGTTGGCGTGGCGTTGAAGCAGCGACCCTGCTGTAGTTCCTTTATAGCATAACGTTAGCATTTTGCTTCTGGCGACTAGATTTATGATTAGAAAATAATAAAAGTAGGGTAGACATGTGGAGATTATCCGACTGAACAAAACGTGATCCGTCTCTTCAATGTGTCTCAACCACAGACCTTAGTTCCAGATATTTTCCTAAACCCTATGGAGAGATTGCATTGCGTTTTTGTCGAAGGAACCGGAAGACATCTGCCAGGCATTAACATATTAGCTTCAGTGTTAGCATGTTAGCAGTAGCAATTAGCAATCATTCCTTTGAATATGTAATTTTCTAAGGAGAGGGCAACCTTACGGAAAAAATATATGTTTTATTTCTAGATCACTGTAATGCAATAGGATTAGTTTAGGTCTAGCAGGTTTTTCTGAATCAATCCATAATCTTTTAAAGTGTTTTGAGGGACGAAATCTTTTCTGGGCACCTTATCTATTTATTCATTCATTTATTTACAACTGCTATGAGCCAGTCTGGCAACTTAGGTCTGGTGGTAAATTGGTGTATAATTATTCAAACCCTTCAACAGATTACAAATGATCCATTGCACGTTTAAAATGATGAATCGGCGACTTATATCTGTCCTCCCTAGTTCGCCATCATCGGACGCATCAATCAGGCAGCCATTCTTTCTGCTGACAGAATAAAACTGAGATCTTTTATGGTGATCAAAACTCTCGCCAACCGTTACTTCTCTCTGTCCCCATAAATGACCGGTGAAGCGTCCGTAAATCACTGCCCAGGACTCATAACTTGTGCCGCTTCCTCTCTTTAAGAACTTCTGCACCCGTCTCATTCGATGCATTCAAATGCACTTTAATTTATCTGCTCTTATACCTGAGAGAGAAGTGGACTTTCACAACAGCACACACTTGAAATAGAAACATGAAAGGAATAAAAAGGGCTGTAAACATTATGCTTTGCAAGTTGCTAAGGATAAAAGCGTCAGATAAATTAAATTAAACGTTATGTTAAAGACATCAACAATCAAAGAGGTTTCTATTTTATAACAAGTAAGGTTCAAAAGTCAGATGAAAGGGATAGAAATGCTGTATTAGCTTGAAGGGAATATATTGTTGAAGATAACTTAGGACGGCGTTACGGGGAAAATGGATGTCTACCAGTTGGAGGATCAGAGGTTTGAATGGCGACAGACTGAACTACCCTTTGATATCAATTGAAAAGTTCAGCAAAACTATGACAAAAAAGTACGAAACCTGCATTTTAAGGCATCAACAATCTCCGAAAGAAAGCAGCTCCTTCAGAAACTCAGAAAGAGTAATGATCTCCAACTTTGAAATCTTCCTTCCTCATCTATTAAACTCAACCTTCAGTTTGTGTGTGGTGCGCACGTTCAAGAACACCACGGCTGCTTCCACGCCTCTCACTCAGACGCGTCGTTTGTCACCTCCAGACACTTCATTTTTCACTGCTGATTAATGCCAAATCACAGCATCGAACCGATATACGCACTCATTCCTGCCTCTGTCCATTAGGCTTCTTAACACTCACATGTAATGTAATATACTTTTAAATGTTGGCCATAAGGGTTGTACAATAGGTCGCCATTGTCAGTATGTGCGTCTGTGTTTTGTGTTTGTGCAAACGGTGTATGAGTGATGATATGTGTATGTATTTTAATGTTTATTATGTTTGTATTGGGAAAATACTGAATGTCCTCTTCCAATATCAGAGTACACATGATAACAAAGGTATCCCAACTGTAGCTGTGAACATGACAGGATGTATGATTACCTAGAAGAGCATCAGGACTGTTTGAGGCATATGATAGCTATGTGATTAACATGATGATTCAGCCTCTATGGAGATAGACATATGACAAGCATGCTCATTTCTGACGTGGAGCTAATCTGAAGTAAACATTGAATACTGCTTTCTATTCCTCCATCTTGTGACTGTGTAACTCCCTCTCTTGGATATCAGCATGTGAAGGACACTGTTCAGGAACTAGTTGATGCTCTGTATGTGATGACTACTTCCATTCTGGAGAGGATCAGAGATACATGGATCCTGAGATTGAAGCTCAAGCCGGTGACCAGTGATATTTTTCTAACCGTTTGTATATGTACATGTATGCGGAACTGCAGGACGGAGTCCAGAACAAATGTCCTTACGGGAACAATAAAGTATATCGTATCGTATCAAATAAAAAGGCGTCTGGTTTACCTTCAGCGTGGTGGACCCCAGCTCCAGACCCACCAGAACCGTCCGGTCCACCAGCTCTGCTATCCGGGGGTCGGCCACCTTCAGGGAGTCCTGCACCAGGTCCGTGACGTCCACCTGCCAATCAGGGCCCAGCATGGTGATCACCTGGTCCGTGCCCTCCGTGGAGGTGGTGTGGAACTGGGTCAGCACTTTGACCCCGGCCCGCTGGTACTGAAGGGTGCAGCCGCGACTCACCCTCGGCTCATCCTCATCCTCGTCTGCATCGCTGTCTCTGGTGCTCCTACGGGGGAGAGAGGGGACATTCATTAGATACATCAAGTGGTCCTGTTGTGCTTTTTGTGGTTTCCCTTTCCTGTAGTCGTGTGATATATAGGTTTTTGTGCATGTAAATGGTCTGCAAAGGCTAAAATCCCTGTGTCTCCAACAACCCCCCCCCCCCCCCCATACATACATACTGATATACACCTGAACATCAGCAGGAGGGGACTCTTTAAAGTAGAGACACTACATACTGATATACACCTGAACATCAGCAGGAGAGGACTCTTTAAAGTAGAGACACTACATACTGATATACACCTGAACATCAGCAGGAGAGGACTGTTTAAAGTAGAGACACTACATACTGATATACACCTGAACATCAGCAGGAGAGGACTCTTTAAAGTAGAGACACTACATTACATACTGATATACACCTGAACATCAGCAGGAGAGGACTCTTTAAAGTAGAGACACTACATACTGATATACACCTGAACATCAGCAGGAGAGGACTCTTTAAAGTAGAGACACTACATACTGATATACACCTGAACATCAGCAGGAGAGGACTCTTTAAAGTAGAGACACTACATACTGATATACACCTGAACATCAGCAGGAGAGGACTCTTTAAAGTAGAGACACTACATACTGATATACACCTGAACATCAGCAGGAGAGGACTCTTTAAAGTAGAGACACTACATACTGATATACACCTGAACATCAGCAGGAGAGGACTCTTTAAAGTAGAGACACTACATACTGATATGAACCTGAGAATATGCATATTATGTCCTCTTTAAAGTCCTCTCTGTTATGATATATACTTATTTCACATATAAAAAGTACAAAAAAGGTTCTCCCTCCACATTTAGACTTTATTTCTTATTGATAAATTCTACTTGTGCTTGGTTCAACACTGTAAGTCAACTTCTGGAGATATCATTTTCATCTCTTTCACGTCTGTGTTCTACAAGTAGCGATCAGTGATTTGTTTCTGTTGTTCACGAGCTTGTGCTTTCTGCTGGCAGGGCCTAACAAAGCAATAGTGGTTGTAAAACATACATTAAGGTCTTATTGCTTCAAAAAAGAAAAAGCGCTCGGAAGTTCAAACAAGATTTTATGAAAGTGTTCTTATAGGGAAAAAGAAAGTAAGACAAAAAAAGATCGGAGGCACTGAAAGCCTTTTTTTATCCGATTGCTATTTCAGAGTGATATACTTAAACATAAAAAAGCTTGTAAAAGATAAAAACAGGGCTGCGTGTTTGCTGCTTTGCGGGGGTTGTTAAACCAAGCCCTTAAATGCTCTGTGACTTTGTGCCAGAAGAGTGCATTGGACCTTTTTTTATTTCAAAATCTCGTTGGATGTTTTTGTAGATGGTGCAAAAAGCTCAGAGGTCCGATTTACATTCATCTACCGCAAACTCTGATGTTTCTTGTCCAAACTTTCAGCAGCTCTCGCTCCCTGTAGCGACAAGTCAGCTCTCTCCTGATTTGAGTAGTTTTCTTGTCAATATGTTGGTGTACTACACAGGGATTTGGTGTTTTCCATCGTGAAGTAACAAATGTAGTTGGAGTCTAAAATGCTATGGAAGTCCCAATTGGTTTCCCCCTTCAGTAGAGGAATGTGAAAACAGCTTTTTAGAGACAAACTAGTTCCTGAATAGTCGAGGAGGAAGCAAATAAAGTAGCAGTGCTTTTCAGAAATACCCATGAACACTGAGAGTGCCACTTGTGCAAAATGTGACTTGAATTGGGCAACAAACGGACTGAGAAGCCTTAAAAAACTTAAAGCCATCTCCACTCATTACTAGTCGCTGAATGATACTCAGATGCTACGTCTCAACGAGGGCCTTCTGTTCTCAAGGGTCTCTTTTCATTTCATAATTTGACATCGAACCACTGATGTGAAACACCTCCACACAAATCCATCATTTGATCTGTTCTGATGTGCTAGAAAGAAGCTCTCTGTGCCAGCAGGGAGGGATGATAATCACCAAAAAGCAGATTTGTTGGACCGATGCCCTTCTTATTTCACAGGAGCCCTGGGCAGCGGGGTTAAATATGCCAGGTGCACCCCCCACTGAGCGCAATCTGCTCTACAACAAGATGTATGAGTTACCAAAGCTTCGCTCAGCAGGCTTGACACTCTGCCAGTTCCTCTTCAAGAAGCGGCTTAATCTCAGCTCTGACTCTTTGACTTTAGATTCAGGAGAGGCAGCGGCACTCACAACGTTTGTTTACCAGCCAGTAAATCAGTTTGAGTAACAGGTTTCGATCCTAAGGCTAAACTTCTGTCACAAGGACTCATAGACGCTTAGAACGCACCTTTCACCTTTCATAAATTAAGTTAAAGTGGACCTATCATGGTATATTTAAATGATATATTGTAGGGCCATACCTATATAAGGTATATTTATACGTTTCTGTTTTCAAAATACCAAACAGATCATGCATTTTAGCCATGCCTCATTTCGCTCAATTTGCACTTTTTTTTAGCTCTGCTCTGCAAGGGCTGATTCAGTGAGAACAGCACCACCTACAGGCCTGGCATATGTACTACAGCGTCTCCAGCGCTTTCGAACGGCAATGGCCGTGGCTGTCTCCTCCTGATTGGTGGAGTTGGCCCAATAGCCGTAGCGCCACCGTCCTGACGTCAGGACAGTGTTCAAATCTGGATCAGTTTTTATCAGATCCGTTGCAGCCCCTTTTTTAGAGATTTGGGTATGGAGGAAAATAGAGAGGGTTGTGTTTTCTGACACTTGGTGAGTTCCCTGGAACACCGGGGACACATATTCATGTAGAAAAGACGTACAACAGTGCATTTTGCATGATAGGTCCCCTTTAAGTTCAGATATACTTTATTCATCCCTATTTGGTATTCTTTTGTCCGTCACAGCAGCATGTACGTAAACAAGGCATTGCACATAATGTGAAATGAAAAAGAGTAGAACAAATAAACAAACATTTCAAAATAGACAAATAAAAGGGAAACAGAAAAGTAACATCTTCATCAGTTACATCTCTGCTCCGACTTTTCAATGCACTAATGTCCCATTAATCAAAGGTGGAAGAAGTACTCAGATCCTTACGTAAAATAATAAAATAACAGAGACTTAAAATATCCAATTACAGGTAAAAGTCCTGAATATTAAATGCTACTTACTTTGTAAAAAGAAGAATAGACTATTAACAACAACAGTATCAAAAGTAAACCTTTTTTTAATATAATTTAAACGTTAAAGTTAATCAAAAGTGAGCCATTTTCTGTTAAATCCAGACTGAAGACTTTTGTTTTTGCTGCTGATTTCAATTAAATAAATAACTCTTCATATCTAACAGTTTTTTACGTTGATTATTGTTTTATTTGGGGAGTTTTCCTTGCACACTGCACGGCTCTAAGGAAAGAGGTCGCTCCATGCTGTACACACTAAAAAGACACCCCTGAGACGAATGTATAATTTGTGACATTGGGATGTATAAATAGAATTACATTGATTGAATAAGTCCCTGGACAGCACAATGCATTGTTGCTTTTACCTCTCCACCTTCCCTCCCTTCTGCTACTTTCTCTTAGCACGCCACCCCTGCACACGCATCATTTCACCCCAGTGCTTCAGCCTGTTTATACCTGAGCTCTGGCAGGTTTTTATGACGTATTGGAAAAAGAACTGAGCTTCCTATAAGGCGCTCATGGATCATTAAAGGTTCCAGTATGCGGTTGTTCATTCAAGTAACGGTAAGTTCACCTCATGAATCTCCTTCGCCGTGATTAACCTCGGGTCACACACTTATCACATCTGAGTCTATGGTTGGTTGAGTACTTTACTTAAAAAATCTATAAAAAATGCAAAGCTCTCTCATGTGATGTTGTTGCAACGTATCAAAGCCACTATGAAGTCAATACTGAGGAAATGATTGCCATGACAGGTAGAAAAGCTGCAAACGTAACATTAGTGAGAGAATTGATGCATAACATTAGCATAAACTGCGTCCATGCAGTCTTTAAAACAATAACAATTCAATATAATTATAAAAGGTGATTGGAGATACTGGTTTTGCTGCAGTAATTGAGCCATTTGGGCGTTAAAATGATCTTCCATATGGATTTTGTCTCAGATATTACAAGCTTACAAGCCCCTAAAAGTTGCATAGTAAGCCTTTAAGGAGTTATTTTATTTTTCCAGATGGTATGAATAAGCGTTTTTATGACAGCATAACTAGCAGGCAAAGTTATTTATTAAACAAATGGAACAAACCTGAAGAAATACAGAATTGTTGTGAAAATAATAAGCTGTCGTTTGCAGTGTCACAAGGTCTCTGTCGAGTGTTTGTGTGTTTTATTCCTCGGTTAGTTTTTATCGGGAAATTGTCTTTGATTACTTAGTAAGTAACAGAGAATAAGCTGAATAAACACAATCACCTCAAACTTCATAATCCTAAAATGTAGACTGTTTAAAGATTTGAAGATAACACCACGAGAAGTGAACTTAGACGGTAGAAACAGCTGCATTTCTTTAATGGCTCGGTTACAAACTATAACAGAGAGTCTATGTTACAAACTATTGGTAGACACAAGTCTTCCTAACGGAAGGTCTTACAAGCTGATGCATTATGGGACATGTAGGATGTAGTCGGGGAGATAGGGAGGACTTTCACTTTTATCAGTTTTCTACAACATCAATTTTGAATTATGTAAGACAAGACATGTAAAACAATGCATTAGCAAATTACAAGTGCCTAAATGAGCAAACCAAGGTCTGAACAGAAGTTAATTTGTTTATTTCTAGTTCTGAGATCAAGTCATAATCCGAAAAAACTGTGAGAAATCCAAGAAAAGTGAGAAATCTGAGATTTAACTCAGAGATCTGCGAAAAATACGAATTCTTAGTCAAAGTCAAAGTCAGAAATCTGAGAAAAAGACAGAAATCAGAGGTAAATCTAAGAAAAAAAAGGGAGAATTCTGGGATTAAACTCATAATTCAAGAAAGATTTGAACTCTGAGAAAAAAATCTGAATTAAAAAACAATTTAATTCACAAACCCTAACCCTAACCCTAATTCTCTTCCGAATAAATCGAACTTAAACACCTAAAACTAATTGAAGGCATACAGAATTTGTTTTCCAGATAATTAATTAACTCCAAAATAATTATTTTAAGGAATTCTGAGATAAAAATAAGAATTCAGATTTTATTCTCAGAATATTTCCTTTTTTTTCTCGGATCTAAATAAAGAAAAATCACTTTTGGTCAGATCCAAAGACAAAGATCACATGTGTCTCTCATCCTCTTCTGTACAAATCAAACTCAGACGCCTAAAACTAACCTAAGAGACATTTCTTTCCCAGATATATATAAATACGAGCTCCCTGGCGTTCGGACTGTGGCCCTCTGTGTGTGGGGGGGGGGCTGACAGTGTGGTTTAGGGTCACGTAGCTGCAGTTGTACTTTGGTAAGTGAGTTAACTCCACCGCACACCTCGTTACTCATTCAGTTAAAGGCGGTGTAAAACCCAATGAGACAGTCAGACTCTCCGTCTCTGTCAGGACTTCCACAACGAACTTTACTTTCCTGACTCAGTACCTGAAAATAAGGTTGATATTTTCCTCTCCCCCAGAAGAAAATGGTCTGTTCTTATTAGAGTCTCTGATACAAACGAACAAGCTGAAGCTCCGGTGCACACGAGGCTGCCCGCCCGATTACACTTTCTTTCTTTTTTTAGAGCATGTTGCCAGTGAGCAATTCTGCAGCAACGGCCCACTGCAGGAGACCTCTCTGTGAAGCACAGCTCAGGATGTGTCACGTTAAGAGAAGGTACGTAGGATGGAAAGACTGCAACGGAAAGGAACAATAAAAGGCGAGGGGAAGAGTGTCGAAGGTCGTCTAAAGGAGAGTCGGAGGAGTGAATAAGCACGAGATGGGAGGATAGAGAGAAGTTAATGAAAAGACAATAACTCAGGCAAAACGAAGCAGCTTTCGCAAAGTCTGACGCAGATAAACACCCGATTTGGGGGCGCTGGAGTATGGTTGAGATGATTAACGAGCTAAAATACATTGCTTGGGAGAGCTTACTTTGAGGTATTATTTACAGTGCTTTGTGCAAACATCATCTAATTCATTATCAAAGCACTTCATAATGACTGTAAACAAACAAGAGCAAGGTCAAGACAGATAGATCCTGCTTTCTCTGCCAGGGCTTTTCTAAGAGCCATCGTTCGTCAGAATTAAGATGATTTCTCGTAAATCTTGCTGCTGTCTCTCCGGTCTATTTTCCGCCTGGCATCTCAGTTCAGGAGCCTATAGTTTGCCAGTCTGCTTGGCAGTGGCGTTGTTTTGTTATTGGCAAATGTCCAGGTTGTTGTTTTTCAAGTCACAAAGTCTCAAGTCTTCAAATCAAGTACAGTCCTGTTTTCTAGACGTTGGGTTTTAGTCCTAAACAAGTCAAAATAAGAAACACCAATACAACTACCTGTATAGTTAAAGGTATAACAAGTTACCATGATTCAATAAGCGTGATTAAAGGTAGGGTAGGTAAGTTTGAGAAACCGGCTCGAGATACACTTGTTGTTATATTCCATGGAATGCTCTTAACATCCCGATAGCAATGAATATCTGAAATGCTTTGACAAAAAATCCATAAATAAATATCATCTGTGGAAGCTGTAGTACTGTAAAAAGCACGACCAATCATTTTAGCCGGCCCGGCTAAAATAACTGGATGGCCTACCTGCCTGTCAGCCTTGCATCTGTGCACAAACTTATCTCGTGCCCTCATTGGTCATGTGTGCGTTCGTGTGTGTTGGAGGAGGGGCTCTGTAAGGAAGTGGCAGATTTTTTCCGGTTGTGTATTTTCAAATTCTAGCGATCTCGAGCCGGTTTCTCAAACTTACCTACCCTACCTTTAAGGGGAAAACTATGCATACGAAACACATGTGAAATGTTGAATGTCAGGTATGATATTTATCTCAGAAAATAAATGTTCTTTTTGGAGGTATTGGGGACTTTTTGAATATGATCGCTGACAGGAAGAGAGGCGAAAGTACGGAAGAGGTCTCGGGCTACATTTGATTTGATTTTGATTTGATTTATTTCGAATGTGTAAAACAAAAATACAAATATTTAACATGAGAATTATTATACTATACAAAAAATAAGCAGTGTCAAATTGATATACAAACATATTACTCTACTTACATGATGATAATACATGAGAATCATTTTTTTTAATCTGACCAAAAGTGATTTTATTTTGAGAAATCTCAGATCTTAAAACATGTTTTACTTTTAGTCAGATCTTAAAAAAGACTTCCCATAATGCCCTTATCCTCTGCTGGAGGAAAGGAAGGTAAACCGCCTCTAAACTGGGAAGTTGTGATGCCATGTTCAGCCTCTTAAGGCCCTGACACACCAAACTGACACCAAAGAACACGTCCCGATGGACCCGACTGTTGTGTCGCCTCACGTCTCCTGCGTCTTGGCCATGTGTCGCACTGGAACACACCGCAAAGACTTCAGCCGACGGCCAAGTAGCACGTACGAACTGCGCATGCGTGAGTGGCAATAACTCTCCTTACCAGCAGGCGGCGGTAGTGTGTATTCGTCATTCAAAAGAGGAAACAACCGGAAGACAGACTGCGTGATATATACTCGTCCATCACAGACTGTTTCACATAACGACTTATAATCGAAAACATGTTTAGTGCGGTACTGGAAAATGAAAAATAATAGCTGTCCGTGTGTGCCTTCTTCAATTCCGTTTCGCTTCTCATGCACTGATTCGCTAAGCTGAACAGCCAATCAGAGTGATTTATTTTGTCGGGAGTGGAAGGTGTCGGCACGGCCGAAAAGACACGATGGTGCGGGACACACCAATCTGAGTAGGGCGACAGGACGCTCATCGACAGCCAGACATCTATCGACGGCCGAAATCGGCTCGGTGTGTCCGGGCCTTTAAACTCCTGTGTGACCTTACATGTAGGATATTTGTTCCAGAGAAGTGAAATGTCCAAACTGCAATTACTGCCTCGAAAACCGGAAATATTGTAATTTCATCCCATTAGACCTTTTTGGGAAATTGTTTAAATTAGTCTACAGTATGACTTCTAAACTTATGGTCAGAAGCATGTTTTTTGAGGTCAAAGTGGTCATAAACTTTGGCATGAAAGTCTAATCAGTCCATCATTATGTCCAAGTGGAAGTTTCTGCCAAATTTGAAGAAATTCCCTCAACGAATTCCCGAAATATCACGTTAATGAGAGCGAATAGACAGATGGATGGAAAACCCCAGAACGTAGAAACCTAATGGACAAATGGAATGAAAAAGGCTTTCATATTCCAGCTTTAAGGCTTCAGAATCATGGGATAACTACATGTCGATGGCAACTGAGCAAACTAAATCTACTGATGAAGGCCATATGAAGCAGTCATATCGTTCACATGACTGAAGAACAAGCGTCATTTTACCTTGGCTGGAATTGTGTTATCTGCATAAAAAATAGTTTTTACAAATGTGATATCTTGCATAAGATATGTGTAAATACGTGTGCATTCATCATGTGTTAAAAATTGTGAATCTATGTGTTTTTCGTGAGCTATTTATTACTTTTCCAGACTATTTTGATGTTGATTCGTGCCTCAGCATCAGACACTTTGACAAGAAGAATACCCTGAAATTAGATTTTGGGCTCTTTTCAAAATAATATAAATGCAACTGAATCAATCAAGAGGTGCACACATGAGGAGGAATTGATTTCCTGTGAAGTAAAACGTCTTTCCAAACAGCACAAGCCACACTAAGACTTGAAAATCAAAGGTTGTTACGACTCTAAAATACATTTTTCATGTTCAAATAGCACCAAGTGAATACCAGTGTGATACTGATATTAGTGTGGATCAGGCCACAGAAGAATACAAAATACTATATCTCATACATCCAAAGATATATCCGACACCCCCGCCTGGAATACGATGAGTTCTTTTGGAAAGGTCTAGCCAGTATCAGCAGCTTCAAATGTCTGCATGTGGCACCAGTGAGAATACTAGAATCTGCCTTTGTCTGCAGTTACCTGATGCTGCAAAGAACTACAGGGACAAGTAAAAGGAAATTGCATCCTCTCAGCAAATCCAAATGACAGCATGCAACAAAAAAAACGACCTGCGGTGAAATGAATTCTAGGGCCGGGCTGAGTGGCAATCACAGAAACCTAAAATAGCTCACAAGGGCTGTTTGATTATTGTTTTCATGGGGGCACAACACAAGTTATATGCCTGGGAAATAGTTTGGAAGATTTGCAGCGATACATCATTTGAATAAACTTTGGAATCACCAACTATTGATATTCAGGGGGTGTTGAATGACGGAGAAACATCGTTATAGAAGAGTTATTCCTTATGTGGACACCTGGGCCTGGTTAGTATGGACAAATGGCAAACACTATTCAAAATCTATCTATCTATCTATATGATTTCTCATCTGCTAATTTAAAATCCTGCGCCTTTTTGATGATAAATAAATGAATGAACGGTGCTAAAGTGGACATACAAGATGCATTTTACATAATACCACACCACCTATAGCACATTAAAGCCCCTTTTGAGAAATGACGCTATGCGAGATGTTTGCAAAGCACTCTGGGTCATTTGAAACATCTTATATCTTCTCCTTAAACACGCCGTTTGTATTCAGGTGGGGTGGGAATGGATTTGGTTGTGATGCGATGTACTCCAGCAGCCAGCCGCAGAGTGTTAATGCGCCCATTAAGCATCTCCTAAACGAAGGGCTGAGGGCCTGTTTGTTACCGCTGCACGCATGACAGGAATGCTGGGATATTTTAATGAGCGCAGGGTCCCCTAACCTGAAAACACATCTTTCATCGGGGTCTCCGCTCCGACAACCTTAATCTCCCTCCGGTGCCATTTTTTCCTCTTACATCTAAAAGGTGTTATATTTCTAACAGCTCATTAATTTTGTATCGCCTGCTGGATTCCCTCCATCGACAGAAGCTTTGACGGTTTAATATTGACATGCAGGACGAGAGTCTTTACAATGGGGAACGTTACAGAATGTGAATAAGTGTGGAGAAAGGTATGATCATTTAAAATAATACCTGAATGTACTACGCGTCAATAGATTGAAGCTGGACTCTTAAAATCAGCAGCTAAAACACTCTAAATGTGCAATTCTGCATTAAAGGTCCCATGTCATGGCCATTTCTACTGATCATATTTCCATTGTTGAGGTCTACTAGAATAGATTTACATTGTTCAATGTTCCAAAATCACATTGGTTTCTCAAACAGCATCTCTGTATAGTATGTGTATTCACTCTCTGTCCTAAACGGCTTGTTGGAGCTCCTGCCCCCCCCCCCTCCCTGTGAGCCCAGTGTGCTCTGATTGGTCGGGACGTTGCGAGGCTCGCTGCTGCTGCGAGGAGCGGACAGGTTTCCGGGTCGGCGATACAGCGAGAACAAGCGAAACTCATCCTGAGCACACACAAACACTCACAGCCGAAGTCAAAACAATAAGTGTGGCTTGATATTGAGTAAGAAAAAGGTTTATAACGCTGTGAGAATGGGTCTGCGGAGAGCATTTCTCCACCATCCCAACTCGTCTATTACCAGCGTTCAGGGAGCTCTATGCAAGTCAATGGGACTCCCTGTTAGTTAGCCAAGGGATCCTGGTGTGTGAGGGGCTCCAAGGATTGGTCCATTTGGGCCAATCCGGTCATTTGTTGTTGATGTGGGTGTTCACACGTCACAGAACCCAGGAAGCAAACAATGGAAAAAGAGAAATGTCCAACGAGGTGTTCTGGGGCAGCATAGACCGGTATTTTCTGTGTTAGAGTTTTACTCGCTACAGGGTGTACTTTGAGGGTTTGTGACTCTGCAGACCGTTCACATGCAGAAGCTTCATAACACACAAGGGGACGGGTGATAACCAGAAAAGCATGACATGGGCCCTTTAATATCTCTATTAAAACATTGCATCTATTGTAAAATACACATTTTAACATATGTATAATTGTTCTATAATAAGCAATGTGCAAGTTTTTACATTTCCTTCTTGCATTTGTGCTTTATATTATTTGATTTGAAATGTTTGTTGCACGTATTAACATTAGCCTCTTATTACTTACTTATTACATTTTAATTAATATTGTTATTCCAGTAATTTTTTTCCTTTTTTTGTTTACTATATTTGATCTTATCCTTCTTTGCACAATCTTATTCTAAATTCGTATGTGAATATACACATTTTATTTTATTCTAAATGGAGGAACTGTTAACAACCCAATGCTCCCCAGGGATAAATAGAGTATTCTGACTCTGGTTCAACAGGGTGACGTCATCCTGGAAGTAAAAGTAAACAAACCATGATGAACCCTGGACTCCTTTTGAGAAACACCCGACTGACCTGCTTGTTAGTCACAGAACATCATTATCTCTCTGAAAGCACAACCAAGATCCATCCTTTCTCTGCACACACCCAAAGTCAAATTACTTCTGTGTCTTGGACTTGTTGTACAAAATTGGTTCAGATGACACAAACATCACCACCCTGTAGATCAATTTCCACTCGAGAGCCTCATTTTGCAGAGTTCGTTCCTGCTGAGCCTGAACCTGAGCCGGAGCGTCTAATTGGACGAAAAACAAGCAGCTTCACATATAATCCAGGGAAACAGAGAGGCGGCCTTCAGCTTTTTAGTTTCTGATGTTGGAGACTGCGGGGGTTCATGCTCTTTGGATAATGAGTGCTCTGGTAATTATGTCCAGAAATAATACGAGGAAAGAATCCACTGAACCTAACACACTCAGGGTATTTAAAAAGATGATGCTACCTTTCAACATGCCATTCAATTACATCTACAGAGTTTAAAAGTTGGTTTCACCCGGGGTTAACTTCTGGCGTGTTTTATTGAAAGTTTGGACTTGAGGTACATGTTGTTACGCCAACTCCCTAGATCAGATAAACCATTTTGTTTCTAGTCAAATTGGAAAATAGGCGCTACATCTGTTCAAAAATACAAATACAGTTATTACGGTTGTTCAAAGTTAAGGAAAGCCTTTTTTTCAGCTCTGATGAATAGAACATTTTGGTTATAACTTTACAGTTCTTAGAAAAAATGTTTGATTAATCCATCAATCAAGTATTTTTCATGTAGCCACAACATACACATTATCAGGTGGCTTAACAGTGTGTACAGCACAACAACTACTTCGTTACAGACAAGGAAATAACCCCCAAAAACGCAGCTGTAGCGTAAAAATTCTCAATGAATGATGTCGCTGAGACTTGGCTCTGCACTGTGGCTTGTTCCCAAATAAGCATTCTGTACTGAAGTTACACTTCAACAAGGTTTAATGAAGAAAGTAAAACAAACAATAACTAAAGTGGGACAATACGGTCAACATAAAAATATCCAGCTCACCCTCTGTCTTTCCACACAAGCCCAGCAAAAAAACAGGTGGATTAAATACCTTAAACCACACCCATTAATATACTTCCTGAAGGTGACCAATTACAACTGTGTGCGGTGTCAACAAATAATGATAATGATAGGAACAATAAGCATTTTGGCTCCTACATCCCGGATTAGGTAGAAAATGTGAGAAGTAAGTCTGTCTGATAGTGCTATACATACATACATTTAAGGAAAAGGAAATTAAATCGGCATTAACTCCAATGCACACTTTATTCCCACTTAAAACAATACTTTTTTTTGACATTTCCTTTCAATTTTTGAGCAGGACTAATGGCCAAAGCTACAAAAAATGACAAAAAATCTGCAAAAAACTGTAGTTTCTTTCAACAACATTGCATGCATGCTATACTATCTCAGTTTGTATTGATCCTCACCTCCTGTCGGGCAGGATGGGGACCCTCCAGCCTCTGATGAAGCTCAGGTTGTTGTCGGACAGCTCCACCTGCAGGGGGAGTTTCGGCACCCAGACGGTCAGCTCCAGCGGCGCGCTCAGGTGCTCGTAGCTGAAGATCACCCTGGCGCTCATGGACCCCCGCGTCTCCTTCCCGTTGACGAACACATAGTCGCAATTCATGGACACCTAAAGGGCAGATCAGGGTCAGAAGTCAGAGGCCATCTATATGGAAATGATCCGGACGCTGGCACAGACTCTGAGTGCTGAGAGATGATATACATTACAGTACGGCTGCAGCTGTCAGCACGACAATTCATCAAAGAGCATTTCAAGGTTGACGTGGTGCGCAGAGAAAATATAAAGTGAGGATCTCTCAGATATTTGAATGCGATGTGAGAGTTCAGGGCACATAAAACATCTCTGCCAATACTTCCATTTTGTCTTACAGAAGTGGTTCACCCAAATAAATTAAAAGGGAATTGAGGGTTTCACTGCTTTACCTGCCAGGTTTGGAGAGTGTCTTTGACTCAAGAAGAGTTCCATAACACTCAACTTATCGGTTAGTTCATATAAAGAGTCCTCTCCTGCTGATGTTCAGGTGTATATCAGTATGTAGTGTCTCTACTTTAAAGAGTCCTCTCCTGCTGATGTTCAGGTGTATATCAGTATGTAGTGTCTCTACTTTAAAGAGTCCTATCGTGCTGATGTTCAGGTGTATATCAGTATGTAGTGTCTCTACTTTAAAGAGTCCTCTCCTGCTGATGTTCAGGTGTATATCAGTATGTAGTGTCTCTACTTTAAAGAGTCCTCTCCTGCTGATGTTCAGGTGTGTATCAGTATGTAGTGTCTCTACTTTAAAGAGTTCTTTCCTGCTGATGTTCAGGTGTATATCAGTATGCAGTGTCTCTACTTTAAAGAGTCCTCTCCTCCTGATGTTCAGGTGTATATCAGTATGTAGTGTCTCTACTTTAAAGAGTCCTCTCCTCCTGATGTTCAGGTGTATATCAGTATGTAGTGTCTCTACTTTAAAGAGTCCTCTCCTGCTGATGTTCAGGTGTATATCAGTATGTAGTGTCTCTACTGGGACATGTCTCCATGCTTTAATCAAACGCTTAAAATGTCCAGCCCCTTAGCCTATCACGTACATTGTGTTGGAGCGCTAGCCAATAGAAGCGCGAGTGTTATATAGTGATGTCACGATATATAAACCTAACAACATAGGAAATGGAAAATCCCACCATAATAGAGACATCTCTAAGCGGTTGACCAATCACAACAGAGCCGGCCAGCTAACCAATCAGAGCAGACTGGGCTCTGGTTTCAGACAGAGGGTGAAAAGAGGTGCTGCAGCACAGACAGTATGAGAACAATAAAGAGCTGTTTGAACATTAAAGCATGGAGACATGTCACAGGAGAGACACAGAACACAAATATGAACCAATGAGCATGAAATGTCCTCTTTTTAAATGAGGCTGTATGTTAATAATTAGCACACCATGTAATCCCTGCCGTGTGCCACCGACTGCAGCTTTTTATTCAAACACTACAGGAGCTGATTTTACAGCTTTAAACAGAAACGTGGAACAAATCAGTGAAAATCAGCTGCTGCTGTGTTTGGTCAGAATTAAAAAGCTGCAGGCTGAGAAACACTGCGGTACACAGAGCTCACCGACTGTGGGCTGGTCTCTCATTTAATTTGCATCTGTTATGCGGCCAAATTAGTGCTTCTCAAGTAACCCAGTGTTTGCTAAGCATGGACAGTGAGAATTCGGCATGCGTCTCACGTCATAACCCTCCACCTCTCAGAATAATGATCTATGAACAATTACACAGACGCGTACTACCAACAAAAGCTTTTAGGCAAACGCATTATTCATGTGATGTGAAGGCCGACAGCAGTGTGACATTTCACATGCGCTTCAGCTCATAACACCTACATGGCATGTTAATAAACATATTCACGGTTAGGACATTAATGTAATGTGATATCATTTGTGAGTGAGTGAGTTTGAATTCGAACTACGGGCAGTGCTACATTTAATTCTCAGCCATTTTATACTTTAAACCATTCTTTAGCTTTCCCCCGCCTAGTCAGAAAAGCTCCAGCTCCATTTGAATTATCATAAATACTTGTCCCCCTCTAACGCTAAATTATTAACTGCATTGGAACTGGAGGGCTTTGCTTTTGGGCTGGGAGATTTATCTGGTGGTGGGAGGGAGCTGGCATTGTAATCAGAGGATCTAATCTGCGGAAAATGGAGGTCGGGCGGCCGGTTTTCTCAGAGCTGAAGATTCATCAAAACTGGGAGGAGGTCTGGGTAATATGATCCCCCCCCCCCCTGGATGAACTTCTTAAGATGACAGTCTTTCCCCTCTGCTTCAGCTAATGCAATCGTGCAGGGTTTGACCTCATGTGCGTGCTTGGGGAGTAACGGATTACATTTCATTTAGGATTATCAGGATACAGATTACAGGTAACTGTGTTCCCTTACAGTTACATAGAAACGGATGTAGTCGGATTACTGGTGCATTGTTTAAAAATGGGGATAACTGCAAGGATGACAATGTTACAAAACATTTGGGCATAAGGACAGGTATATTATAGGTAGATGTACTGGAGATAATACATAATACAATATAATACAAAGGGGCTTAATTGGCATGACCACATTTTAAACATAGTATTGCCAAAGCATTCTGCACACGGCGTTATAACAGAACAAATACAATATGAACACTTAACACTTAGTAAAAAACATCCTTTTGATCTTTATATTCCCCCGTATTGATTTGCATTTATTATTGAGGTAATCCAAAAGTAATGGAAAGTAATCAGGATACTTTTATATTGTGTTACTTAAATGATGCTACTGTTTTTCACATCTAACTAGTTATTGTAACGGACTACATTTGTAAAGTAACCCTCCCAACCCTGTGTGTGTGTGTTTGTGTGTGTGTGTGTGTGTGTGTGTGTGTGTTAGTCTGCAGTGTGAGTTAAAGCTGGAGTAACTCAACACAACGACCTCGGCCACCTTAATTAATCTCAGCACGTCTGGCTGTATGCAGAGTGGAGAACATCTGCCTGACATGTACTCCCTGCTCCCCTGAACACACACACACACACACACACACACACACACACACACACACACACACACACACACACACACACACACACACACACACACACACACACACACACACACACACACACACACACACACACACACACACACACACACACACACACACACACACACACACACACACACACACACACACACACACACACACACACACACACACAGGCCCTATCCGCAGAGCCGCTTCACTTCCTGGGGCTATTGCTGCTGATAAACTTGGCTGGCTAATTGCGAGTCAGAAGCTGTTAGCGGCTGCGGGTCTCAGTATTCCCGCGGGGCCGTTCTGAGGAGGGCTTTCACACACTGAGCCGCCACATGCCGTCACACCGCTGCTAATGCGCTGTGGCATCTTCCCTGGTGCCAGCAGATTGCCTGGGTGGAGACAGATCATCGGGACAAGTGAGGGCGCCGCCTGCATTGTGCTGTGTGGCAGCAGAGATGGCAAAGTACACACATCCTTTACTCAAGTAGAAGTACAGATACTCGTGTTTAAAAATACTCTGAGTAGAAGTACTGACTAAACTTCTTTACTCAAGTAAAAGTAAAGAGGGCTTTGAAATGTACTTCAGTAAAAAGTACCCATAACTAGCAGCTGTTTTAAAGAGTACCTGACCTCCCTTTATATTAATAGAACAATAATGTCATTGTTAGCTAATGAATGTTTCCATGCTGAACAACGGCAACATGACAACGTTTTCATTGGTCCCTCTTCTTTAGAGAAGACCAGGAAATGATGGATACACGGATCGTGTTCAAATCAATAGGCACGCAATGACTCTAAATAATAATGATCACGCCACCAAACACACATTCAAACTAAAGGAACCAGCCTGTTTGGAAAATGTGAGAAGTAGAAAGTACAGGTATTTGGGTTCAACATGTAAGAAGTAGAAAGTACAGGTATTTGGGTTCAACATGTAAGAAGTAGAAAGTACAGGTATTTGTGTTCAAAATGTAAGAAGTAGAAAGTACAGGTATTTGTGTTCAAAATGTAAGAAGTAGAAAGTACAGGTATTTGTGTTCAAAATGTAAGAAGTCAAAGTAAAAAGTCATCAGAAAAATAAGTAGTGGAGCAAAGTACTGATACCAGAAATATGTACTTAAGTACAGTAACAAAGTATTTGTACTCCACATTGACCTGACATGGACTCTTCACACCACCACCATCACCAAAAAAGCTCGACAGCGGCTCTTCTTCCTCCGCAGGCTGAGGAGGTTCAACATGGACTCCAGGATACTCTGCAACTTCTACAGGTGCACCATAGAGAGCATCCTGACCTTCTACAGGTGCACGATAGAGAGTATCCTGACCTTCTACAGGTGCACCATAGAGAGCATCCTGACTGGCTGCATCACGGCCTGGTACGGCAGCTGCACCGCCCTCAACCGTAAGGCTTTACAGAGGGTGGTGAAAACTGCACAGCACATCACCAGGACGGAGCTGCCATCCATGCAGGACCTTTACTCCCAGCGGCTCAGGAAGAAAGCCCTCAGGATTATAAAAGACCCCCATCACCTCAGCCACAAACTATTCAGTCTGCTGCCGTCTGGCAGGCGTTACCGCAGCAACCGGACAAAAGCCACCAGGCTCAGGGACAGCTTCATCCCACAGGCAATAAGACTGTTAAACACCTGAACTGCTGAAACAACATCCATAACATTCATCTGCTACTTAGTAATTATTTATCTATTTATCTAATATATCATTCCAATAGCTTGCATATAGACACTTATTTCACTATTTCACTTTTTTTAAACTATTTTTGTATTTACTTTTTAATATTTACTTGCACTATATTTTTCTGTTTTTCTGTATTATTGTGTTGCACTGTTGGAGAAGCCTGTGACCTAAGCTTTTCATCGACATAACTACTCTGTAGGTATGTTCGTATGACAAATAAAGAACCTTGAACCTTGAACTACTTCACAGCTCTGTGTAGCAGCGGTCACATGATGCAGAGAGAGAGGCGGGGCTATGGGTTAATAAAGGTGAAGATGACACATGATGATGAGGTGGAAGAAGTACTCAGATCTTGCACTTAAAAGTAAAAGTAGAAGTAGCAGAGTGTAGGACTACTCTGTTAGTAAAAGTCCTGTATTCAAAAGTACAAAAGTATTGGCATCTACAGTAAATATACGTAAAGTACCAAAAGTACTCATTATGCATATTGGTCAATTTCACAGTCTGTGTTTATCAAGCTGGTAAAAGGTGGAAGAAGTACTCAGATCTTGTACTTCAAAGTTAAATTAGAAATACCAAAGTGTAGGAATAGTCTGTTACAAGTACAAGCCAAATGTTACTCAAGTAAAAAAAAAAAGTATTGGCATCTAAATTGACTTAAAGGTGGGGTAGGTAAGTTTGAGAAACCGGCTCGAGATACACTTTTTGTTATATTCCATGGAATGCTCTTAACATCCCGATAGCAATGAATATATTAAAAATCCATTAAAAAATGTCATCTGTGGAAGCCGTAGTACTGTAAAAAGCACGACCAATCATTTGAGCCGGCCCGGCTAAAATAACTGGATGGCCTACCTGCCTGTCAGCCTTCCATCGGGGCACAAACTTATCTCGTGCCCTCATTGGTCATGTGCGCGTTCGTGTGTGTTGGAGGCGGGGCTCTGTAAGGAAGTGGCAGATTTTTTCCGGCGGTGTATTTTCAAATTCTGGCGATCTCGAGCTGGTTTCTCCAAAATTACCTACCCCACCTTTAAAGTACCAAAAGTAAAAGTACTCATTATGCAGATTTCAAAGTCTGTGTTTATCAAGCTGGTAAAGGTGGAACTGATTGACTTAATTGACTGTATTTAATACAAACAAAAGTATTGTGTGCTGACACCTCGGCCAAGATAACCCGATAACAGTTATTTTGTCAGGTTTGTCAGAGTTCCTCTAAAGCACCTGAAGTCATTTCACAACTTCTTCACAGGCTGACGCTCTGCTCAGTCGTTCCCTTTCAACAGAAAAACACCAACGAGCCAGAGAGCCTCCAGTGACCGGAGTAAACAAAGAGAGAAGACTGACTGATCAAAACCGATTTTAGTCTTTGAGAGGGTGGAAAACAGAAATACAAAGAAATAAAACACTGAGGCTCTAATTCATTATTCATCATTTCATTAATAAACCTGTCTGAGTAAAATAAGCCTATAAAATCAACACAGAATGAGTGATGTGACAAAAACAACAAACCAATGTCCCATTTAAAAGTTGGTTGGTTTTTGTACAGTGGAGTGTGACAGAACAGTATATACGTCTTAAATTTATAAAGTATATTGGACTTTTATGTACTTATACATGGTGGCCGACCGGGGCCAACACGCTGCAACGGCCCAAAACACTGCTGCACTTTCAGAAACGATGCAAATATAGAAACACAAATGTGCTAAAAACACATGCAAATGAAGTAACATCTTCACCATCTTGAAGTGACAGACGCAGCATAAACAAAACACTGCAAGAAGCTCAACACTCAAAGGAAGCCAGGGGAAACTAAAAAGTGACGCTCACAGCTGGGACCCGAGCACTTGGTGACCGCTTCGTGGCGTTCGGAGATTATAAAGTTTGCCACCTGTATCTGTTGTTGGAAACTTACCAAGAGATGACGTTTTTTGGCTTATTTGAACAATGTGATCACGTGATTCCTTCAAATATTATTGCTGAACTGATGTAAGCTAGATAGCTAACGTAGCTAACCGAGTCACTGACAAAACACTTACAATTATGAAACAGATTAACTCTGCCGACAGTAGCCAACTTTAATAATAATTAATAATCATCAAGCGCTCCGGTCCCAACTGTGTGCGACACTTTTTAAAGTCCCCTGGTTTCCGTAATTTTGTAAGCTTTTTGCAACGTAAGGAGGCTGTGGCTCAGTGGAATAGCGCGCTGAACTTTGAATCAGGGGATAGCAAGTTCAAGTCCCACTGCAGTCAGCATGTCGTTGTGTCCCTGAGACACTTCACCCTACATTGCTCCTGTGGGGATTGCCCACAGTATTGAATGTATGTAAGTGGCTTTGGATAAAAGCGTCTAACAAGTGACATGTAATGTTTTGTATTGGCAGCATTTCCTTTATGCAGAGCTTTTAGTCAATGCTGCACATGTTTCGTGAAGTTGTTAGACGTTTTATAAGTTAGTTTCTTCATTTGCATGTGCTTTGGGCTGTTGAAGCACGTTTGCCCTTGTCGGCCACCGTATTTATTAGCAGGAAAAGGTCTTGAGGTAAAAATATCTCGTGCTTCAAATTCAAAGGTGTTATTGTCATATGCACAAAGCTGCTGTGTAGAAATGGCAATGAAATTCTTCTGACCTGAGCTCCTCCAACAATGCAACATATATAATAAAATGCAAAAATACAAATGAAAAAGTAGTGCAAAAAGTCTATTTACATTTCAATGGAATTTGATATGTACAAGAACAGAATATTAAATTAAATAATGTAAATTAAGACACAATTACATACGGTTTATTGCAGTGATAACTATTTTTTATATAAATTTGTATATTGCAAGAGCTTCATATTCATATTGCTTCATACCGGACTTGAACTTTAGTTGCCATGGTAACAAGGTAACTGCAAAGCACAGAAAAGGTCCTTCCAGAAAAGAAGAAGAATAAAAAACAGATGCATGCACATAAAGGACTCAAAATTGTGTTTTTCCCTGCTGGAGATGCAATTATTGTCTAGATGTGGCTGGAAGTAAACAGTGCTTAAGAGCGGCTTATTTAACAGACTGCGAGTGGACAAGTGACATGTTTTTTTTCAGCCACGTTTCAATGTCACCACATAACAAAGAAGAACAATGGAGCCATCTTGATGACATTCACTCATCCTGCCTGGCACGTGTTTCCATACAGAAACTGCATTTATGCCGGGTTTTTATTCTCAAATTTAAATATTCACTCAATTAGCTGCCACAATATTCTGCCAAACTCCACTTAGGGATAACATATGTATTAAATGAGCAGGGAATGAAAGATGACATATGGGTAGCATTACTGGGATTGTGTCTCGGAGCTGTTATGAAGCTTTTTCTCCGTGTGATGGATGTGAGCTGGCGTCAAGAGCAGAGCAACCGACGAGCTCATTTAGCTCTGTTAGCTAAATGAGCCAGCCCCCATTAGCCTGTTGTTGGTGGGATTAATGATGCTCAGGGTGAACATGATCTGTTGTTCTGGGAATAGAGGGGACTTTGGAGTCTTTTGGGTGTAATTATAAAAGAAATCCTCATATTCTTTTTTTCATATTGCAAAGCAGTGATGTTTATAATTTTAAGGGTAGTTCATTTCAATTAAAAAACACGCTCCTCTGCTGGCTTTGAGGTCTATGAAAGAAGGATATGAGCTTTCATAGTCTTTATATCCCCAGCAAATAAAACCACAACTACATTATATGGCCAAAAGTATGTGGACACCTGAATCTGGCTTTCCAGTTTTTTACTATTTTGAAGTCAAGCCTGTGAAGTCTTTCCACACCAAACTGTTCAACAATAATAATCATTTAAGTTCATTTGGGGCGTTGGTAGGATTGGGCACAGGAAAGGCAGATGTGTTTTAATTTGACAAGCCACAGGGCATGAACAAGGTAAAGCAGCTGTTCTTAGTATTGTATTTAGACTCTTGCCTGGACATTGGATTTGATCCCGGCGTTAGATTCGCAACTTGATATCTCAGCCTCTGTATTCTTAATTTATGGACCTGGCTTTCACAATTTGGGCATTGTATTGTGGAAAAAAGTGCACTGCAGTCTAAACATGTCATTCAATGTCGTGGCATTAAGATGAACCTTAACGGGAATTCAGGGAAACAGCTCCAGGTAAAAATGTGGCCAGCTGCGTTCACACATATGTCTGTAGATGAAATGCAAATGTGATATTTGGCTAAGGGTTGTGCATTATTTGCAATTCAAGGGATCTCATCCAATTAATAACATGCTTGCATTTTCTCCAGCACAATTATTGCTGCATGGTCAAGCAATCATTAAACAATGCCTTCTCTCCTGAGCTGCAGAGAGCACACAGTAAACAGGATTTATTGGGTTTTCAGTGCTACACATTTAAGGGAGAATGTGTCACACTAGTATGCAGCAAGGAGCCTTCATTCAGGTACATGTGTGCAGGGTGACCACAGGCATGAGATGTAATGTGCAGACACAAGGCCTTATCTGTGCCTTCACATGAGTTTTTATATGAGTCACAGTGCCAGGGGAGAGATGAGGAGTGTGTGTGTGTGTGTGTGTGTGTGTGTGTGTGTGTGTGTGTGTGTGTGTATGTGTGCGGGATGGAGGTTTCTGCTTATGATGGCCGGCAAGTCCTCCCTTCCCCCCTGAGACACGCTTCTCCATCCTCTCCCAGGGTGTATAGGGAGCCTAATACACACACACACACACACACACACACACACACACACACACACACACACACACACACACACACACACACACACACACACACACACACACACACACACACACACACACACACACACACACACACACACACACACACACACCACACACACACACACACACACACACACACACACACACACACACACACACACACACACACACACACACACAAGCTAGCTACAGTCGTGCACATACAGGATTGGCTTATCTGCTCTTGATGCACATTGCAGCTTAGTTATTTCCAAGGAACTAAAGAAATAAAAATGACAGCCTCTCACCTATTTTTACTCGCAAA
Source organism: Trematomus bernacchii (assembly GCF_902827165.1). NCBI lineage: Eukaryota > Metazoa > Chordata > Actinopteri > Perciformes > Nototheniidae > Trematomus > Trematomus bernacchii. Next base: position 88,282 of record NW_022987881.1, on the reverse strand, counting down.
GTTGGAAAAGGAATATATAACAAGAGTGTGGGGTGCAAACATTCAAATGAGGAAAACACAGCGCTGAAAATAAAGCTTTGTTCAAGGGAAGAAGTCTGGAATTTTAGTTAAAATGCTGGTGGAGTCTCGAGGCACGAGGCCAGCAGGAGACGTGACAAGCTACTTGAAAGCTCTGAATGTATTTAGCATCTGGAGTGCTCAGAATACGGAATAACACGAGTATCTAATTAGAATAGATTGACGTGGCTTTTGACATGACAGTAAAGTATGTGTGGTATATAAAGAAACACACAAAGTAACGGTGTGTTTCCGGCTTTATCTGATTCACTCTGTTACACTGGAAAAAAATGCTGGTCCAAAAACATGTTAAACAATAATGATATAAGCTGTTTTCACTTGAAATAAGTAACACAATCTGCCAATAGAACAAGTGAATATCTGCTTGGTAAGAGTTCTTGAAATAAGAAGGGATATTTTAGATAAATCAGATCTTGTAGTTAGCTGGGAGAACTCATTTTGAACTATATTTGACCAGAATCAGGACATGTTGTGTTTCAATATAAGCCAAAAGTTTTCTGTTTTCTGATGTTAAATGGTGATTTTCTAATAAATATGTAAAAAAATATGTGTTTCATCTGAGATACAACTCAAAATACGATTTTTTGACTTAAAGGGGACCTACAGTATAATGCAAAATGCACTTTTTGATGTCTTTTATACATAAATATGTGTCCCCGGTGTGTCGGGGAACTCACGCAGCGTCAGAAAATAAAACCCTCTCTCTTTTCCTCCGTACCCAAATCTCTAAAAACGGGGGAACAACGGAGCTGATCCAGATTAGCGTCCGATATGACGTCAAATCGGCAACGTACCCACAGCACTATCAGAAACGTTGCTATCAGAAACAATGCCCGACTGTTTTGGACGTAATATGGTCTGTGTTTACATTAGCATTGCTAACACTCAGAGCTAACCTGTACTGGAGCATGTGTGTGAAGAAGCAGGAAATAAAAAGGAACTCACCTTGTGGTATAACCGGCAAGAGAGAAAGCCTTTGAGCTCCATACTGTTTCAGAAAGAATCCTTGATAATCCATGATATGGCGTTTCATCACGGCAGCATTTAGTTTAGACAGTATCTGCCGGTAGCATCTCCCGCATGTCAGGCATAAGCTCCGCCCCTCTTTTTTTAATCAATTTGTTTTTCTTAAAGCTTTATAAATAAAATCAGCACTTTTGAAACAGGAAGTGAAATAGAGGGATATGAGGCATGGCTAGAATGGGTGATCTGTTTGGTATGTTGAGCAAAACACTTCATAGACATGTTTTTTATATATTTGTATATATCTGAGACCTATGCTATTGCCTACAAATAGCATGATAGGTGACCTTTAACAAGATGATGCATTGTCTAAAAACAAGACCTGATATCTCACTGCAGTGTTACTTCTGAAGTTATTATGTCTTATATCAGGTGTAAAGATATATTCTGACTAGATATTAGACAAATATACTTGGCAAGATTTCAAGTTTTTGTAGTGTACTTCAGTATTCTAGGGACGTTTCATTGAACTGTCATGACTGGAGTATTTCCTGCGCCTGAAGGGCTCATTTTAAATGATCTGGATTGTTCAATGGCAGGTGCACTGGAGCGAGCCCACTCAATATCACATGGCCCAGCGACCTGTCTTTAATGGATAATGAAAAATGATCAACGACGTGCTGAGGCAAGCCGTCCCAAAGCAACACCTGTTCCTCTCCACAACTTTAACCACACCCCACTGTTCTGTATTGCAAATGTTCTGAAATCTGATGTTTAAACATGCATATCAGGCACTTTTGTTTGTTTGTTCACCATGTAAAGCGGCCGTCCCTTGAAAGGCGCTATACAAATGTAATCTATTATTATTATTATTATCATCATCTTAATAAATAGTGTATTATTTTGTTGACATATTAGCACTAAAGGTTTTTACAGAGAGATATCTCTTTGTTAATGCTGTCAAAAGCCGAATACATATCTTACCTTCCATGTTTTTTAGGATTACATGACACACATCAGCCTAACGATATATGAACAAACACCTTTGTAATAATCTTAAGAATAAATATAGAAATACAAATGTGGTGAGATTCCTGGTGTAAACTCATTTAGAGGAACCGGCCTTTAAGATATGTTTTGCAAAATGAATACGTCTTGCAAGACACAACACATCAATATGGTAAATATTTTACCCACCACATATTCTATTAACTTGAGACTTCCCCATTTGTGTGTGTGTGTGTGTGTGTGTGTGTGTGTGTGTGTGGGATGGAGGTTTCTGCTTATGATGGCCGGCAAGTCCTCCCTTCCCCCTGAGACACGCTTCTCCATCCTCTCCCAGGGTGTATAGGGAGCCTAACACACACACACACACACACACACACACACACACACACACACACACACACACACACACACACACACACACACACACACACACACACACACACACACACACACACACACACACACACACACACACACACACACACACACACACACACACACACACACACACACACACACACACACACACACACACAGCTAACCAATCAGAGCAGACTGGGCTCTGGTTTCAGACAGAGGGTGAACATTACAGCATGGAGACACGTCAGAAAATGTGAATAATATGTCCTCTTTAAGATGCAATATTGTCGTGCGTCATGTGTGTATTGCTGTTCATGGTGAGTGATGTCTTATAGGCCGGTGCCAAGGACACACTTTATGCAAATGCAAAGTAATTTAAATCTGAATAGGCTTTATAACAGAGTGGATTTGACATTATTCAAATATGATGTATTCATCTGTTGAATTTAAGGATTTCTGTTATTATTACGAGACGAGCCTAAGAAGTCAGAGTTGATCACGCTGCAAGTCACGTCCGTCCTTCTCTCCCGACGGCTGTTCCCCGGCGCAGAGTATTAACATGCAGCTGCTACTGTATTTAAAGTTTCCAAGAGCTGCATGACCTTTACATGACAAGGAGACAGAGTTGGAGAAGTATAGACTACTTCAAGAAGAATACAGCTATGAGAGTCCCTAGGTTAAAACACTCTGCAGGTCCTTGTTGCTGAACGCAGAGTTTATTTGTTCACATAATTCATGCTCAGACAGTTAGCGTCACCCTCCTGGTAATTAGAAAGTGTGTGTAAGACAGCGGGAACAATACACACTTAACTTCCTCCTTCATCCGGCTGCCTTTGTGCAGCAAACGCTCGTGTCCAACAACCAGTGAACGTCACGGATAAAGTGATGATGGAAAGAGTTGTTAGGATACGTTAGACACCTTTAAGAAGAAAACCTTAACCTTAACTGCTTAAGGTACCAATTATAGTTTTACATTTAAAGACTAACCATGGAAACACTTTCCCAAGAGGATATTTGAGTAAAAATCTATACATTACGTTTGGTTTTGTAGGGAAACATACTCAGATAGCATGGAGAAATGTATGGTTTGCCTATTCAATAGATCCCCTTCTAATACATTTACTACTACTACTTTACTACACTTGCATTTACTTTGGGGTCTGGCAATCTATTTGTTCATAAAACTATCAAGATCCATCCATCCATCCATCCATCCATCCATCTTCTCCCTCTTATCCGTGGTCTGGTCGTGGAGGTATCAGTTCCAGCAGAGAGCCCCAAACGTTCCTTTCCCCTCATCAACCTGCTCTGACTGGGGGGTCCCAAGGCGCTCCCAGGCCAGCGAAGAGATATAATCCCTCCACCTGGTCCTAGGTCTACCCCTCGGTCTCCTCCCAGCTGGACGTGCCTGGAATACTTCCCTAGGGAGGCACCCAGGTGGCATCCTTACTAGGTGCCCGAACCACCTCAACTGGCGGTTCAACTCAGAGTCCCTCCCGGATGACTGAACCTCTCCCCTTATCCCTAAGGGAGACGCCAGCCACCCTGCGGAGAAAACCCATCTCGGCCGCTTGTATCCGAGATCTCGTTCTTTCGGTCATGGCCCATCCTTCATGACCATAGGTGAGGGTAGGGAGGAGAATGGCCCGGTAGACAGAGAGCTTTGCCTTCTGGCTCACGCTCTATTGTTCCCTCACTCGAGAACAAGACCCCGAGATACTTGAACTCCTTCACTTGGGGATAATCATGAATTATCATTATATGCACAAAAGAAAAGTGTATATTTTCCTAATTTTGTTGATTATATAACGAGTAATAACTTTATTGGGAGAGGACATCTTTACCAAACAATAATTAAATGGTTAAACTAAGATTTGCTGCAACTGCTTTCAAATTTCAGTTACCATTTTGTTCATAAAAACTATCCATTAAATAGATTTTCAGTTTAGGGTTAATGACATTTCTTTTATCTGAACCATGAACCTGCAAACCATTCGTTATTCTATTTGTAATGCTACTTCTATTGTTGTAAGGTCTTCTTGATATGCATTTCAAAAAGATCCCTGCTTCTATAAATAGCCATATAAGAAAAGGTAATTGTTGTAGTATCATTATAGATTGTTGTCTGAGGACATCACTTTTAAATTTGATCAAACGAGCGGACCACACGGCAACACTTCACTGTACTGCTTATACAATTATACACTGTGCATATAGTGCAATCTATTGTGACTGTAATTGACAGGAGAAAATAATAAGGGTGTAATCACAGTCTCTAATGTGCGCTGCAAGTTGTTGTGATCCCATTTTAATTTATTTAATCAACCGACGACACTTCATATTGCATCTCAGCTTGGATTCCCTGCGAGCCCGAGCGGTGATTGTTCCCAGGAACCTGAAGTACTCGTGTCAAATCTGCGTCGCACTTAAAGAGGAACAAGAGATGCTGGGATTTACACTGCGTCACGTCAGGTGAGCAGATCTCTGAGAGGAGAGGGAGCGGTTGAATCATTTGAGTTTAAGAAGGTTTAAAACAGAGGGAAATGAACAGGAAGTGTCAGCCATGATAAGAGCAGTTTGATTTCTCTAGATCAGGGGTCTCCAACCTTTCTTCATCTGAGAGCTACTTTGAAAAAATGAAAGTGGCCAAGAGCTACTTGCATCACATCACTTACATTTATTCACATAGCCCTCATCAGTTGAATTAAGCTACTTTTGTACACGTGTGAAATTGCAATACCCAAAGCTTATAACAAATCTTTACTTCACATCAAGGTCCAAGAGAAAAGAGAAAAACATTTCACTTCTTATTATGGCCCACAAAGTAATAAATACATCGCCTGAATCACCACCTGACAAGCATCTTATGGCACATGTGTAAAATAAGTGCATTCACTCTTTTTCACAGTTAGCGAGATGAATGGCGCTGCATGGAGTCCACCATAGAGGGGTCTGCTGGACCCACTTAGGTTCACTCTAATAGAGTTCTCTCTAATTTTCAAAATACCAAACAGATCATGCATTTTAGCCATGCCTCATTTTGCTCAATTTGGATTTAGATTTCATTCATGTCAGAAAAAGCTGCTTCACAAAGTATGAAGAGCCAAATAAAGCAGACATGTTCAGTGCTGCTTGGTGAATGTTCTTATCGTTTTCTGGGTCTACAAGGCTCCAGAAATGTTGTGAGTTTTGCTGAGACTTAAGTTGAACATGATTTTGGAGATTTATAACCTCCATCTCCACAGGATCGACACTGAACAGTTCAGCCATCTTTTTCTTCTTCTTCGTCTTGACATGAAATTATAAACCATAATATGTATAGGTCTAGCCTCCCTATATCTGTGTGTGAAATTGTTCCATCCTCAAAAACAAAAAACTAATACTTCTGCAGTCTAGCTGCAGCTTCTAGCTACGGTCTTCTGTTTTAAAAAAAGGACATTGAAGGTCCTGAATGTGGCATCACACACATGACTTGAGTCTGAACACAGCAGAATCATGTTAATAGAGTAAATGTAGTCTCTTTTCCTAAGTCCTTATGAGTTCTCCTTCACATCGTTCCGTAACCCCTCTGAGGTTAAGGAAAAGTAATTTGGAAAAGACGTAGGATCTGATTTTTTTGACAATTCGACCAGAGCCTAAGTGTCTCCTTGACAAGCAGCAGGTGAGCTCTTTTCAAAAAGGCTGCTCTTACTGCCTCCCTGTAACCATATTGATTTATCAGTAGACTTTTATGAACATCCATTGATTTTGTCCGAGGCATAAGGGAATAATCAAATCATGAGTACATATGGAGCGACCCACAATAAAGCTTTTATGCTTCTCTGATATTGTGCCTGCTGCTGGGCCACTCTCCAGTATTACTGCGAGAGTAAGGGGATTACTTCTGTCTAAATTGACATCTTATCCCAGATACAGAGATGGAGGAAATCAGGTTTACTGTACCTTAACAATGTCTTCATTGGAGGACTTGCACTGCACAAAGGCAGAGACGTCAGTGACGGCTCCATTCATCTCTATGGAGACCATCTTGACAGGAATAGCCACTGTGCGTCCGGTCAGAATCGCTGTGTTGATGATTTCAGTGTCCTATGGAGAGAGAAATATATATTTATAAAAGCACTTTTCACACACAGAATGTTGAAGCTCAAAGTGCTTCAACAATATGTTATCTACAAAAGATAAACGGTAGATAAGACATTACATTCAAGTTAAACGCTAAAACCTTTTAGCACACACGCAGCATTATGACATGACATAGATATAGATATATATGGCAGATGCTATTAACACCCGGGTGTCAGTAGCTAACAATTCTATTTGCACCCGGGCTACACATTAGATACTGTTTTGGATGTATAGGTATATATGGAAATGTTTCTTTGATAACTTCATTCCCTTGTGCTGCTGCGTCTAAGGCACTTCTTATCTTAAGCACTGTAGCTATTTACACCCGGGTGTTGTACTGTATGCATCTCTTCTTGCTCTTTCTACGATTGCTTGGTAAGGTTACCTGAACATCAGGGACAAAAAACACCTGTGCTATATTGTGAACATGGCTGTAAGGTAATACATGTCCCACAGACCCCCTGATGAAAGGGGGTTAATTAATCTGCCACAACAGTCGGAAAGAAGTTATGAGACGTTTTTTGGGGTGGGCGTAAATAGCCGAATAGCTGCCGTGTGTCTATTTACACCCGGGTGCAAATAGACACTCCGTATATATATATATATACAGATAACCCATTCAGTGAAAGTGAAAAAAATAGGACAAAATTAACAAATACTATAAAATAATTAAAAAAATGTATAGAGCAAGGAATAATAATAAAATAAGATTGTAATAATAATAATAATATTAAAGTGAAAAATTAAATAAGACCCAATGAATAAAGGAATATGAATAAAACGATGAAAACAATTTAAATTAATAAATAATAATAATTATAATAATAATAATAATAATAATAATAATAATAATAATAATAATCACAATAATCATAACAATTAAATTAGTGCATTGTTTAAACTAGTTTTCCCCCCTCATATTTTCTGGTGTGGTGTTACACATTTTCAGAGCATAGTGGATAAAACCCTTTTCTCCAATTTGATTTTCGGGACTTTTGGTGTATTTTAAAAACCTACTGTTGAGGTCTTGCTGAGGTTGTTTGAGGCTTGCACAGGGAAATAAAATAATAGAAACTCAGTGAAATAAGAGAGCTTTGTATACCAGCAGAGGGATTTTTAAATCAACTCTACAAGATGAAGTGTAGCTTAAACACTTAAATGACCTCTCTTTGTTAAATATTCATAAAACAGTGAGAGGTAGTCGGTAATGTTCCTTGTTATTTCATCACCATTACTGATGTCCACATTTAAAACCTTCTCCATCGGAGCTGCTGGGCCGCACAGGTGAACTGAACTAATTTCACTCTTTCATTGCATTTCATCAACTGACATTTTCATTTCACTGAGCATCTGGAAGTGACATAATTTGAAGATAATCTTAGCCTTAAAATTATTCCAGGAAACTCATTTTTTGAGTGTGGACCGACTCGGTAAATCACAGCATCAAGCTTTAAAGTTCAAACCGCATGAAAGACGTGACATTTACTGTACTGTTCCCCAGGATCTGATGCAAACTCCATGTGCTATAAGACGAGGAAAAGTAAGTGGAAATTTGACTTGAAGACAGGTTTTTTAGGAAGTTTAGAACAGATGGATGCTCTTATCAAATATGTACACTGCAACTCCGGAAAATGCTGCAGGAAGTGTTTCTGTCACTATGATTAAGAGTAAACTTTAATGTTTATGAAAGGAAGTATGACAAATAAAATAGCCAGAATGTTCTTTTCCAATCCTAATTCTGGCTCAACCATGCATGTTAACGTCACACTGAAAGCACCTTATTTTATCATTTATATTACTGTTTTTTGCTGCTAAATACTCCACTCAGAAAACAGTTTTTAGTTTGAACCATTTTCCCATTAGGGTATTTTACGGTCGCCGATTTTTCAGGCATTTATTTGTTAATGGACTTCTGTTTAGGCTTAAGACAAACCAATAAATAGACTCAGAAATCGACTTCTTGTATGTACTCAATACTCTCCTTCACACTGCAGCAGTAACTGTTGAAATCCCAAGTAATGTTTAGCAAAAAACAGCATAAGAACATAAAAACTCTCTAAACCACTCAGTTATATATCCCTCGCTTCCACCAATTAGAGAAATAAGCTTGTACTTATTTAGAAAAAAAGATCGGGATGACATATTGAAGGCATCAATGAGTCAAATATGCAGCTACTTTCAGATAAATGGGGACAGTAACTTTTATCCGTATCAGTTTTTAATTCTTCATCTTATTTCACACTGAAGGATCTTCCCGAGACTTTAGGCCTTGTATCTTCTGGAGCATTTGTAAGGCTTTTTAAACCTCTATCTTAACCACAGAGCTTCTTTTAGTAAGTCAAAATCAGAGCAGAACAAGGCCCCTTTTTGTTGCTTTAAAACAATCTATATACTTTGATATTTCAGACCATTTTCAAAGGCTTAAAGATGTCCTTGATGCCAATCACATCCGTCAGAACGTTGGTTTTTTATCATTAAAGAAGCAATTTGATTTATTCTAACTTATACCCTATGATCTAATCTATCTATATCTTAATTTCTCTTGTGTATATCGCCTTGTGTTTGTTATGCTGCTGCAATGCAAAAATGTCCCAAATTGGGTTCAATAAAGTATCTACCCATCTATCCATCTATCCATCTATCCATCCGTCTATCCGTCTTTCCGTCTATCCGCCTATCCGTCTATCCGTCTATCCATCTATCCATCTATCCATCTATCCATCTGTCTATCCATCTATCCATCTATCCATCTATCCATCTATCCGTCTATCCATCTATCCATCTATCCATCTGTCTATCCATCTATCCATCCATCCATCTATCCATCCATCCATCTATCCGTCTATCCATCTATCTATCCATCCATCTATCCATCCATCTGTCTATCCGTCTATTCGTCTATCCATCTATCCATCCATCCATCTATCCGTCTATCCATCTATCTATCCATCCATCTATCCATCCATCTGTCTATCCGTCTATCCGTCTATCCATCCATCCATCTATCCGTCTATCCATCTATCCATCTATCCATCTGTCTATCCATCTATCCATCCATCCATCTATCCATCCATCCATCTATCCGTCTATCCATCTATCTATCCATCCATCTATCCATCCATCTGTCTATCCGTCTATCCGTCTATCCATCTATCCATCCATCCATCTATCCGTCTATCCATCTATCTATCCATCCGTCTATCCGTCTATCCATCTATCCATCTATCCATCTATCCATCCATCTATCCGTCTATCCGTCTATCCATCTATCCGTCTATCCATCTATCCATCTATCTATCCATCCATCCGTCTATCCATCTATCCATCCATCCATCTATCCATCCATCTGTCTATCCGTCTATCCGTCTATCCATCTATCCATCTATCCATCTATCCATCCATCCATCTATCCGTCTATCCGTCTATCCATCTATCCGTCTATCCATCTATCCATCCATCTGTCCATCCGTCTATCCGTCTATCCGTCTATCCATCTATCCATCTATCCATCCATCCATCCATCCATCTATCCATCCATCCATCTATCTGGTTTATGAAACATGGCCAATGTACGTGAAGCTAAGCCCAGCAGACCTGTGAGGAATAATTGACTGGACTCTGGGGCGGGATCCTAATTGAAAGACATCTTCCCTGGGCTCCACTTCCTGTTTTGGCATCTGTTTGGCATTACACTACACAACACACTTTATAATTACACGTGTGCTGCTGTGGAGGCACTAATTATGCTTACCTGAATGTATCTCGGAACAAAAACTCCTCACAGAGCTATTGTTCCTCTTAATTACCACGCTCTCTACCAAACTGCAAAACAGTTATTAAATAACCTGTTCTATAACCTGTAAAACTCATACGCTGTAACTCAATTAAATGAGTCAACACACACAAAAGGTAGCAGGGATGTTAAAGGTGGGGTATGTCATTTATTTCAGAAACACTTGTTATATTCCATGGAATGCTCTTAACATCCCGATAGCAATGGATATATTAAATGCTTTGACAATAAATACATAATAAAATGTCATCTGTGGAAGCTGTAGTACTGTAAAAAGTACGACCAATCATCTGAGCCGGTCCGGCTAAAGTGACTGGATGGCCTACCTGCCTGTCAGCCTTCCATCTGTGCACAAACTTATCTCGTGCCCTCATTGGTCATGTGCACGTTCGTGTGTGTTGGAGGAGGGGCTCTGTAAGGAAGTGGCAGATTTTTTCCAGCTGTGTATTTTCAAATTCTAGCGCACTCGAGCCGGTTTCTCCAAAATTACCTACCCCACCTTTAAGAGCATTCCATGGAATATAACAAAAAGTGTTTCTGAAGTGAATTACCTACCCCACCTTTAAGGAAAAACATATAATTATAAATAAATATATATGTATTTATCTGTTAAAATATACATTAAATGTTTAGTGATTCTCATCAAATGTATGACATAACATAAAATTCAACAAGGAATTTATTTAAAAATACATAATTTATGTAAAGACTATATCGTTGTTGATGCCAGGCTGTGTTTATTTGAAATGATTGTGAATGTGTGTATCTTTATGTAATCTTAGTTAAGCAGTCTTTACGCCTTCTCAGGGTTTTATATAAATAATGATTTCCTTTTTTGTCCAAACGATGTGGTTAGATTAAAGACTTATACTAAGGTGTTTATGTTGACTGTCCTCCCATTATATATAGTCCATCACTATGGAGCCTGGTTGGCATCACGTTTTTATTGAGGCGAGGTAACTTAAGGCGGTTAATGTGAGGTTAAATGCTCATGTTAAATCTGCACCATTCCCCCCTGCCTTTGAATAATGTAAACACTACATGTTGCCATGCGTATCTTTACGAATACGCAAAGATAAACATATAAAAATGTGATGTGTGCAGCTCCGGGCTTTGTGCAACACGAAGCATCATTTTTTATTTAACATCTGGTAGCCGCCGCGGCGCAGAGCAGCTAATGGAGTCGGGGAAATCTGAAATAACAGCTCCTGCTTCCTGTTTTCTCGCCTCTTCAGCGCTCCTCTCTTAAAGTGAAAAGGATGTCCTGGGAAAGAGGGTGTTGTGTTAACAGTGGCCTAAACTATGTGACAAGCCTCAGGGTTGATTTAAACCTCGCTGTCCTGGAATTGTTTCTCCTCTCACATCGCGGTAATAACACTCTTCTCTTGCTCTTTTTCTCCAGGTCAACTGGAGCTGCACAATCTACAGACCATAAAACCTTCTCCGATCTTTTTACTGTCCATTTACCGGCTTTTTCCTTACTGTTAACGGTCAGAAATGACTGCGGCGATCCTCCCTAACCCTTCATCTCCGTGCCTTTAATGCATCCTGCTTGTATGTTGAGACAGAACAACCTCCCACCTCTTTATCTCAGCGTTTTTCTGAGAGTGCTGATCTGTTCTTCCAGCTCTCAGTGGGTGTATGGCACCATGTGAAAGGAGCTGAATTGTTTGCATCCACTGCTAACCTTAAAATGGCTAAGGCACAAAAAAGAGTCCAAGGATGAGAGGCATTACTGTATGTTACACTGTCATTTTCCTTCAACCTGGTTCCTTCTTGTGCAAAACGCTTTAGATCTTGACCTGAGTGGAGCAGACAGGCTCAGAACAAGCCCTTGAGACGGATAACTTGATGTATGAATACACAGTGGCCATGTTCTTGCTGGTTTTAAACGTAAAAACATCATGTCTTAACAAAGAGATAAGCATTTGCTGCAGGGTAGAGTAGAAACTAAACTCCAACAGCAGTGACAGCTGTTATTTAATACATTTCTCACATTTAAGATATCAATCATTAGATTATTCACATCCCACTAAAGTAGCCTCAGGGGTTTTTGAAGCAAAATATGCAGGAGAGGAAAAACATAACTGCAAAAAACAACTGTAAATAAGGAAAGCACAAAACACTGACTGTCAGTATTCGTTTTTTTAGGGGGTTGTCGAATAGTTCAGAGCTTCAAATCTTGATTCAAACGTTCACATTCAAATTCCATGTCTTTTCATTTTGTTGAGTTTCCTCAAAGGTGAATATGGACATTTGGCTACACTGAGGTAAAAATACTGTAATATATTTAGATTAAGATTCCAAAAGTGGCTGCGCATGACTGTTTTGGACTTTGTGATCCAAACATTTCATTGTATTTTAAAAGTTTAAAAGTCAACAGTTTTAGAAAAAGAACATTTGACATTCAAAAAGACGTTTATATCTAAGAAAATATCCCACTACGGTTCATACTTGTTGGTGATAAGACTTTCAAAAGTAATATTTTTAACGCTGTCAAAAAGGTGATGCTTTGCACAGTAATGCTCTCCATTAAAAGTGCATTCTGAAAGATGGATCAAAGACTCTCGGGCCTATGCTGGCATGGTTGTGCGGAAGTGGGTACCCTTTTACATTATCTTTGGTCTTGTCCGGTTGTAAAATCTCTTTGGGACGTAGAGATACTCTTAACTCCAGCTACATGCTGGGATCCCCGCTCAATGGCATAAAATCAAAATGTGCAAGTAAACTGATAGCCCTAGCATGCCTTTCAACTAAACGCCTCGTTCTTATGAACTGGAAAGTCAGAAAGCCCAACTGCTTCAATTTCAATAGATGGCTGGAGGACTTCCTAAACATCTGAAGTATGGAAGAAGCTGCTTTCTCCCTGTTATATTTGGTTAAGCCAGACAACAGGCTTTGGGATAAGATAAGGGCTTTCCTGGACTCAAACCATCTCGGCTGCCAACAATAACTAATTATAATAATATTAATACATAAATATAAATAAATAAGCTATGAAGAAACAGAAAAATAATGGTAATAATAATGAAAGAAGTGAAATTAAATGGGAAATGGATGAATAGGTGAATTAATCAGAAAAGGGAGAAATGTTTATGTGTGTGTATATATGTGTGGATATATATATTTATTTGACTATTTACTTATTTATTTATCTATTATACATTTGTTGTACCCCCCACCATTCATGTTCTTGTCCTGTCCTGTTTGTGATGTGTGTGAGCTATGTCCTTGTCCTTATGTCCTTATGTGTCTAATAAAATATAAATGTTAAAAAAACAAAGTGCATTCTAACAACACTTACAGCTTCATAAATTACATTTTTGACCACATTTATTGAAGGGTAATGTCAGAAAAGATAAAGCTTTGAACCAAAAAACTCAATAAAAGCTGCCAGTTTAAAAAATGACACTAGGATCAGATTATCTAGTGAAGATTCTTTACCAATATTACCAAAATGAATGATGAAAAAAGGCTTCCTGCTATTTTCCCAATTGTATCCTTAAGTAACTTCAACGTGATGCTCCTCAGACTGATTATGATTTCACTTTGATCTAAACTGGTGTTGGGAGGCTGAGTGAAGTCGTATCTGAACTTTCTGATTGTTCATCACACACCACACACAATCCCATTAAGCCTCTCAACAAGCTGCCATGATGATGAAGATGGTCTGCTGTGTTTGCTCTGATAACACACACTGTTTTCACTTCATCAATCATGTCTAATGGCCTGTTACCATTGTTTAACTGCCACTTCTTCTGCTGGGGGAGGGGGGGGGACGTCCACTTTTTGTTTTGATATCATTTACAATCCAATTAGTCGACACAACTCAAATGATGGATTAAACTGTCGTCTCTCTCGAAGCGACCACAGGTGGGAAAATCAATAAGTGTTGCTTCAAGATTAACGTTTTTAGGGGTTAGTCTGACTCAGATTCCTCTCTTGTTTTGCTTTTCTGACAATTTAGGAAGAGGAATGATCGGCTAAAGGATATCAGAAGGTCTCAAATTTGGGTTTGAAGTGAATTGTGACAATAAATATCATTAAAACATGTCATTGCTACTGGATGGTCTAACTAGAATAACTCCCAGGGTGTGAACACTTTCCAGATTGATCTTCTCCTTCTTCTTCATTGCTATTTCAAAACAAATGTAGCCATAAAAAAAACGACTAAAGTGCTTGAAATATCTTGAGAATCTAAATTCAAAATAATAACAATGCAAAAAACTGTAAAAGTACTTTATTTGTTTAAAGTTTGTGTTATCCGAGTTTGTCCTCAACCCTTTCCAAAGGTTTATTAGATTAAATAACAATTATTTCTGTCTAAACTATCTGAACATATTACAGATATTAACTTTCTGTCAACTAAAATATTGGACATGATAACACAACCTGTCCCATTTTTTTACAAAATATCTTAAAAGCATTACAATTATACAACTACAAAACCATTTACCCTGAAATCTAACTACCAACTACTGTAGAGTGCAGAGGTGGCATGCTTCTTTAAAAAAAAAAAAAGGCACCACTATGTCCTGCCATCCTGCCTCAAAAATGCAAATCTAACAAGGCAAAGTCACACAAGCAGAAATGTAATTTTGCAACGCAGCTAATCACATCTGGGTACAAGATGCTTTGCTAATCCCACATTTGAAGGGCACCGGGGATCTGAAGCGAGCCGTATGTTGCAGCAGATGTGCCGAAAACACAAAGTCACCACGGCAGCACAAGTTTATTTAATGGAGCTTTAGGTAAAGAACATTTGTTAATTAAGAAAATAGATGATGATGAACGCCGACTGACTTAACACCTCTCTGTTGTTAAAGTCTATCTTTAGAAGTGCGGTCATCAGAAAAACAACAACAACCTTCTGCTGGATATTTACTCCTACACGATATTTACTCCTACACGATATTTACTCCTACACGCCACCTGCATTCACTAAAACATGCAGTCAGAGAGGGCAAAGTACACACATCCTTTACTCGAGTAGAAGTACAGATACTCGTGTTTAAAAATACTCTGGTAAAAGTAGAAGTACTGACTAAACTTCTTTACTCAAGTAAAAGTAAAGAGGGCTTTGAAATGTACTTCAGTAAAAAGTACCCATAACTAGCAGCTGTTTTAAAGAGTACCTGACCTCCCTTTATATTAATAGAACAATAATGTCATTGTTAGCTAATGAATGTTTCCATGCTGAACAACGGCAACATGACAACGTTTTCATTGGTCCCTCTTCTTTAGAGAAGACCAGGAAATGATGGATACACGGATCGTGTTCAAATCAATAGGCACGCAATGACTCTAAATAATAATGATCACGCCACCAAACACACATTCAAACTAAAGGAACCAGCCTGTTTGGGAAATGTGAGAAGTAGAAAGTACAGGTATTTGTGTTCAACATGTAAGAAGTAGAAAGTACAGGTATTTGTGTTCAACATGTAAGAAGTAGAAAGTACAGGTATTTGTGTTCAACATGTAAGAAGTAGAAAGTACAGGTATTTGTGTTCAAAGTGTAAGAAGTAGAAAGTACAGGTATTTGGGTTCAAAGTGTAAGAAGTAGAAAGTACAGGTATTTGTGTTCAAAGTGTAAGAAGTAGAAAGTACAGGTATTTGGGTTCAAAATGTAAGAAGTAGAAAGTACAGGTATTTGTGTTCAAAATGTAAGAAGTAGAAAGTACAGGTATTTGTGTTCAAAGTGTAAGAAGTAGAAAGTACAGGTATTTGTGTTCAAAATGTAAGAAGTAGAAAGTACAGGTATTTGTGTTCAAAATGTAAGAAGTCAAAGTAAAAAGTCGTCAGAAAAATAAGAAGTGGAGTAAAGTACTGATACTAGAAAATGTACTTAAGTACAGTAACAAAGTATTTGTACTCCACTACCTCCCTCCTCTGATCACAGTATAGCTGGAGATATTTAGCACAGCCTTGATTGATCTCCCTTTGCTCCCGTTATCTATCTTTACTACCTTCACTTAATTGCACCTTTCTCACGACAAGGAGAAGAGCCCAAATGAAAAGAGTAATAGATAGCTAATTGTTCCAGGAGTGGTTGCCTTGCTTAACGAGTGTAGATGTTGATTAGATTTACATTTAATGACCATCTGTCTGCATTATGTCGGCCGCTCTGTTCATGATATTTACTTACCTTAGTGAAGAAAGAAAGAAAGATATATTAACATATGCAGTTTTAGTAAAGCTGAAGCGGTGCTTTAAAGGATTCCTGATGCAAAGAGAGATTCTGCTGCCTGGGCTTTAAGAAGTGGAAGCATCATTATGGGATTACATAACGCTGAAGATCACACAGATCTCTGATTATGAGAAACACGGTTTGCAGCACAGGACACTTTTCCGGATGTCCTGAACTGATCCATAGGTTTGGGATCCAGCCTCACCAAGCACGCTTTAAAGAGGCCTTATTCTGCTTTTTGGAGTTTCCATTTCCTGTAGTGTGTTATATAGGTTGTTGTGTCTGCAAAGGCTAACATCTCTGTGTTCCCTCCACTGCACACTCGATTAAACAACATGCAAACTCACTCTAACTTTCCTAAAATATAAAAAATCAAGGTGTTGTCTTTCTTCAGACACATGGACATACAGTAGGTAACCTAATCCTCCTGCACCGTTGTATCACTTGCACTATTTTATTCCTCTTTCTTTTTACATTTTAAGTATATTGTATGTTGTCCTAATGGAGGAGCCTGGGACTTAAGAGTTTCATTAAGATAAGATAATACTTTAATGGTCAGATCAAGTCTGACATTTGACTTGCATCACAGCAGCTCCATTTGTAACATCAACATAGACAGATATCAAGACACATCATTCATTGCTAACAACTGTACTGTAGCTATTGTGCATATGACAATTAAACATTTAAAGGTCCCCTATTATACTGTTTTTCATCAATATATTACAGGTCTCAGATATATACAGAACATGTCTCTGATTGGCTGAAACACCAAACAGATCATTGCAGCATTACCCATAATCCCCTCTGTTTCAGCCCTGTTTCCAAAGTGCTGATTCTCTGTCTGTTACTTTAGATGAAAATAAGGAGCCCCTCCCCACGCCCCTCTGAGAGAGATTTGGTTGCAAAGAACTCAATGGTGCTCTAGGAGGAGATTCAGGTGATAAGGTGGGGGGGGGGGGTTACCTTGGTTGCTGATTGGCTAATGGTTACCAAGCCAAAACATCGTTATGACATCATAAAGTGGCCAAAATCTGATCAGCTCATTTTCAGACAGGTTTTTATAGAAATGGATCAAAAAGAGAGAGAATCTTTGTTCCTGAAACTTTCAGAGTCTCTTTACACAGAGGGGACACATGTTGATGAAGAAGAGACATGAAGAAGAGGGGACACATGTTGATGTAGAAGAGACATGAAGAAGAGGGGACACATGTTGATGTAGAAGAGACATGAAGAAGAGGGGACACATGTTGATGTAGAAGAGACATGAAGAAGAGGGGACACATGTTGATGTAGAAGAGACATGAAGAAGAGGGGACACATGTTGATGTAGAAGAGACATGAAGAAGAGGGGACACATGTTGATGTAGAAGAGACATGGAGAAGAGGGGACACATGTTGATGAAGAAGAGACATGAAGAAGAGGGGACACATGTTGATGTAGAAGAGACATGAAGAAGAGGGGACACATGTTGATGTAGAAGAGACATGAAGAAGAGGGGACACATGTTGATGTAGAAGAGACATGAAGAAGAGGGGACACATGTTGATGTAGAAGAGACATGAAGAAGAGGGGACACATGTTGATGTAGAAGAGACATGAAGAAGAGGGGACACATGTTGATGTAGAAGAGACATGAAGAAGAGGGGACACATGTTGATGTAGAAGAGACATGAAGAAGAGGGGACACATGTTGATGTAGAAGAGACATGAAGAAGAGGGGACACATGTTGATGTAGAAGAGACATGGAAGAAGAGGGACACATGTTGATGAAGAAGAGACATGAAGAAGAGGGGACACATGTTGATGTAGAAGAGACATGAAGAAGAGGGGACACATGTTGATGTAGAAGAGACATGAAGAAGAGGGGACACATGTTGATGTAGAAGAGACATGAAGAAGAGGGGACACATGTTGATGTAGAAGAGACATGAAGAAGAGGGGACACATGTTGATGTAGAAGAGACATGAAGAAGAGGGGACACATGTTGATGTAGAAGAGACATGAAGAAGAGGGGACACATGTTGATGTAGAAGAGACATGAAGAAGAGGGGACACATGTTGATGTAGAAGAGACATGAAGAAGAGGGGACACATGTTGATGTAGAAGAGACATGAAGAAGAGGGGACACATGTTGATGTAGAAGAGACATGACAAAGTGGATTTTGCATAATAGGTGACCTTTAAATCTTTGGGTCCCTATGTATCTTTGTCCACTCACCATGGCCAGAGGGATGATGGCCTGGATGTCTCTCTGCACCACCGTCAGCTCCGTCACCACCTTCTCTGATTCGGGCGGGGGGCTCTGACCCTTGTAGTCGATGTTCCAGTTTATCCTCCGAGTCACAGAGAGGCTGGTGAAGTTCTCCATCTCAAAGTCCAGCTGCATCACCTCCACATTGCCCAGCACCTCCCTTAGAAAAAGACACAAAACACCATTAAAATACAGCAATATATTCATGATGAACAAGAGATATCAGAATCAGAATACCTGTATTAGTCCCACAGAGGGGACATTTACGTTTCTACAGCAGAAAAGAGCCAAAGACAGCTTAATGTTACGTAGAAGCATACAAAAGTATTAAAGTTGAAAGAAAAGTTATAATATAATAAAGAAAAGAACGTTTTTAATTATTAATGATTAAAGATGACATTTCGTGAGCTGTCAAAACATTGTGTTCTGCAGTTATTTTTAAAGTATTTATTGGGTTGAAATAATGTATTCATTAAGGCTTCAACATGAACTTGACATTTTCAGATGATGTGTTGCACGATTTGTTATTTATGAAAAAATGTATCGCACATCTGCATATCCGAAGACATGTCTATTTGTGGAGCGTAAAATAAAATAAATAAAGGCGGCAACTAATCATTCATATGCAAATGATCAACTTCAGAAATAACACCATGGCTTTATTCTGAAATGATAGAAGAGCTGGATGTCCTTTCAACTTGTGGTGTGATCAATGAATCAATATCAAAGAAGGGGCCCAGACAGAATTTTAAAATAAAAGCCTGTATCTATCTTTTGGCCTCCGGTGGAGACTAATCGATGTTTTGCATTCAGCAGAGCTCCTGTAAGCTGTCCGTCACACTCATTGATGAAAAGATGTCCATCATAACATTTCAGTCCGTCCACAAAGAGCTGCTTCAGAGTGACGGCAGATCTCAGACTGACAGACAAAAGGCGGCTAACCATCAGATCTGAAAGGTCACGGCGTGCTGTTTACAACTCTCAGCTTTACGCCTGAACGCCTCACTTCCCTTCTGAAATGTTACCATTCTTTACTCATTTCATTACTTGATGTGAAATCCAGAGATGGTTGAAGTACACACATCCTTTACTCAAGTAGAAGTACAGATACTCGTGTTTAAAAATACTCTGGTAAAAGTAGAAGTACTGACTAAACTTCTTTACTCAAGTCAAAGTAAAGAGGGCTTTGAAATGTACTTCAGTAAAAAGTACCCATAACTAGCAGCTGTTTTAAAGAGTACCTGACCTCCCTTTATATTAATAGAACAATAATGTCATTGTTAGCTAATGAATGTTTCCATGCTGAACAACGGCAACATGACAACGTTTTCATTGGTCCCTCTTCTTTAGAGAAGACCAGGAAATGATGGATACACGGATCGTGTTCAAATCAATAGGCACGCAATGACTCTAAATAATAATGATCACGCCACCAAACACACATTCAAACTAAAGGAACCAGCCTGTTTGGGAAATGTGAGAAGTAGAAAGTACAGGTATTTGGGTTCAAAATGTAAGAAGTAGAAAGTACAGGTATTTGTGTTCAACATGTAAGAAGTAGAAAGTACAGGTATTTGTGTTCAACATGTAAGAAGTAGAAAGTACAGGTATTTGTGTTCAACATGTAAGAAGTAGAAAGTACAGGTATTTGGGTTCAAAATGTAAGAAGTAGAAAGTACAGGTATTTGTGTTCAACATGTAAGAAGTAGAAAGTACAGGTATTTGTGTTCAACATGTAAGAAGTAGAAAGTACAGGTATTTGTGTTCAACATGTAAGAAGTAGAAAGTACAGGTATTTGGGTTCAACATGTAAGAAGTCAAAGTAAAAAGCTGTCTGAAAATAGGTAGTGGAGTAAAGTACTGATACCAGAAACCTTTACCTAAGTAAAGTAAGGAAGTATTTGTACTCCACTACTTCCCACATCTTGTGAAAAATAAGTAGGAGTTATATATTCAGGTTTTGATGCAAACAGCTGTTAAGAGACGATCCAGTGGCTTTGGTTAATATGAATTGGCCATCCAGCCATTATGATAAGTGCTTTGGGTTCACACCTAAATAAAGTCAAGGTGAAGAAGCTGAAGCATATTACAATGTGAAGCTTTCTCTCATACTGTAATTTAATCATTTAGTGCCTTAATCCCTTTATATTCTGTCCTGTTACAAACCCTGAATACAAAAGATTCCTTCTGCAAAAATAAAAAGGATTTGAAGGCAACTGGATTTGGCATTATGCGAATCTAACAACTTATGAATCAACACACCACATTTGTATTTTTATCTCGTTTTCTTGACCTTTAACATGGAGCTGTGTATTAACTCAGGCTTTGAAATCTCACTGCTTTAAACTTCCTGCAAAAAGTTGTTTAATTTTGAAGCATTGGAAATCTTTAACAGCCTCAAACAGAGCAGAATAATCTACTGAGGATCAATGGCGAAACATGGCCTTCTCAACTCATCAAACAAGTGTTGTAAAAAAATCAAAATTCTCTAACAATCATTCCAGACCTTAGAAATAATGTTTGAGAAGTTTCTATTAACTAAAGTTGATTTTGCAATGGCTTCAGAACATGTTGAACTGTGGGGAAAAGATGGTAAAAACAAACCTTGAATAAAGAGTATATTGTCCTTGTGAAACTACAGTATCTGTAACAGTGCTCAGTTTCACTTAAGAATGTTGATGGTGAAAACAATCTGTTAAATATTCTCAGTCATTTTCCTCTCCTGGCAATGAACTTTCTTATTTTTTATAGTTTACTATTTGCATAAGAAAGGAAACTCAACGTATGGCCCGCAGGACAGATAGAGCAGATAAGGTGCAGAGCGGCCCAGAGACTATTTATTTTGTAGTGTTAATGTAAATAAGGTGCCAGCGTGCTTAAACAAAGAATACTAATATAATAACGGAGCTTGTTTATCCTGTCATTTTGCCAGATTGGCCCCAGGGTAAAGAAAGAGTATCGCTGACCTAAAGTCTTTCCTAACATTTCTCAACTTTTGGATTTGTTGTGTGTGTGTGTGTGTGTGTGTGTGTGTGTGTGTGTGTGTGTGTGTGTGTGTGTTGTGTGTGTGTGTGTCTGTGTCTGTGTCTGTGTGTGTGTGTGTGGTGTGTGTGTGTGTGTGTGTGTGTGTGTGTGTGTGTGTGTGTGTGTGTGTCTGTGTCTGTGTCTGTGTGTGTGTGTGTGTGTGTGTGTGTGTGTGTGTGTGTGTGTGTGTGTTGTGTGTGTGTGTGTGTGTGTGTGTGTGTGTGTGTGTGTGTGTGTGTGGTTAGAGCACATGGGGCTTGTAGAGTAAATTATACAAAGTAAAGTGTTCCAACAACCTCGAGCATGGTTTTCTCAGCAGGAGAACAGGGTCAGCCGGGGCCAACTCATTATTCACGTCCCCACGGTTTCTTCCCAAATCAAATTAACGTGAATGTGTTGGAATATTCTGCTAAAAGGAAATGAGTTGTCGGTCGGGCTCTGGTGTCAAAATAACTGTAGTGTGTGTTTCAGTGGAGTGGAGAGAAGAGAGGAGGCGATTACTGGATATATTACAGGAGAGGAGATGATGGAGAGGAAACAGAGAGCATGAGGGAGAGACAGCATGGTGATACTGGACATCAGGAAACCCTTTACATTGTAGACAGTCTTTGGGGCTGGAAGAGTAATCAATATGAGCTGATAAATGTGTAACGGTGGAATAAATCAAAGTACATTTACTCAAGTAATACTTTACATTTTGGAAGCAAACATTATACTTTTACTTCAATACGATTTTGAATGGAAAGCTTTTAGTTTTAGCAAAGTATTTTAGCAATTAACTCTTGCTGTTTAACTTGAAGAGGACATATTATGTTCATTTTAATGTGTATTTAGTGTCTCTACTTTAAAGAGTCCTCTCCTGCTGATGTTCAGGTGTATATCAGTACGTAGTGTCTCTACTTTAAAGAGTCCTCTCCTGCTGATGTTCAGGTGTATATCAGTATGTAGTGTCTCTACTTTAAAGAGTCCTCTCCTGCTGATGTTCAGGTGTATATCAGTACGTAGTGTCTCTACTTTAAAGAGTCCTCTCCTGCTGATGTTCAGGTGTATATCAGTATGTAGTGTCTCTACTTTAAAGAGTCCTCTCCTGCTGATGTTCAGGTGTATATCAGTATGTAGTGTCTCTACTTTAAAGAGTCCTCTCCTGCTGATGTTCAGGTGTATATCAGTATGTAGTGTCTCTACTTTAAAGAGTCCTCTCCTGCTGATGTTCAGGTGTATATCAGTACGTAGTGTCTCTACTTTAAAGAGTCCTTTCCTGCTGATGTTCAGGTGTATATCAGTATGTAGTGTCTCTACTTTAAAGAGTCCTCTCCTGCTGATGTTCAGGTGTATATCAGTATGTAGCAGTGGCGGCCGGTCCATAGGGGCGCTAGGGGCGCCGCCCCACCTCTTCCCATATTGATAAAAATAAATAATAATTAAAATTAAAATAAAAAAAAAAAAATATGTTTAAAAAAATATATATGTTTTTATTTTTATTTTAATGAACAAGGTAAATATTATATAATTGGTATCAGTAAAATGTATAATCTACAATAAAATCTCGTTTAAAATTGTGTTACGATGTCTAAAGTTACTGATAAGTCACATGTTTCCTGCCTGGCCTTGCCCATGCACCTTCTCTCGTCTGGGCGCTAAGAGAGGAGCCTTCAACCAGTGCAGCAGCAGCCACCAGCAGCTGACTGTTGCTATCTGTAACGTGTAAACTATGCCGCGAAAATATAATTTCAGCCAATTAGCGTCGTCAAAGATGACGGTCACCGGGCGCCAATGTCAGCGCCCAGTGCAGTCTGTGAGTAGTTTGGACAGTGACTCGTATCCGGTTGACGCAGTAGTTGATGAGGATGGCTTCGTGTGCAGGTGGAGTCTCCGGACCTCGGTCCGCGCCTAATTCTGTTCAAGAGCTAATCTCCAATCCTTTCGAAAGGAGAAGTTTGGCAGATAAATTGTTGCTTAAAGACCTTGCACCGGACCAACCCGATTTGAATATATCGCAGCAATCTCGTGAAAAAGACAACATTTATACACGAGGCTTCACAAGTAGCTGGTACACAAGAAAGGCTTGGCTAGCTGGATGCAAACAGGTAAATGCTGTCTTTTGTTTCCCATGCTTGGATATCACTTTATATGTAGAGAGGAGGTTTCCCATGGTTGTTAGAAGTTTATTAATAAGTGGGCATTTATCACAGAAGTGATTGTTCTGTCTCCACGTTTGTTGCATTGTCTGTGATGTATTTTCCAACGGTTATAGCTCCTGTTCTGTCCCAGCAACACTACACGGTTTGCAGCTCCACCACATTTTTGGTTTATCTTCGGTGTCGCTTAAAATCTGCTTCCCATCGGACTAAAACCTCCACGTAATCTGAAGACAGATACTTGAAGTTATTTAAACCTTTTGCAAACTTTATGTTCTTTCTTGCTCTAGCCTTGCCAGTTACATTGTACATAACACATATATTATCATTATGCTAACTGGTTGTTCGTGTTAGACGATGTAGCTTTTTCATTTCTGAGTTATTGATATATGTAAATAAGCCTGTTTGTAAATAATCCTCAGAGAAACAAAGAAAAAACACAATTTATGACATTTTGTGCTGTGGTTATTTTTTTTAAATTGCATTTATTCACAGTTCAGTTTGAAATGCTGTAGTGACTTGTATTGAACCACTTAAATATTTATAATTAATGCTACTGAAAAGATGCTATTAATTTTATATCCCACATGCAGTTCACTGTAAAGCTACTTGGTGAAGGTGTTGGTTCATAAAACATGAACAGTTTTAAGAAAGAAAAAAACAGACCAGTTCTGAGAACACAAATTCCTGGTAAAGTAGTAGATGTTCAGGTTGATAAATAATATTTTCCACACTGAAGATTATGGAGGTATTGATCAGTCTTCTCATATTTTTAAGCCTCGATTTCTCCTTCCCCCCCCCTCTAACATCACCAGAAGTCATCATTTAAGGGGTCATTTCTCGAAAAAAAAATTCGGGGGGAAACCCCCCGGGTAGGTCACTTGCGGTACGTCAAGAGCCCCACCAAAAAAAAAGACCACCGGCCGCCACTGGTATGTAGTGTCTCTACTTTAAAGAGTCCTCTCCTGCTGATGTTCAGGTGTATATCAGTATGTAGTGTCTCTACTTTAAAGAGTCCTCTCCTGCTGATGTTCAGGTGTATATCAGTATGTAGTGTCTCTACTTTAAAGAGTCCTCTCCTGCTGATGTTCAGGTGTATATCAGTATGTAGTGTCTCTACTTTAAAGAGTGCTCTCCTGCTGATGTTCAGGTGTATATCAGTATGTAGTGTCTCTACTTTAAAGAGTCCTCTCCTGCTGATGTCCAGGTGTATATCAGTATGTAGTGTCTCTACTTTAAAGAGTCCTCTCCTGCTGATGTTCAGGTGTATATCAGTATGTAGTGTCTCTACTTTAAAGAGTCCTCTCCTGCTGATGTTCAGGTGTATATCAGTATGTGGTGTCTCTACTTTAAAGAGTGTGTGTGTGTGTGTGTGTCTGTCTGTCTGTCTGTCTGTCTGTCTGTCTGTCTGTCTGTCTGTCTGTCTGTCTGTCTGTCTGTCTGTCTGTCTGTCTGTCTGTCTGTCTGTCTGTCTGTCTGTCTGTCTGTCTGTCTGTCTGTGTGTGTGTGTGTGTGTGTGTGTGTGAACTCAGGGTATTTCCTTCTCTAGTTCAATTCCTGTTAAATTAGTAAATATTTTTGAAAAAGTCAACATTTCTATAAAGCACTGTACAGATTACACTTTTTAATAATTTTGCAATAATTTGTTTAATAAGCTTGAAATGTATTTAATATAGAAATATATTTGTTGGGAGACTATGGCTTGTCTTGCTGATGCAACACACAAAGATCCATGTCATCATTAATGAATATATCAATGCATTACTGAACAAATATAATCTGACGCTGGATTTATTCATTTTCCTTGACCTTTGTCCACCTATGCATGTGGCTTTTGTTAAGAGCGACACTTGAACTGATGAGAAGTGACATTCCTCTAATGGCTTGGAGTTATCATATGCTGTGAATTAATCAGTGAAGGGAAAGAGTGTGCAGGTCTTGTCAATAAACAATCACTGCCCACTAATCTGGCCAGCTTTCTCTATCTTAAGACCCAGTTAGTGGAGGTGGTGCAGGAAGATTGAAGATTTTGTTCCACCTCTCACTTTCAAATAAGCGTAATTTCAGCGGCTGCAGATTCACTTCGGACCAATCGGTGCTTTTGTTAGGAACCTGATTGCTCTGATGGACATGCATTGAAATATTTCAGCTTCTCTCTGTTCATACCGAAGACTTTGGCTTTGATCTCGACTTTACTCTGGCAAACACGCTGAAGAAGCAGAGGGGGAATAAGTGTTATGTTTATGCATGTGTTTTGTTGTGTGATTTCCTGTTTTGCTCCTTTTACCCCTCACTACTCTGTCTCTCCTTCTCTGCAGGGCTGGTGTGTGACAGGGGGCGTGGCTGGTATTCTCCTGGCTGCAGATGAGGCACACCTGTTCCCATTCAGATAATCACCTGCTCTTTAAGAGCCTGGCCCTCACCTCACTTCTCTGCCAGAGAATTAAATGCTGTTCAACGATCCAGAGTGCCTTTCTGCAGCCTTGAGTTTTGTTTTGTTTCTTTGCAGTTTTTGAGCTACTTTTCGAGTATAGCCTGGGACGTTTCCCTCTGCTTTGTTTTTGGACCTTTCTGCAGCCAGCCAGCTCCCTGTTTTCAGTACCTGCCTTGGCCTATTATTTATTAAACACCTTGAGCTTAACTTGTGTCTGTCTCTGCTTTGGGGTCCAAGAATCCATACGTCACAATAAGATCCTTAACTTAAGTACATTTGTACTTCAGATGCCTTACAACTCTGACGTTTTAATAAAAGGTTTGGACAAGGAAAACAGTAGATTACATTACATGTCATTTGTTAGACCATTTTATCCAAAGCAACTTACATACATTCAGTACTGTGGACAATCCCCACGGGAGCAATTTGGGGTGAAGTATATTGCCCAGGGACACAACGACATGCTGACTGCAGTGGGACTCAAACTTGCTATCCCCTGATTTGAAGTCCAGCACACTATCCACTGAGCCACAGCCGCCCAGTACGAGCTATATAGCAGAGTAATTTAAGATCAAAGAATTTCTACTTCATGATCTAAGTACTTCTTTCTGTTCAGGAGTCATACAAGTTGTTGTAAAATTATCGAGATTATTATATTATATGCTTCAGTATTTATTTCCAAAGAGGTCTTTGACCAAAAATGTTGAAATGAGATGACTCACATGAGGGCTATGTTTGTTATAACCTATGCATTCTGCCCTCCCGCTTCAACACATTTAGTTCACTTTAATTAACTTTTGTTTCAAATTTATTTTTAGATGGCTTTCTTTTGGAGTGTTTTGAATACAGGCATATATGTTTATGACCAGGCTTAAGTAGAAGTTCAGAAGTATTATCAGCAAAATGCTCATAAAATAAAAGTACTTAGTAGTATGGCGGTTTGCACTGTTTTATAACTATATAGAATATTCTTTTATTTTGTTTTTATCACTGGTAAATACTTGGAAGAGCATCTTATGGTAGTTTGTCAAAGTGCAGCAAATGTTTGATACTTTGTAAAATATTCAATTTTTAATGTATTTATTGTATTTTTTCTTTTAATGTTTATTTTATTATCTTTTATTTTTAATGACTGATTTTAAATGCCATTTTCTTAATGTCTTCCATTTTTGTAAAGCACTTTGAATTGCCTTGTGTTGAAAGGTGCTATATAAATAAACTTGCCTTGCCTTGCCTTGCCTTGCCTATAATGAATCATGGTTTTTTAATGTACAAAGTAACTATGAGTGTTGTATACATGTAGTGCAGTAAAAGTACAATATTTGCCTCCAAAGTGAAGTGGAGTTGAAGTATAAAGTAGCAAAAAATAAGTAAGTTAAAAGTATGTCATATTAGTACCTAAGTACAGTACCTGTGTGAATGTTACATTTCACCACTGCTCTACCATAATATATATACTTTACACTTGGGCTTGTAATCCTCATGTTCAACAAGCCTTACATCAAACTGTCTCTCTGGAGGTAAAAAGGGCAAATTAAATATTTTTCCTCCCAAGCATCCCGCCCCAAATGTCACCTTTACAGAAAGAGGCGCTCCACGTCTGCCCTTCAACAAAAGCAAAGAGCCGTCCCACCATTCAGTCTGAGAGCCTTTTAATGAAAGCTGCTTCGCTACGAGCCTCCACCCACAAAGGCTTCCTCTCAGGAACAGCGTGATGAGATCTCAGCCTATTTGTCTCGACATCACTCACCGAAAACAAAACACCCCCGTCTGTCTGTGACACACTAAAGCTGTCATCAATATGGCGCGCTGGAGTGAGTACATGTACGAGCGCTCAATAAACTGCCACCACGCTGCAGGGGGGGGAAGAAAGATGCTCAAAACGGACTGATTTGGGTTACGGGGCATGCTTTTGTGAAGAGGAAATTGATCAAAATGAAAGTGAACGCTTGTAAAAACAAAGCAGAAAAGTAACATTTCTCCGTCACACTTCATGCAATAGGCAACAGTTTGACTTGACATTTTGACTTGGTGTAAGAGCATTGACTTACAAGAACAGGCTTTTAGGAAATCTCACTTCCTTTCCCTTAGAAACCTTATGGTGTAGGAATGAGCTTCATACTAGGAAATGG
Source organism: Trematomus bernacchii (assembly GCF_902827165.1). Classification (NCBI taxonomy): domain Eukaryota; kingdom Metazoa; phylum Chordata; class Actinopteri; order Perciformes; family Nototheniidae; genus Trematomus; species Trematomus bernacchii. The sequence continues at coordinate 59,779 of NW_022987881.1, read as the reverse complement.
TTTAGCATTTGACTAAGTCCTGGTTCCCTACTCTCAAAGACAATGTTTTGTTGTGAATGTGGTATAAGATATAACACGATACAACACGATACAACACGATACAACACGATACATCACGATACATCACGATACAACACGATACAACACGATACATCACGATACATCACGATATAACACGATACAACACGATACAACACGATACAACATACATCACGATACAACACGATACAATAAGATACAATTCTATTGGATATGATTAGATGTGATTCAATATAATTCGATATAATGCGATATGATACGGCACAGTACAGTATGGTAAAGTACGTTACGAAACGATGCTATCTGATGCGATGCAATACCTTACCATAAGATACGATAAGATACAGAACATTACGATGCGATACTATATGGTACGGTACAGTACGGCAGGGGTTCCCAAAGTGGGGGTCACGAGATGATTACAAATTAAAAATTGAAAATAAAAATAAATGGTATTTTTTATTATTTTTTATCCATTTTTGATTCTTATAATTATTAATAATAACATGTGCATTGACATTTTTCAGGGGCGGACTGGCCATCTGTAGAAATCACCCCCCCCCCCCGTTGACAGGGGTCGCCAGTCTCTGGCACTGTTATTTTGGGGGTCGCGGGCTGAAAAGTTTGGGAACCCCTGCAGTACGGTATAGTGCGGTACCATAAGATACGATAAGATACAGTATATTATGATACAATATGGTACGGTAGAGTACGGTACGATATGGAATGTTACGATATAATACGATACAATACATGTTATGATACGATACGGTGAAGTACGGTACGGCATGGTACAGTACGGCATGGTAGAGTACGGTATGGTAGAGTACGATAAGAAACAATAAGATACAATACTAAACAATTCAGTACATTGCGATAACATAGGATACGATACGATACGATAGGATACAGTAAGGTACGATACGATGAATGAGACTACTGAATGTCATCACGACAAAAATTAGCCGCCTTTAGCTTAGCGGAGGTGACGTGAAGTCATGTGACCGTGATGCAGTTTCTCTATAGCGTAACATTAGCTTTTTACTTCAGGTGATTTTAAGCATCATACATGTGTTTGTCACAGATCTTATTTTGTGAAATGTAAAGAAATCCAATGGAGAAATCCCTTAGATTGCGATGCTAACTTCCATGACGTACATTCATACGTAATCACTGAGCCACTTTATTAACTCCTTTTTTAGGTTTTTTCTTTTAACATCCTTACAATAACCTGACAAAAGACACTAAAAATAGTGAGCAATTTCCTCTCCCCAGCTCCAGAAGCTGCTCTTCTACAGAACAGTATATCTTATTACATTCCCTTAAGGCATGTGTTAATGGGATTATATGATGACCTTTTCCTCAAAATACTAAATTATGTATTGGTTAGTTAATTAATGTCACTTGAGTCCACTTCTTAAGGTTTCAGTGAAAAAGAGGAATTCCAGTATCACTCCACAAAGAAATGTTTTTGTGAGCTTTCCCGTCCTTCATTATCTTCCATTATTAAAAAGAACAACTTGAATATTTAATGTAATTATTCCCTTAAAGGGGACCTATCATGCAAAATGCACTTGTGTACGTCTTTTCTACATGAATATGTGTCCCCGGTGTTCCAGGGAACTCACCAAGTGTCAGAAAACACAACCCTCTCTATTTTCCTCCATACCCAAATCTCTAAAAAAGGGGCTGCAACGGATCTGATAAAAACTGATCCAGATTTGAACACTGTCCTGTCAGGACGGTGGCGCTACGGCTATTGGGCCAACTCCACCAATCAGGAGGAGACAGCCACGGCCATTGCCGTTCGAAAGCGCTGGAGACGCTGTAGTACATATGCCAGGCCTGTAGGTGGTGCTGTTCTCACTGAATCAGCCCTTGCTAAAACAAGTGCAAATTGAGCAAAATGAGGCATGGCTAAAATGAATGATCTGTTTGGTATTTTGAAAAAAAGAAAGTATAAATATGCCTTATATAGGTATGGTCCTATACTATATTATTAAAATATAGCATGATAGGTCCACTTTAAAGGTGGGGTAGGTAAGAATGGAGAAACCAGCTCCAGTGCGCTAGAATTTGAAAATACACAACCGGAAAAAATCTGCCCCTTCCTTCAGACTTCCTTACAGAGCCCCTCCTCCAACACACACCAACGCGCACATGACCAATGAGGGCACGAGATAAGTTTGTGCACAGATGGAAGGCTGACAGGCAGGTAGGCCATCCAGTTATTTTAGCCGGGCCGGCTCAGATGATTGGTCGTGCTTTTTACAGCGCCACGGCTTCCACAGATGACATTTTTTAATGTATTTATTGTCAAAGCATTTAATATATTCATTGCTATCGGGATGTTTAAAGCATTCCATGGAATATAACAAAAAGTGTTTCTGAAGTGAATTACATACCCCACCTTTAAGGTTTGATAGCAACTTATAGTTAAAACACAGGTTTGATGTTGATAATGAACAATACAACTCATCAAAGGGGCCTTCAAGTAAAGTCAACTTAAATGAGAGGACGGAAGTAAACAAGGCTTAATAAAGTCCGCTCTTGTTTCCGTTAACTTAATGAAATGCTGTCTGTATAGCACCAACTATATATTTTACAAGCTGTAGCTCGGGGCTTCTTTAGCGCTCAGGAGGATTCCTGTCTTTGATCAGAGGTCTGTTTGAGTTTCTGATTAACAAGGAGAGCTCATTGGATCAAAGCTGTGCAGAGATACAAGAGGAAGATAAAAAAAAGGGCTCACAATGGACCAGTCTGTGATATAACATCTAAAACACCTGACATGGGGGTGATTTACTGAAAAATATAGGAATTTAAAGGAAAAGTTCATCACTTGGGAGTATTTCCGTTCTAACAGAGTATGATTTATATACATTATAATGTGTTAGGCAAGTATAAAAGCCTCTAGATTTCTATTTCATTAATTAAAAGTAGTGTGGGAATACTCAAGATAATTTAATCTGTGAAATCAAAGGCCTCATTTGCAGTGAAGGAGGAAGGACTCTTATTGAAGTGAAGATACTAATAAGAGAGTTTCTAAACTTACTTACAAACAAATACATATAAAAAAGTAGTTAATGCTTAAATTGAGCCATTGTTTGCTGAGCTCCACGCTAAAATTTACATTTTTAGGCCAAAGAAAAATTACCTACTAAATAATATGTACATTATTTATTTAAAAAAGGTTTTCAATATTATATATCATATCAATATTTGCACTTAAAATTGGTCCTGAATAAAAATAAATTCTGTTTCCATCCATTGTTGAACTCTGAATGATGTTATAAGTGGTTATTTCTGTTGTCGTGGTAATGGCACAGCTTTTTCAGGAGCATTAATTATTTGAAAGCCATTGATCGCAATTAATAATGCAAGGGTTCATCAACGAGCTGCTGGCACAGATGGAGAGTTACAGATAAATAAATACGTTGAATAATCCAAAATAATTTTAACATTGACTAAAGAGTGATCTGCTAAGAAGATACATTTATAAATACGAATAACATAAATAAAAAAGCAACAAAATCAGATTTTTAAACATTGCTACGCAGATGTATTCAACAATGAGATGCTTCATTTGTCTTTTTCTGGGTGGAGAGGGAAGTGCGTGTTTAAGTGTGTGTGTGTGTATGTGTATGTGTGTGTGTGTGTCCTATCATTACTATCCTTGTGGGGACCTAAATCTGTTTACACAGTGTGGGGACTGGCTTCCCTTATGGGGACAAAAGGGAGGTCCCCATAAGGGGAATCATTCATTTTTAGGGTGAAGACTTGGTTAGGGTTAGGGTAAGGGTTAGGGTTAGGGTAAGGGTTAGGGTAAGGGTTAGGGTTAGGCATGTGTTGGTTATGGATAAGGTTAGGATAAGTCTCCAGTAAATGCATGTAAGTCAATGTAATGTCCCCTGAAGTAATGTATACATGGTGTGCGTGCGTGTGTGTGCGTGTGCGTGTGCGTGCGTGTGTGTGTGTGTGTATGTGTCCTATCATTACTATCCTTGTGGGGACCTCAATCTGTGGACTGGCTTCCCTTATGGGGACAAAAGGGAGGTCCCCATAAGGGGAATCATTCATTTTTAGGGTGAATACTTGGTTAGGGTTAGGGTAAGGGTAAGGGTAAGTGTTAGGGTAAGGGTTAGGGTAAGGGTTAGGGTTAGGCATGTGTTGGTTAGGGTTAAGGTTAGGATAAGTCTCCAGTAAATGCATGTAAGTCAATGTAATGTCCCCTGAAGTAATGTATACATGGTATGTGTGTGTGTGTGTGTGTGTGTGTGTGTGTGTGTGTGTGTGTGTGTGTGTGTGTGTGTGTGTGTGTGTGTGTGTGTGTGTGTGTGTGTGTGTGTGTGTGTGAGAGAGGAGGGGGGAGGCTTTTAATAGTGAGCAGTTACTTGTTTGCAGATGAAATCTCTAACCAAAAGACATGGGAATGAAAACAATAATTGAACTGAGAAAACAGAGTGGAAGTCATCTTATTACAGGCGTGAATCGGTTTAATTAGGGGGAGAATTATCCTGAGATGTCATGTGTTTTTGGGCTCATTACTGTAAAGTGTTGGGCTGCTACACAATGTTTTTCTCCTGCAGTCGAAACAAATCCACTCAAACAGGAAAGAAAATTGGGTTGGATATATTACATTCATTAAGAACCATTTAATCTGACAGTCTATAGTTAAAGAACTTAAGAAGCAAATGAAATGATACGCATTTGTGTGGATTCCTGACAGTGATTTAGCAATTAAATTGGTAAGAAATACATATTTTTGGGACATATAAGTAGTATAATTGTAGTATTGTTTTATTGTTCTAACACTGCTCAAAGTCAACAAGTCCTATGTAGTTAAATGAGTCAAATCTGTGTCTTTCTGTGTCATGTTTCAAACATATTCTGCATATATGTGTAATTAATGGGGTGTGCTTTATATTTCAAGTGTGTAGCTTTTACATTTAGTTTTTTTAATTAAACCCTGTATATGTAAAGTGTTTTTTTGTATTTATGTTGTTTTATTAATGCAACTTTATTTAATATTTATATTTACCTTCTCTATTTATTTATTTTAACACAAAATAATCCAAAGAAAAATAACATTTGACAAAAATAAAGATTTCATGCCGACCTCCAAATAACCCAAAATAAAAGTAAAGGGATTCACACAAATCTCCAGAGGTGTTGTTTTTTTATAGAAAGCGCTTAAACTCATGTCCAATCAATGTCACGGGAGTAAAGCGTCAACACATGAAGTCTTCCCGTGACTTGATATCTTTAAGGGTCTATTATTGGCCCGTAGGAGGTAGGCACAGAATCGACTGGGCTTTTTGACAAAATACACCGTGACAGTCTGTTTCTCTTTCCAAGCTTGACCCCCTGCCGGACCTTTCACACATGGTGACAGGGAGGCAAAGATTACATGACACGGGTCACTAAATATAGCAGAGAGGCTGCGCTAAGGAGTAAACAAGAGAGGAAAGATGGAATTGTTTTTCAGGTATAAGGACAATCTGTCTTTTTCCTGTCTGTTCTCTTTCTCCTCAGACATAAGGGAGTCCAATATTGTCCAACAACGTCTCCAAGGCTTGGTGATAACCAGGGCTTAATGAATTGAACACATCACATATAAAGATTTATGGTGGTACATTTGAGTTTATTTCCCACAGAGCTTAAAAGAAGGCCAAACGGTCCTTCCTATAAAAAACCCATGAAGAACAAGTGCTTGATAGTAAATGTGCTTATGTGCTAGCAGCTGTTAAAAGACTCACTGTATTTCCCAAAAACTAAAATAAAGATTATAATATTGCGAGTGTATTGGCTGATAATGCATTTGTGATAAGATTGGGGATACTAGAATGATGATATTTTATTCAAACTCAAGCATACTGTTGTAGGCCGGGCGTTCTCTGCACTTCCTCAATACTTCATTAAGATATTTTCACATATTTTGTCTTTATCAAATACTGAGCTTACTGCGATCTGGAAATTGCATTAGCCCATTTTGCAATTTTGATAACATTTCGATGAATGTGCAGCCCTAGTATCCATCCAGATTTAGTTTTATTTGAACACCACTTCAACACAGTCGAGGTGAACGTAACTGCAAGTCTTTTCACAAGAACAGTTTGTAGTAAAATAAAGAGTTATGGGTATATTCCCCTTTCATATCCAGGCCTTTATTTACTGGTATCATTAGACTGTGTTCCTAAAAGCAATCTAAAAAGAGCATAACTCAGCTACACAACTTTAAGACCACAATAAGCTCACAAAGGACATAACAAATCTCTCGTGTCACTACATAAAGCGAAGTAGAATCTGTCCAGACAGAGTCCATTGCAGTCCTGTGTGAAACTATAGGAGTGAGATCAGTGTGTTTTTTGTACTCCTTTTCAGGGACTTGGGATAATTACCGCTCTCAGACAAGATCTCATCTCTCAGGTATTTTAATGCCCGCAGTAAGACCCGTCTACCTCATCACTCCATGTAGACAGAATTAACAGCAGATGTAGAGAGACTGATAACATCTCCATTAAGTTAACGTTAAAGCAGAGTCACTGCTGGGGGTCAAAGTATACATTTGATCTCCTGTAGATCATTAACAAAGAATGGCGTTTGCTTTTAAATGGTAAATGGACTGCAATTATATAGCCTGTTTCCAGTATTTGCGCCGCCTTAAAGTGCTTTTACATATAAAACTCAGCATTAACCCACCAAGCTTGAGCTTTTGAATTTCACTGTTTTGAATTGTAACTAATATATATATCCAAGCCTGAGCTAGTGTTGGCAAATCATGAGATTTGAGCAGCGACGTGCAGTCAGGCAGAGCCTCACCTGCCATACTCCAATGTAACGGAAAAACAACTAAAGAAAAACTAAATAGTAATAATAATAAAATGTCTCCACTGATCTGTGTTGTAAGTGTGATTTATGTATGATTCTAATCGCTTTTTATAGTCAAAATCAGCAAATTTGCCGAGCTCCGCTACGGGAGCGATGAGAAGTGAGGCAGGGATGTACTCTGCCTCTCGTAAGCCCACAGTAACTTGCTGGAGCGCGGGCACTAATTTAGCGCGGCCACTTATTTTGTGAGCGCGCTCAAGCCAGTTACTGTGGGGTAAGGTGAGGCACAGATGAGCTCTGCCTCACCTCAGAATGCGTCACCCCACAGAAACTGTCTGGAAAGCGGGCCCTAAGCGCATGCCTGTTACCATCTCACTGTAGGTCACCAATGTAATGTATGTAGATCCCTTTATTACATTTATCCTCGCCATCCATAGTCTCTAAATAACTTATTTCACGTATATATGATATTTAGGCTCGCTGGTCTCATCGTACAACGGCAATGAAAAAAGCACCAGGGGAGGCAGCCATAACCTCTGCCGCACTGAAGGGGGCGCACGTGAGCCCACAGGTTCTTGTTGCTACTGTTATTCTACCGCAAACAACAAACTAGACTTTTGAAACTAGAGGAAGATAAGGAGGACTTTTACAAAACAGTAATAGAGATTGTTGTCCAGAAGGACAGCATGGACTTCATCTTCAAGTCAAGGTAAGACCACATTTGTAATGAAAATGGGATCTTACTAAGAAAGAACAATCCAATATTTAGATTTTGGGTATCCTTTGCGGCGGTGAAGTCCATAGGGACTTGGCTTGGCAACTGGAAGGTCACCAGTTCAAGTCCCGGAAAGACCAAGTGCTACCGAGGTGTCCCTGAGCAAGGCACCGTTCCCTACACTGCTCCCTGGGCGCCGTACATAATGGCAGCCCACTGCTCCTAACACTAGGATGGGTCAAATGCAGAGAAACCGTTTCGTTACATAGAACCTGTACTATGTGATGACAATAAGTTGAATCTTCAATCTTCTTCTTCTTCTTTTGTTGAACGGTCTGTTTAAAATATAATATTTGTAAATCTGACTCAGTGAGTCAGTGCCTCACCAGCCATGAACCTCACCGCACGTCACTGGGTTTGAGAGAAGTTTTGGATATTAAGTTCAGTCTGTGGATTGAATAATTAACCATCATTTAAACCGATCAGACTGATTATACCCCGTTCAATTCAAAGCAGTTGATAACTAAAAATGTACCCAGTAATTTGGACCATTTTAAGATGTTGACTGTGAGGGCTGGGAATCAAACAAACAATGTGATATGTGCAGTCATATCAATTTGGTCAGTTTAACGTCAGCTGTGGCCAAATTACTTTTTCTCCATCAGAGAATGTCAAGCAATCCATTTTGAAAAAAGCACAAAACTTTGGATTTATGATGGCTAAACCAGAAAAGAAATGGAAAGAAGAAGAGGACTGGATGTCAGGGAAATCAACAGAAGAAGACAGACAGGAAGTAAACACTAAAGGGAACAACAGAAGAAGAAACACAGGAAGTAAACACTAACGGCAATGGCAGAAGAAGAAACACAGGAAAGTAAACACTAAAGGGAACAGCCGAAGAAGACAGACAGGAAGTAAACACTAAAGGGAACAACAGAAGAAGAAACACAGGAAGTAAACACTAAAGGGAACAGCCGAAGAAGACAGACAGGAAGTAAACACTAAAGGGAACAGCAGAAGAAGACAGACAGGAAGTAAACACTAAAGGGAACAGCAGAAGAAGACAGACGGGAAGTCACTCACTCTTTTTTTCTTAGCTGAAGCAATACCATCATTTTAAAATCAACCAAACCGTTTTAAAATCAATATTGTGAGTCAAATAATTGAATTATTTAGTAAGTAGCCATGTCAAAATCAGGATCTTGTCGCCCTGTCACGGTTATTTTCTCATTTATCACCAGTTCTTTGCACATTATCCCTTACATTTCAAAGCTGCCTTTAATCAGAGAGTGAAATATGACTTCTACAGGCGAGGAAACCTTTCCGGAGACCTTTAGTCCGTTGTTAAGGAAGATAAATATATCTGTGTGTGGTGGTAGCGAGGGCATTACTTGGTTAGGGAGCCGCGGTGTGTTTAGGCTCGAGGCTGTTTGACTTACCCCTGTTTCGCTGCCTTGTTCTTGCTCACGTCGATGGTGGTGATGGAGTGCTTGGCTCCGGACTGCATCTCCCAGCCCACCTGCCACTGGGCGTTCCTGGACTTGGTCTCCAGCAGGTTCACCCCCTTCTTGGCTTTGACCCTGCAGGAAAGAAAAATAAATAGGGTGAGTCCATTTTTATTAGCAGGGGGGTGATTTATGTGCAAGGTCAGAGGTCAGCACCCTCTGTGTGCGGCAGCCCTCCTTCTTGTATGGCGTCATGGCAAAAGCAATTTCACAGATGAATCAATAACCAGAGGTGGAAGTAGTGAAGTACAAATACTTCGTTACTGAACTTAAGTACATTTTTCTGGTATCAGTACTTTACTCCACTACTTATTTTTCTGACGACTTTTTACTTTGACTTCTTACATTTTGAACCCAAATACCTGTACTTTCTACTTCTTACATTTTGAACACAAATACCTGTACTTTCTACTTCTTACATGTTGAACACAAATACCTGTACTTTCTACTTCTTACATGTTGAACACAAATACCTGTACTTTCTACTTCTTATATGTTGAACTCAAATACCTGTACTTTCTACTTCTTACATTTTGAACCCAAATACCTGTACTTTCTACTTCTTACATGTTGAACTCAAATACCTGTTCTTTCTACTTCTTACATGTTGAACACAAATACCTGTACTTTCTATTTCTTACATGTTGAACCCAAATACCTGTACTTTCTACTTCTTACATGTTGAACACAAATACCTGTACTTTCTATTTCTTACATGTTGAACCCAAATACCTGTACTTTCTACTTCTTACATGTTGAACTCAAATACCTGTTCTTTCTACTTCTTACATGTTGAACTCAAATACCTGTTCTTTCTACTTCTTACATGTTGAACACAAATACCTGTACTTTCTACTTCTTACATGTTGAACACAAATACCTGTACTTTCTACTTCTCACATGTTGAACACAAATACCTGTACTTTCTACTTCTTACATTTTGAACCCAAATACCTGTACTTTCTACTTCTTACATGTTGAACTCAAATACCTGTTCTTTCTACTTCTTACATGTTGAACCCAAATACCTGTTCTTTCTACTTCTTACGTGTTGAACTCAAATACCTGTTCTTTCTACTTCTTACATTTTGAACCCAAATACCTGTACTTTCTACTTCTCACATGTTGAACACAAATACCTGTACTTTCTACTTCTTACATTTTGAACCCAAATACCTGTACTTTCTACTTCTTACATGTTGAACTCAAATACCTGTTCTTTCTACTTCTTACATGTTGAACACAAATACCTGTTCTTTCTACTTCTTACATGTTGAACACAAACACCTGTACTTTCTACTTCTTACATGTTGAACACAAATACCTGTACTTTCTACTTCTTACATGTTGAACACAAATACCTGTACTTTCTACTTCTTACATGTTGAACACAAATACCTGTACTTTCTACTTCTTACATGTTGAACACAAATACCTGTACTTTCTACTTCTTACATGTTGAACACAAATACCTGTACTTTCTACTTCTTACATGTTGAACCCAAATACCTGTACTTTCTACTTCTTACATGTTGAACACAAATACCTGTACTTTCTACTTCTTACATGTTGAACACAAATACCTGTACTTTCTACTTCTTACATGTTGAACCCAAATACCTGTACTTTCTACTTCTTACATGTTGAACTCAAATACCTGTACTTTCTACTTCTTACATGTTGAACACAAATACCTGTACTTTCTACTTCTTACATTTTGAACACAAATACCTGTACTTTCTACTTCTTACATGTTGAACTCAAATACCTGTACTTTCTACTTCTTACATGTTGAACCCAAATACCTGTACTTTCTACTTCTTACATGTTGAACACAAATACCTGTACTTTCTACTTCTCACATTTCCCAAACAGGCTGGTTCCTTTAGTTTGAATGTGTGTCTGGTGGCGTGATCATTATTATTTAGAGTCATTGCGTGCCTATTGATTTGAACACGATCCGTGTATTCATCATTTCCTGGTCTTCTCTAAAGAAGAGGGACCAATGAAAACGTTGTCATGTTGCCGTTGTTCAGCATGGAAACATTCATTAGCTAACAATGACATTATTGTTCTATTAATATAAAGGGAGGTCAGGTACTCTTTAAAACAGCTGCTAGTTATGGGTACTTTTTACTGAAGTACATTTCAAAGCCCTCTTTACTTTCACTTGAGTAAAGAAGTTTAGTCAGTACTTCTACTTTTACCAGAGTATTTTTAAACATGAGTATGTGTACTTCTACTTGAGTAAAGGATGTGTGTACTTTTGCCATCTTTTTATTAGCAGGGGGGTGATTTATGTGCGAGGTCAGAGGTCAGCGCCCTCTTTGTGCTGCAGCTCTCCTTCTTGTATGGCGTCATGGCAAAAGCAATTTCACAGATGAATCAATAACGGAGATGAATAAAGATGACAGAGTGGTGAAACATGGGCTAGGACTACTTCAGGTCACACTGTTCACTAACAAGAGCACCAGGATTTAGACGCCACCCACTGGGTGTTTATACAGAATTAACCAGGGTTAGGAGGGTTTCTTTAACAATTTATTCCATTACAATTACAAATGATCTGTGACAAGATGTAATCAGTAACCTAATATAAGTATCACAGTTATGAAACTCCATTAATCAAATTACTTTTGGTTTACCATTTATATATATAACACAAGGGAACAATGTTACCTTCAAAAATATCAAGATATATTGCATGGAATTATATTATTACGTCATATTAATCTAGGGAACATTTTACTGCAAACATTTTTACTTTCACTTGACTTTTGCTGATAATACTTATACACTTAAAGGGGACCTATCATGCAAAATGCACTTTTGTACGTCTTTTCTACATGAATATGTGTCCCCGGTGTTCCAGGGAACTCACCAAGTGTCAGAAAACACAACCCTCTCTATTTTCCTCCATACCCAAATCTCTAAAAAAGGGGCTGCAACGGATCTGATACAAACTGATCCAGATTTGAACACTGTCCTGACGTCAGGACGGTGGCGCTACGGCTATTGGGCCAACTCCACCAATCAGGAGGAGACAGCCACGGCCATTGCCGTTCGAAAGCGCTGGAGACGCTGTAGTACATATGCCAGGCCAGTAGATGGTGCTGTTCTCACTGAATCTGCCCTTGCACAAACAGAGCTAGAAATTGTCAAATTGAGCGAAATGAGGCATGGCTAAAATGCATGATCTGTTTGGTATTTTGAAAAAAAATATATATAAATATGCCTTATATAGGTATGGTCCTATACTATATTATTCAAATATAGCATGATAGGTTCACTTTAAGTAGGGTTTTGAATGCAGGACTTTTACTAACTACTGTGTGTTATTAGTATTTTACTTAAGTAAGTAACTGAATTCTTTACGCACCACTGTGAATAAATATACATGACTCAATTGATGCACACAATACTTAGTACATGTAGAAGACATGTAAACATGCCACTTTAAAAGCAAATCAGCTCTCCTCTTACACCTTAGGTAATAAGTAATAACCTACATGTGTATCTATTCCAAACACATACACAGATATGCAGCTAACATCATACACATACATTCATAACGTTAGTGCCTGCAGAGTTTCTGCATGTTCACAGACTGAGCAGGCGTGTCTGTATACAGAGCACGCACAGAACATGAAGATGCATGCATGAATCTGCACTCTGTGTATGTTCACCCTGCACAAAATAACTAATGTGTACATGTCCCCAAACCCGTCTGCTGAGAGGAGATAAAACTTAAGCTAAAAACAGCAAGCACAAAAAGAAATATCTTCAAAAGAAAGAGAAAAAGGCAAGATATACTGAGCCTTGCAGAACTATTTACCCGCCTTACTCATTTATTGCATTCAAATCTGTTATTTAAATGATTTATTGGGGGGTTGTACTGTATGTAACAGACCCACACAAAAACGTCCAAATTGGTGAAAAGAAAAAGAGGTAGCTTGTTTTAAAAAATGACTTTAAAAAAATCAAGTCTGAATTGAAGTGCACACTTATCACCCTATTTTCCATACAGAGAAGGACCAAGAGACTGCAGCTGTAATTACTGTAAGACGTGGCACGCATTAACGTTTTATTAAGAAAAGCCAGGCCTCGATTTATAATTGTTCACTGTTTAAGATAATCAGCAGGAGATAAAAAGGGATTTGGACTTGAACCTTAAACAGCGCAATTTAAATATTGAAAAGATGTTATCTGTGAGTGTGAGTGTGAGTGTGAGTGTACGCAAGGTTTTCAGAGGATTTCAGGTGAGAAATGGCTTTTAATATGATGACAAATCTGCGATCTACTTTAATTATGCTGTTTGGGGTTTTCAACACTCACGCTTCTATTGGCTAGCGCTAAAACACATTGTACTTGATAGGCTAAGGGGCGGGACATCTCTAAGCGGTTGACCAATCACAACAGAGCCGGCCAGCTAACCGATCAGAGCAGACTGGGCTCTGGTTTCGGACAGAGGGTGAAAAGAGGTGCTGCAGCACAGGCAGTATGAGAGAAATAAAGAGCTTTTTGAACATTAAAGCATGGAGACATGTAGAGACACTACATACTGATATACACCTGAACATCAGCAGGAGAGGACTCTTTAAAGTAGAGACACTACATACTGATATACACCTGAACATCAACAGGAGAGGACTCTTTAAAGTAGAGACACTACATACTGATATACACCTGAACATCAGCAGGAGAGGACTCTTTAAAGTAGAGACACTACATACTGATATACACCTGAACATCAGCAGGAGAGGACTCTTTAAAGTAGATACACTACATACTGATATACACCTGAACATCAGCAGGAGAGGACTCTTTAAAGTAGAGACACTTCATACTGATATACACCTGAACATCAGCAGGAGAGGACTCTTTAAAGTAGAGACACTACATACTGATATACACCTGATACATCAGCAGGAGAGGACTCTTTAAAGTAGAGACACTACATACTGATATACACCTGAACATCAGCAGGAGAGGACTCTTTAAAGTAGAGACACTACATACTGATATACACCTGAACATCAGCAGGAGAGGACTCTTTAAAGTAGAGACACTACATACTGATATACACCTGAACATCAGCAGGAGAGGACTCTTTAAAGTAGAGACACTACATACTGATATACACCTGAACATCAGCAGGAGAGGACTCTTTAAAGTAGAGACACTACATACTGATATACACCTGAATATCAGCAGGAGAGGACTCTTTAAAGTAGAGACACTTCATACTGATATACACCTGAACATCAGCAGGAGAGGACTCTTTAAAGTAGAGACACTACATACTGATATACACCTGATACATCAGCAGGAGAGGACTCTTTAAAGTAGAGACACTACATACTGATATACACCTGAACATCAGCAGGAGAGGACTCTTTAAAGTAGAGACACTACATACTGATATACACCTGAACATCAGCAGGAGAGGACTCTTTAAAGTAGAGACACTACATACTGATATACACCTGAACATCAGCAGGAGAGGACTCTTTAAAGTAGAGACACTACATACTGATATACACCTGAACATCAGCAGGAGAGGACTCTTTAAAGTAGAGACACTACATACTGATATACACCTGAACATCAGCAGGAGAGGACTCTTTAAAGTAGAGACACTACATACTGATATACACCTGAACATCAGCAGGAGAGGACTCTTTAAAGTAGAGACACTACATACTGATATACACCTGAACATCAGCAGGAGAGGACTCTTTAAAGTAGAGACACTACATACTGATATACACCTGAACATCAGCAGGAGAGGACTCTTTAAAGTAGAGACACTACATACTGATATACACCTGAACATCAGCAGGAGAGGACTCTTTAAAGTAGAGACACTACATACTGATATACACCTGAACATCAGCAGGAGAGGACTCTTTAAAGTAGAGACACTACATACTGATATACACCTGAACATCAGCAGGAGAGGACTCTTTAAAGTAGAGACACTACATACTGATATACACCTGAACATCAGCAGGAGAGGACTCTTTAAAGTAGAGACACTGAATACAAATATGAACTTGGAAATTAGCATAAACGTGCCCCTTTAAAAGAAGAAGCTGTGACAAAGTATTTGAAATGTTCTGTCAGCTTGATATCAATCCATATGTGGCAGCAGTCCTTTGTGACTTTACCTAGATGTGCTATTACGGTGTCCACTGGCAGAATACCAAGTAGTAGTAAATGGGAAAAACAAAAAGCCCTCTCTTCCCGGTATCATGAGATCCTGGTGATCTGACCACAGCTCTGATGCTCGAGAGGTTTCCACAGACATGCAGAGCCTGGACTTTATTGATTTGATGGTCTCATTTTCATGAAATACAAGACAGAGATGAATTATTAACATATTTGGCTTTTGTTAGTCTGCCCTGTGTCTACTACACACTTCATTATAAACCAGACTGGAAGATAATGAGAGCTCATACACCGCCACTAGAACATTTTCTATATTAAACAGCCAATGATAAAGATATTTGTATATATAAGACACTGTTATCCAGAGGGTCGTCACTATTTGTTTTCCCTTTCCCATTTTTCAATAACCCTGATTAGTTTGCACATACTCATACTACCTGACTGCATTTAAATTGTACACTTTTATAACGTATATAGTATCCCATGTATATATATGTTTGTATTATTACTAGAATGGTATTTTATTATAGTATTCTAACCCTTTTTAAATTTGATTCTATTTTTATGTTTTTGTTTAGGTAGATTTGTTTATTATTATTAACTATTTGTATTTCATTTATTTGTATTTATTCAATTTTTAACAAAAAAATAATCCCAATTTGGGATAAATTAAGTGTATTTAATCTAATAAATGCCACAGAATTACCGTTAAAAGTTAAGCACTATTAATAAAAGTGACACCACAAGTTTAGTTAGATATGTTTTTATTTCTCATATTTATTTTATGTATCTCTTTCTATATATTATTAATATGACACAGGTAAGTGCTTGGCTAGCGCTGTACCTCGCCTCACATATGCAACAACTCTGACACTGTAATCAATATGTACTGTAACCTCATGCACTTTATCTACTCTTTGCACTAAAATTCGTATTATGTCTTATAACAAAAAGTTACAAAGTAAAGAAATAAGAGCTTTCCTGCAGGCTTATCTCGGGGGATCTTAATGATTTTGTTTACAGGAAAACCCAGAGTCATATTTCTCTTCCCTTCATGACATCACTGCCTTCCCAACAACAGCTTCCTCCGGACAAACTCCCTGAAAGCATCACCAAAATCATATTTTCCACTCAACTGTCTCATCTGCATTCGACTGGCTGACGGTTTTGAAGCCCGTGCGACATCTTCCAGATCGTCCCATTTATTTCTCTGACGGATACAAAGTCCTGAAGTCCCGCTGAGGTGTTTCCATTTGCTACGCTAACCTGCGCTCGCTGCATCGACCGCTCATCCGTGATTTGTGAAAGCAATTGACTTTCAGCTGAAGCCGCGTCTCCTTCTGCAGACAGCTCGAACACAATCTGTGTTTTAATGTGATCACAAACACTCTCCGTGTTCTCTGGCAGTATTTAACAAGAGATGAATGCAAGCTATGCAAGCTAATTACAAACAGTGTTATAATTACACAGCCTGAGTTATTCACGGCTTGATACAGAGGTGGGAAAATAACTCAGATGTAAGTAAAAAATAGCAAGACTCAACTGTAAAGATACTGTATCACGAGTAATAGTTCTGCATTCAAAAGCTTACTGAGGTAAAAGTATAATCGTATAGTAAAATGTACCAGTAGTAAAAGTTTTCGTGAAACGTAATGGCCCTTTTTAGAACAATGTAATACACTACTGGATTTGTATTATTGATGCATTATTGTGTTGAAATTGGAGCTAATTTGATATTATTCACGTGTTGTGCCTCTACTGTGACATGTCATGTGACAATGTTCATAAGTGTGTGGGAACTCAGGGATTTTAGCTTTTGCAGAACAGAACCCAAAAACCTATATAACACACTACAGGAAAAGGGAAAACCCTAAAAAGCAAAAGGGTTTTCATTTTGCTAGCATGTTTTTTAAATGTGATATGAATGTGATCTGACAGAATAATGATTCATGACTATGTGAAACCAACTACATCCTTGTATACTAAACCCATAAACACTAAACTTTATGAGTACTATTGCATTTCCTGTACAAAACGTGCCATGTCTAGTATGTAATAAATATGTATTTCATTTGTCTATTTGTCTGAAATGAACCCTGAGGCAGTTCTAACAGGTTGCATCTTCTCACATTTCCAGCTATTGCAGCTCTTATTGTCATCGTTCATCAATCTCCCCCCGTCCCGTTGTAGAAAATACAGTAATTATCTGATTCAGCGCCGTCAAGGGTAGATGAAACAGAAATATGTAATGTGTAAGAACCCTGATGCAGCGTGTTGCCTTTGATGTGAGTTGAAAAGGGGAAACGTAATACCCTCAGACTGTCAGTAAACGAGGTGACCCAGTTGCTACTTGATCACTGTAGTCGTAAAAAACACTGATCATAAGAGAAGATAATAACACATTATTGTCGGGCATCACCACCCTCAGTGTACTTCCTGGTAAAGATGCAACCCTGGTGAGTAATTCTCATATTGATATTCATTACCTACTCTCACCAGCCACTACATATTCATCATAATCTTTTTCAGAACCAATGTTTTTTAATCAGAAGCCGGCCCTTTTTCACAGACTCTGGTTCGTTTTTGCACCACAAATGAGAAAGGGGGGATGAAGCGTGGCCCGTGGGAGTGCAACATGAATCGGGCTCCCATTGAACACAGTTAATGCTGATTAATGAAAGAGCATTGCAAATGGAGGAGCCGTGCAGCGGTAAGCAGCAGGAATACAGTCCAGATTCTCAGAATATGCCAATTCCCCGCTGCTGCTGCTTCTCAGAGAGTCAGCGAGAGCCACTTCAGAGAAGACAGAGCTATTACTTACTGATTCCACACAGACTTCTGCCATGGCAACACCTATTAGACTGCGAGTCGGCCCACAGACTGCTAAACAGGCCAGATTTCAGTCGACACGCCTCAGGTTAGACTTCTGAGCGGCCGAACTCTGATCTCCCCGGGGTTTCTTAAATGTATTCTTGTGTTAAGTGGTAGAATAATCACTGGAAGGACGTCAACACACTGCGATCAATCAGCGTTAATAGCAAGATTACTTCTTTAGGGGGTTTTCAGACTACACTTCCGATCAATTGTTATTTACACAGTAAACAGGATTGACTATACTGAACAGTATTTCATATTAGATGTGGTAGAAGAAGAAGAAGAAGAACTAGTTTCATTTTATTCAATTTTACATGTACATAGTTTACTTATTCTTACATGTGACTTTTCCATTGTATTACTTGCACTATTTTACCGTATTTATGTTACTTAAAGGTGGGGTAGGTACGTTTGAGAAACCGGCTCGAGATACACTTGTTGTTATATTCCATGGAATGCTCTTAACATCCTGATAGCAATGAATATCTGAAGTGCTTTGACAACAAATCCATAAAGAAATATCATCTGTGGAAGCCGTAGTACTGTAAAAAGCACGACCAATCATCTGAGCCGGCCCGGCTAAAATAACTGGATGGCCTACCTGCCTGTCAGCCTTCCATCTGTGCACAAACTTATCTCGTGCCCTCATTGGTCATGTGCGCGTTCGTGTGTGTTGGAGGAGGGGCTCTGTAAGGAAGTGGCAGATTTTCTCCGGCTGTGTATTTTCAAATTCTAGCGCACTCGAGCTGGTTTCTCAAACTTACTTACCCCACCTTTAAGTGTATTGTATGTTGCACTTTTTGAATCTATTTCTCAGTCAAGGCATAATAAAAGCACATCAGAAACGTAAAACTAATTCTGTATATTCCAATAAATGCACATTGTACATGTTCATTACACTTATACTGGTGTTTAGGACACTACAACTTAACTGTCTGGACTCTCAACTCCTTCTTGAGACATGTGTGTTATATCAACATGCTTTTACATTTTACATCTTCATTTCTCTCTGTGTGTATGTAGGTACTTTACACCAAAGCAAATTCCTTTTTTGTGTAAATCTTCGTGGGATTAATCTACGGTCTTCAGTCTTTGCATCCTTGACTCTTATTTTTCAGCCTGCAGAGTCTCCATGTTCTTCTTTTACTAGAAACCTTTGGACTCCTCTCTCTGGGCACAGACGTCCTCATGACCCATTTGTGACATTTGCTGGCAGAATTAATACCGACTGCCACACACTGCGATTTAATTTAACTGTCCGCTCTGCTGTTAATAAATAAAATATGCAAACCAGAATTAAATCATAGCTCTGAAGTCTTTAATTTCTCTTTAATGGGCTTTTAAAAAGTATTTATTGAGCACATTTGAAGAAAGCGTCCCCACAGGCAGAGCAGCTGGAATCTTTCGACAACATAATGAAACTGACTTTTAGACTTTTATTATTTTGAATTGTGACTGTGAATAAACATTTGAATAGTCTTAAGTACATATGCATACTGTATAGGATGTATGTGTTTATCACACCGTTTATAGGGTTAAGGAAAAACATGTATATTTGATACGTAACCTTGGTATTAACATATTAACCCTCCTGTTGTTTTCGGGTCAAATCTCACCGATTCACTACTTTCATCAATCATAACTTTTTTGCAGAGGTGGGGACTCGAGTCACATGACTTGACTCGAGTCAGACTCGAGTCGCATATTTTTTGACTTGAGACTTGCTTGACTAACATTGATAAAAGACTTGACTTGACTTTGACTTGGTATTCATGACTTGAGACTTGACTTAAGCTTGAGACAGATGACTTGAAAGGACTTGACTGTTTAAAATGAAATATTTGCGTTTGTTTTTGTCGTGAGATATTGCATTTAGTTTTTTCGAAAAACGTGATTGGGTGATTATAGTGCCGTGCGCGCAAACCTGGCAACCCACTAGACGGCAGGAGTGTCAGTTAACATGGCAGCGGCTAGCGTTACTCCACAAATAGTGAAGTTTGGATTCAAGGATTATGTTGTCGATGACGCTAATAAGAAGAGAACAGCGGTATGCAGGGTCTGCAGCATAAAGATCAGTGACACGACCACCACAACATCCAACTTCATTCGTCACTACAAAAAACCCCACAGAGAAAGGTGCGTGAATGTGTTGTGTTAGCTAGAAAGCTAACGTTAAGTTTAAGCTACGCTAGACTTGGTTTCAAATCGATTAAGCAAAGAGAAGACAAAACGGTAAATTAACACTAGAACCTCCACGGGATTCATTTTGACTAACCCTGATACTGACGGGCTGTCAGGAGAGGGAGAGAGAGAGAGAGAGAGAGAGAGAGAGAGAGAGAGAGAGAGAGAGAGAGAGAGAGAGGAGAGAGAGAGAGAGGAGAGAGAGAGAGAGAGAGAGAGAGAGAGAGAGACGAGAGAGAGACGAGAGAGAGAGGAGAGAGAGGAAAAGAGATGCCTCGTTTATTTCCCTGTGTTATTATCAGAAGTTACTGTAAACTGTTTGAATCATGTAGTTCATCTACTTTTAGTAGTTTGTTTAAATGTTTTAATTATGATGTTTTTGTTTGTAGAAGTGCATCATTCCTTGATTTATTGTAAAATGAATCTGAACTTTTTGATCTGTTATGATGATAAACTGAAGCAATTTCTAAATTAACACAATTAAGTGAGTTTTAAATCGTCCTACTTTTAGTTTATAAGGAAATGATGAAGAGGAACAAATTCAATGATTTGAAAATGATATCTATGTAGGAGCTGACGCTGTTGGTGGTTCTAGTGTTAACAGACATTTAAATTAAATATGTGTAATGACAAATGCCATATATGATTTTCTTACCTGGAATTCTGCCTTTTTGAACAGACTGATTGAGTCCTAGCTATATTGTCTACAGTTCTAGGGTTAATATGAATCTAATATGATTGCCATCGGTCTAAATTAGATTTCAAATGATTAACTGTGTATGTAATGAAGATCATAGTGTGGGTTAAATCCATTTTCATAACCACTGTCTTTTAACTGATTTAAATGCGGAAACTGGGCTTCATCAGAATTTCGTATGACTTGACTTGACTTGCTTGACTCTCACCACAGTGACTTGGGACTTGCTTGATACTTGTAGGTCAAGACTTGAGACTTGCTCATGACTTGCACATGTAGGACTTACTCCCACCTCTGCTTTTTTGTTTTACATCCGATTGCATTAAGGCTTTATGATATCCTTCACAGTAGACATTTGAACATAGAGAATAGCTGATCACCACTTTCATTGAACTTTGGATGATTTAGTCAACTTTGTAACACCCATGGTGTTCCCGTCATGACCGCCATCAAGAAAAGGAATTAGTAACCATCCAGATCAGATAACACACACACACACACACACACACACACACACACACACACACACACACACACACACACACACACACACACACACACACACACACACACACACACACACACACACACACACACACACACACACACACACACACACACACACACACACACACACACACACACACACACACAACAATTTGACACATGTCCCGCTCTTATGTGCCCATCCCCCCACATGAATCACACCTGGCACACGCAATACATGTTCAGTGTCTGTTCTTTGTATATTTACTGCAGTTGTTCATGTATACCAGTAGTCTGATACAATATGTACAGTTTGAAAGGGTGTTAAATGAAATGTGGTGATGATTAATGGTTTTTGTGTTAATGTGATAGCAGTTAAAACAGGACCGGTCAAATTTGACCGCGAACACCAAAGTAAGGGGGGGGGACATGAAGACAATAGGAGGGTTCAGTTCAGTTCTTTATGTGGTAACAGTTATCTAAAATTGTATGAGCCAGAAAGTGTTGATACTCAGAGTCTTTTCAAGTTTTACAAAGGGGACATGAGCATATATTATCTAAAGTGCATGGACCTTTATTGCAATGTGTATCCAATAAACCTGGTTAATTTCCACTGAAGATATACTTTATTAATTCCCAGGGGAAATTACAAAAGTTCCCTGAACACTCGGGCAGATTTACCAATTATCAGACCAAACTGCCATACAAGATGGAAGTAAGAAAACTTTATCTGCCGCCCATCTTCTTCCTGAAAATGTCACTAACCACTAACAAATGTCCCTGGCACTTTAATGGTTTCATCAAATTTCCTCTGGAGTGACAAACATGTCTTCACCCTCCGATCTGAGGCGGCAATCTTATCAATCATCTCCGGCACTTTGATATCTACTGTATAGTGTTTATCTTTACAACATTAACAGCTTTGAGGTTTCCCCCCGGAAACGTGCAGCTGGAGAATCCAGACGGGAGAGGGAAGCCTGCCAGAGACAGACTTTTTAATGGCAGGCTCTGAAAATTAGAATCGGAGAAGCTGGGGAAATATCACTGAGCAGATAACAAACTTGCAACTGCTAGTTTGCACATGACGAAGGGATGTTATTCTTGTAGATGCCGTGGTAAATATGTCTTCTAAGCATGGCATGTAACAGCAGATTCCTAGTTGGTAACCACCCAAACTTCCTTACAAAACAACCAGACAAAGCACCAGACATAACGGTTTGGTTTGAACCTGCCATCCGCCCTGCTTTGTTCCAGCCTTACAGCGCTCTGTGATTAACACAAACAATAAAGTCACACTGTAACAGAAGAGATGAGTAAGCCCGATAATTATAGCAGACGTTCACCGAAAACATCTAATGCTGAGGTAAGGGACTACCATGCTAAACACTGCAATTATAAAACTTTTATTTTTATCTGCAGTCTGATGCTTTTTACCCTCAAAGCTGGAACTTTTAATGATGCCATTTGCTCGTGGAGAGCTGTTTCTGAGCATTTGAAAATACTTTCAGGTGATGGTAAAGCTTATACGGGGGAGTAAAAGTGGCTCTCTTATGCTTTTTGGGGTTTTCCCTTTCCTGTTATATGGGGTTTTGTGCGTGTAAATGGTCTGCAAAGGCTAACGTCCCAGCGTTTACGCCTCCATTGGACTCCTTTGTTTACTTCCAAAACAGTGACATCATCACGTAACTCTCGCATTTCTATTGGCAAGCGCTCCAACACATTTCAGGTGATAGACAAAGGGGCGGGACATCTCTTAGCGGTTGGCCAATCACAACAGAGCCGGCCAGCAAACCAATCAGAGCAAACTGGGCTCTGGTTTCAGACAGAGGGTGAAAATAGGTTTTGAACATTAAAGTATGGAGACACAAAATACTGATATGAACCCTGAACATTTGCATCAAATGTCTTTTTAACTATCTTTTTTCAAAACAAGACAATGACACAGAGTTTTAAAGGATAAGGCTGACAATATTCTACATTTTATAACATTGGCTCTTCCTACTGATGATGTACATCTTGAAAAAGGTTTCTGGAAACAGCTTGACACGATATATTTCCAACAAAATGCATCACACAGGAGGAGATAGAGAGTTCATCTGGGACTATTTTGAATTGAATGCTGTTTTGGGTTTGATATCCAGCAGCAGGGTGATGTGTGTGGGAGTGACTCAGTGTCCATGTTGATCGTTATGAAGGAACATGTCACCCTTCTCACCCTGTGGCTCATTTTTGAGTTTTCAATCGTTTTTGAACAACAGGGGAGCTCTACTCTGAATGGCTCAGTGTACAAATGCTTCAGGCTTTGGCTACATAAACAGTACTTGTTTGTGCTGTACCATCAACTCATCCACTGTTTTTACAGAAAATAAGAAAAATATAGAATATCAGCATCATTATATATTTTTATATATTATACCAGATTTCTAAAAGCCTGAAAACTGAGCCTCTAAAAAAAAAAGTCTCCTTTAAGAGGACTCTTTAAAGTAGAGACACTACATACTGATATACACCTGAACATCAGCAGGAGAGGACTCTTTAAAGTAGAGACACTACATACTGATATACACTTGAACATCAGCAGGAGAGGACTCTTTAAAGTAGAGACACTACATACTGATATACACCTGAACATCAGTAAGAGAGGACTCTTTAAAGTAGAGACACTACATACTGATATACACCTGAACATCAGCAGGAGAGGACTCTTTAAAGTAGAGACACTACATACTGATATACACCTGAACATCAGCAGGAGAGGACTCTTTAAAGTAGAGACACTACATACTGATATACACCTGAACATCAGCAGGAGAGGACTCTTTAAAGTAGAGACACTACATACTGATATACACCTGAACATCAGCAGGAGAGGACTCTTTAAAGTAGAGACACTACATACTGATATACAGCTGAACATCAGCAGGAGAGGACTCTTTAAAGTAGAGACACTACATACTGATATACAGCTGAACATCAGCAGGAGAGGACTCTTTAAAGTAGAGACACTACATACTGATATACACCTGAACATCAGCAGGAGAGGACTCTTTAAAGTAGAGACACTACATACTGATATACACCTGAACATCAGCAGGAGAGGACTCTTTAAAGTAGAGACACTACATACTGATATACACCTGAACATCAGCAGGAGAGGACTCTTTAAAGTAGAGACACTACATACTGATATACACCTGAACATCAGCAGGAGAGGACTCTTTAAAGTAGAGACACTACATACTGATATACACCTGAACATCAGCAGGAGAGGACTCTTTAAAGTAGAGACACTACATACTGATATACACCTGAACATCAGCAGGAGAGGACTCTTTAAAGTAGAGACACTACATACTGATATACACCTGAACATCAGCAGGAGAGGACTCTTTAAAGTAGAGACACTACATACTGATATACACCTGAACATCAGCAGGAGAGGACTCTTTAAAGTAGAGGGACTACATACTGATATACACCTGAACATCAGCAGGAGAGGACTCTTTAAAGTAGAGGGACTACATACTGATATACACCTGAACATCAGCAGGAGAGGACTCTTTAAAGTAGAGACACTACATACTGATATACAGCTGAACATCAGCAGGAGAGGACTCTTTAAAGTAGAGACACTACATACTGATATACAGCTGAACATCAGCAGGAGAGGACTCTTTAAAGTAGAGACACTACATACTGATATACACCTGAACATCAGCAGGAGAGGACTCTTTAAAGTAGAGACACTACATACTGATATACACCTGAACATCAGCAGGAGAGGACTCTTTAAAGTAGAGACACTACATACTGATATACACCTGAACATCAGCAGGAGAGGACTCTTTAAAGTAGAGACACTACATACTGATATACAGCTGAACATCAGCAGGAGAGGACTCTTTAAAGTAGAGACACTACATACAGATATACACCTGAACATCAGCAGGAGAGGACTCTTTAAAGTAGAGGGACTACATACTGATATACACCTGAACATCAGCAGGAGAGGACTCTTTAAAGTAGAGACACTACATACTGATATACAGCTGAACATCAGCAGGAGAGGACTCTTTAAAGTAGAGACACTACATACTGATATACAGCTGAACATCAGCAGGAGAGGACTCTTTAAAGTAGAGACACTACATACTGATATGAACCTAGACAATGAGCATTGCCCGCTTTAAGAAGACCTTAGGGTGCCAGGAGAAGCACAAATACATTTTATCGTGACGCTACATGTCTGGACACGGGCATTTTCTTTCTGTTTCTTCATCAAGAGGATGCCGAAACATGTGAGAAATGGGCAAGGGACTTTTTACCTCTGGGTTAACTATAAAAATGTTCTCTCTTTTCCTTTGAACTAAAGAGATGCTCTCACCTTAAAAGCTTCTTATTCTAGGACTTATTCAAATCATGAAGAAAAGCTGCAGTGCCACTTTAACTCGGGCTTAGTTCACTTGTCTCCTCCTTGTATAAAAACACATGCATACAACAAATCATTGGTGACGTGTGATATTGTCATTTCTCAAGTAAAAAAGAATAGGGAGTCAGGTGTTTCTTAGCACATAGCGAGAGAAAGTTACTTTTAGAAAAATAAGGAATTAATGTCGAGGGGTTGATGTTCAGTAAACAGTAAACCCCCATCCACAATAACTCTTCAATTATGGAAACCCTTTGTGAATATAAAACATGAAAGTAGTGATTTTACATTAGAGCCTGCAACGCTTTCATCATGTCAAATTAAATACTATTAGTGACAAATATGACAACATCATTAAAAGCAATGACATGACTGATTAGGACATATTTTGTCTTAATGGACAGGATTCTTTCATGTCTTATGTTGCTATTTCACACACACTGTGGCCAAAATGGAAAAACAAGACGTTATAAAACAGAATGTGTCGTTAAATATGCACCAAAGGACAAAGGTTCTGGCATTAATTAAATTAACTGATGGCACGCAGACACAACGTCATTATTGCCAATTAATTTTGAACATTTTTACAACAGATAACTAATGACAGGATCATTAAAAATGTCCTTCCCTTTGGGGTGAATAACAGTTACTAATTACAACTCGTCCCTCCACTCAGCATGAAAGGTCAAACTGGATCTCTGCCAGCTCACACACAAAAGACATTTTGACGAGAGCTTGATTTTTCTTCCTCAAATTTCATCTCTTTTTTTGGGAAATAATCCCCGCTGTGGTTCGTGCATTTCATCGGGCCATGGCTACAATTCCCCCTGTCAAATGATCAAATAAACGAGCAGGCCCTTCCTCTCGCTGCCAGCCCTCACACAGATTTGGCATTCACGAGTGGCGTGTTTTCAGTGCCGCGCGGGACGTCGTAAACAAACAAATTTGATCGCTCGTGGTGCCACCATTGTGGAGCGAAACTCTGATGGATGGAGTCGTGGTTCCACCGCTGTCCCTTTAGCGATGCACACATGAAGGCAGAAAAGTAAATAAACAACGAAAATGTCAGCACTTGAACGTCTCAGAGGCATTAGCTGCACTTCCTTTTACATTATAGCAGAAAAAAGGACCTCGCCCGAACAGCTACATTTGGCCAGCGAAGCCTTTTTTATTTCCCCACTCATCTGCAGGCAGAAGCTCCATTAGTTCCTCTGAGGGGGGGCACTCTGCACACAACTTTTCCACTCTGCAGACACAACAAAATCCATCCCACGATGATATATATAATTCACAATAAGTGCAGATTTTTGTATTTGTCCAGTGCCAGTTATATGGTGCTTTTATGTGTCCAATGACATGTGATTCCATTACATAGTCGGCTGTGCATGGTGTTCCTACTGCAGTGTGTGGTGTGTGTGGTGTGTGTGTGTGTGATGTGTGTGTGTGTGATGTGTGTGTGTACAGGAGCAGAAAGGTTTGCAGTGAAGCGCTCAATCGAGTTCGCATTCAAAACAGATAATAAATCATTTCTCAACCAACATCAAAACAGAGTCAAAATGACATTAATGTAAACATCCGATGCATAACGGCGTTTAGTTTCACGGTCAAAAAGATTTTATTTCCACTAGTTTTACTAAAGCCAGAGCTGGGAACCGTTTTGCCTGATCGGCCAACCAGAGAGAACGGAAAGACAGAAAACCTTCTCTCATGTTTCCTGGTCTGCCAGTCAAGCACTAGAGGAAAACATTTCTGTGTGGATGCGTCTGGGGGGTGCAGCAGACCCTCCCGGCACTCTGCTAGATCCAGACCCTTTCCCAGTTAACAGCTCATTTGGGGAAACAGAGAATAATAATGTACAGCATGGTTAGAAAGAGGACCCTAGAGTGCTGTATGCAAAGCAAGCATGATCAATCGAAAAATGCAAAAAATAAATATGTCACGGTAATTGCCACAGCGCTGTGACATCCTGACAAGTTTGACATTTGTTTGTGAGATGCTGCTGAGATTAGTGATTAGCACAAATGACGACACAAAATACACAGAAAAAGTTTTGTTAAAGCTCCACAGCTCCGTATCTACTGTGCATGCATGATGACATTCCCCGGCACCTCACGGGTCCCCGACGTCCCATAACTGCCTCGCTAACTCCAGCATGAGCACACAGCGCAGTAATGTTCGGCCTCAGCGAGAAAAGAAACCCAAACAGCTCATGCAATGTACTCATCATTACAGCCTTGAGGCAGGAGGGGTGTCAATGTCGACATGAGGCAGCGCAGCGATGTCAGTCACAGATGTGGACTTGTCAGAGTGATGCAAAAAGACCTAATGAGAGTCCGAAGAGAGGACGGCCATCTGATCGTAAACAGAGCAGCGAGAGCACTGCGCCAACGGGGACCTTATCGAGAAACTCAGTGCGTGTCTGAGAGAAAAAAAGGCAAGAATGCGCACCACAGCGCGGCCCAGCAGTCAGGAGTCGGCCTAATCTGACAACTCACTGGAGGAGAAAAGAGGAGTGGAAGGCAGGGAAATCATTTAGTTGTTTTGATGAGAGGATTGTTCTAGGGCTGCATGGAGAGAAACTTATAAATACTGATTTAATAAGGCAACATTTACACACTGTTTTGTATTTGTGCAGTGTTCGCAGCAGAGACAAAAAGCAAAGTAGTTAAACAAATATTTGCAGCCGTATAAAAGACTTCTCTGGACCTGCAGAGCATGTCTGTTGCTATGGTAAAAGATAGAGACATTATAATTACAGTGTACAGGAGAGGGTTTTAAGAGGCTCTTCTTATGCTTACGTATCTCAGAAGTTTAAATGTCAGTGGTGTTCCTACTTGCTTCGACTGGATTCTGGCTTCTTTGGAAATGCAATTACAGGCCCTAAAACAGCGGCTGTTTGTCTCTGCTCAGATGAAAAGGGTCTTGTGGGTTTTGTGGTGAGTTTTAGCTTAAAAGGGTGGAGGGAGTTTGCAAAGTCTCCCACAGGCAATTCCAAGCTGCAGTATGCAATCTGTGCATACGGACCATAGGCAGCGTGGGCAAACATTTGCAGTATTTGTCACCTTTGATTTTTAACCTCTGATTTAGAAGAAAGAGTGCATTTCTCTCGACTCTCTTGATGTTCATGTGTTGACTCGATGTGACCTTGGCAGGCGCTCTGTCTACAGCCCTCTCGCTGTCTACACATCAAACACATTAGACGTAAACCACGTTTAAATGAACCCTGCTGGGACGTGGCTGGATGCAGTTTAACTACTCTCAGAAAAGACTTGCACATTTCATTCAATTGATTGACCAGCTTATATTGCAATGTGAAGACCTTTACAATAAGACAACATGTGTGTGTGAACTACATGGAGTATGTCAGAGCTGCAGCTAAATGTCTAAATTGCTGGAAGTGATGATTTCTTTAGTTTGTTTTCATTTCAACAGAAGAGAAAATTGCTAAAGGTGAATCTGCAATTAAACACACCTGATAAAAGCAGTCATTTATTAGACTACATGAATCAATTAACCTACAGTTTGCATTGCATGCTGTCACCTTTTAGGCGACTTTTATCAAAATGCTAACGTCAGAACGCTAACATGCTCCACATGCTCAGATGCTAGTGTTTAGCAGGTTCCCTATCTTACTTTTGTTTGAATTAACTTTTGTTAATAAGCACTAAAGAGAAAGTAAATCTGAGGCTGAAAGGAAAGCAATCAGTTTTGCAGATATTTGGTCATAAACCAACGTTTTTGACCGAAAAATAAATAGACCTGATGATGGCCGTAGAAGAAAAGTCAGGTGATCCCCAAAGCCGGTAGAAAACATACAATGGGATGAGTAGGTAAAGCTTTTGTGCTAATCAATATTTGTTCAGATATTTCTGATATTTCAACTCAATCACTATCTACTGGTGCCACTACAGGAAAAGCAAGGAGATCACCAAAAGTGATTCATCCGCTGCGGACAATGAATGTCTGTTAAAAATGTCTTTTGGCTATTTATCTGAAAGTTGTGTAGATATTTCAGACAGGACTTCATTTGTGAACCGACAGACTAGTATATTGATCCATAGAGCCAAGTCTCAAATATCAAATCCAAGCTGAGACCGATGACATCAGAGTTATTTTTACCGGTCTTTGTAAAGCTTCTTCCAGAGCCACACAGACGACATTACACCACTGCTTTCTCTATTGAACAGCACTCCTCCTGATTAATAAACTAATGCGGTGCAGTTCCCTTTAATTAGAACACTTTGCAGCAGATAATATCACAGCAGAACCTCAGATTTACCTGCATCATTGGAGCCGTTATGTTTTAAATAAAAAGCCATAAACAAACTCTCTGCGGTCTAATGAAGTGATCACACACACCGACTTACTGCAGATAACATCAGTGCTCATAAATATTACATTAACCTCTCCACTTTTGACTTACAAATACTTTCACAGCGAAAACAGTTGTGTTGCAGCTGTCAAGGCAAATGCTTTTTGGTGCACTACAAATGAATCTGACCTGGCCTTTCAAGAGGCAGAAGTGCACATGTTGAACACAGATCCTGACACATAAACTTAGAAGTATTACGCTGCTGTTTCCTCCTGCCTTAGTGTGTCTCTCCCTCTCAGCACCCCCGCACACAGCAGCAGCATGGAGGCGACAGCGTTGGCTGGGAAAGGCGGACAATTATTCTAAGTAGTTTTCCCATCAGCCAAAGCCATGAGCAGAAGACCCTCGGGTGAGCCAGAACCTTTCTGAGGAGGCAATCGGGGAAATAGCCACTGTCCAATTTATGTGATAAGGCGAGTAGGGCTCAGACCTGCCAGCAGACGCAGAGGGGAAGAAACATTGAGGGTCGTGCTGCAACCTAGTAGCTGACATTTGCAGAGTTCAAACTGCTATGCATACATTGTGATTATAATCATATTTCAGCCAGGGCTCACGGTAGATATTCAAAGTGTTAGCTTTCCGTGTTCCGCACCCACTAAGTGATAGAGCAAACGGATGGGTTCCTATAGAGCGAGGTGCAGTGATTACATAAAGTGAAAGTGCGCAACCGAGCTTCCTTTCAAGGTACCGACAATGGGAGATTAAATTCAAAGATCTTTTCCAGCAGGGGGGCGTTGTCTGCGCTCCTGATCTTCTCAACTTTTCCCCCGAGGAACTTCTATTTCAAATTGGACAGCTTCGAGTAAAACTAGCCCTCTCTGGGGATCCTCACACACACAGAAGCCAGTGTAAAAGAAATGCTATCCCTCTCTGGGGAACACACACACATTAACACACACACACCAAGTCAAAGAAAGGATGCCTTCAGAAGATAATAATCAAAACAGCCCACAGCATTTTAAAGCTTTGGAATTATCCTACCATACATGGACTTAACTTGTTTGGATAAATATATTTTCTAACTTGGAGACACACAGAATGATCCCTGCAAAACAAATACATAACAATGAAACCATCAACATATGTTTCAATCAAAATGTATGTACAATGTTTTAATAGATATCAATGACAAAAAACATGTGACAGCTTCTCTGAGGATAACAGTGTTTTCTATGTTGTATTGTCATGAACTCATTTACCCAAAATAAGGTTCATTTGAACAAAATATACATTTGAACGTGTTTTCTGACTTTCTGAAACTTAAATACTTATTTCTAAAAGTAAAAGAAAATAATCATTATCTGATGTAAAGTCTCTCAACCACACAACATGCATTTGTTGTGACATGCTATTTGATTAGATAGAAAAAGGGCACAAAACAGGAAAATTATGCTAATCTGTAATCACTTAAAGACGGGGATACAACATTCTGCTATGCCCTTAATTGGTTAATTTTCAACAAATATATTCTGATGCTACTGGAGGTAAAAATTCGACACAAAAGTCTGAATTCCTGAAAACAGCTTTTCAAAACAGAGACATCCGACTGTGTCTTCTCTCATTTGTATAATCACAATAATTATGTCAGGAATAAATTGCAAAAGATCAAACACTCTCAGCCCTTTTGAAAATGACGTGAGGCATCTCGACGGGTAAGAAGTCAAACTTTCTTTTGCATTTTTGATTCTGCATAAATCACAAAATGAGAAAAGAATAAAAAGCGGCAATCCAGGACGGTTTTCGATGTGAAACGTCACACTGAAGGGCTTGCCAATTTACGCTTTTCAAAGTGTCAAATGTCTCTAGAACTTAAGTCTGTAGGATATAAAGTGGACTTCAGTTGCAATCTAAATGAAGATAATAGGGGAAAGGTGTTGTTATGGACTCTAAAGGAAATGCATTATCATTCTTTGAAATATGTTTTCTCCCTGAATACCATTAACAGAAGGTCATGCCATCTCTAAAGTGTAGGTTGTTACCTTGTAAAGTAAAATAGTTGAGCATGGACGACACATTTTTGTAGGCCAAGTCAGAAGTTAGCACTGCTCTGGTTTCCTTGAATGAAAGCCAATGGGTTTTATTGCAGAAAATAAGATCTGTGGCAAACACACGTTTATGATACGTACACGTTTTGTTCAGCAGGATAATCCCAACACATTAACACCACTTTTATGATTTTTTTAAGCGTAAATGCAATCAGTAGAAGTCAAAAGCTAACGTTAGGCTATAAAGGAACTACAGCACAGTCACATGACTTCGGTGTGATGACTTTTAGCAGTTTATTGAAACACTTCTTAGCAATCACTGTTTTTATGAGACAAACAAGTCTGTGGTGGTGTGAGTGGGGGTGTTTCCTGACTTTGTTTCATAGAAGAAAACGTGGATATCTCTTTGCCTTATTTCAGACCACTAACCAAAAACTATTGTGGTACAATTCTGACTCATTTCTGGGTTTTAGGACTCATTCCTGCACCAGACTAACGACAGTGTAAAAAACACAAATTCTATAAGGGCAGAGGAGGAAAAAATGACTGTAATGCATAAGCAGATGATGAGAGAGAATACACCGTGATGATGTGTCTGTTGGCGCTGAGAGCGTTCTGTAAAACA
The DNA here is from genome assembly GCF_902827165.1 of Trematomus bernacchii. Taxonomy (NCBI): domain Eukaryota; kingdom Metazoa; phylum Chordata; class Actinopteri; order Perciformes; family Nototheniidae; genus Trematomus; species Trematomus bernacchii. The sequence continues at coordinate 26,875 of NW_022987881.1, read as the reverse complement.
CTTCCAACTCAATGGCACGTTGTCAGCTGAATCTCAGAGAAACCTCACTGTGTTACAGGTCATGTTGCAGACAGGATGAAAAGCAGACAACCTCCCCCTCCTCACATTCTTATTGGACCTGCAGCTCATCCTACAGCCAGGAGAAACAATCCATCTCCCACAGCAGCATGCCACCAGCGTTCTCGTGCCTCTCTTACAATCAATTTTCAAAACCTCTTCAGTAATCTGAGGCAAACAGAGCTCCAGGCAGCACCCTTCTGAATGATGTCAATTATCCTGCAACACATGACAGCAATCCACCTGAGAGCATCCCAGATATCTGACAGAGCCTTACCTTGCAGATCTAGTTCTTTCAAATGCTAATCTGATTTATTTCCCTTAGGCACTGGAATCCCTCCCTGTACACCTACTGTATATCAAATTGATACAGAGACATCCCTCATGACAGAAGCATGAATATACAATCTAAAGTAGCCAATAATCCACCCCAGATGGAGCGAGGATCCACCTGAACGTCACCGAATCGTCTCTGAGCTTATGCAGAGCCGCCTGCGCTCTGAACAGCTGAATAGGGAAATGCAGAAGGAGATGACAGAAACCTTCTGGGTGTCGCTCCACACGGAGTTTAAAATGAAAATGAGCGACGCCTTGAAGATGTATTTCGAGAAGAAAATGACATTACAAAGAAATCACACGCCCATATAAGTGTCAGAAACTGCCAAAAAATGCACGCTGGCCTGCGTCCCGGTAGACCGTCCCGTGGCGTCTGTCGATTTCTTTTAAAGCCTTGTAACTTTCTCATTGCTTCTATAAATTCCAGCAGACTGTAAAATAGGCCCTGAAGCATCGCAGAGAGTGAACTCTACATAACTCTATGAACTTGACTTCAGCAAAGGTTAATCCAGTCCCAAGCACTGACTTCCTAACAGCCTTTCCTGAATGAACCTCTCTCTAGTGCTCTCTTTATTGCACTGCTCAGTATTTCAATTCAAATCAAAACCAACATTTAGTATAGCCCCAAATCACAAGAAATGCCTCAAAGGGCTGTACATTATTAAAACTCTTATTCTATTTTATACGTAAAATACTTGCATCATTCGGTCCTGTGCAACGTTCGCTTGCACTATTTTATTTTGTATTGTTCTTGCACTATTCTTATTTCTTTTTATGTCTTAAGCATGTTGCATGTTGCGTTGTTGGAGGAGCCTGGGTCTTAAGATTTTCCTAGACAAAACTGCGCTTAAGATCTTGTGCATATGACAATAAAGCCTTTGAATCTTGTTGGATAAATACATCTTGGCCTACATGCACTAACAGGACAACATTCCTTATCTGAGACGTAATCCCTCTTTTCAAATGTTTTTAAAACCAAAGAGGTCCATGTGACACATTCCTAGTTTTCTTTTCTATATCTAAAACCAAGATGAGTGAAAACGTGCATCATTGGGTCCAGTGCAACATTCTATTGCACTATTTTGTATCTCTTTTATGTCTTAAGTATAAGTATTAAGTGCGTTGTTGGAGCCTGGGAGTTAAAATGTTCCTAGACAAAACTGCGCTTAAGATTTTGTGCATATGAATGCTAGTGGAGCGCGCCAGAGCCTCGCAGCGGCGAAACTGTGGCGCACTTACACTAGGTGCGCCGCATTTGCGCTCCGGATGAGGCTGCCTCCGCTAGATGAGGCTGCCTCCGCTAGATGAGGCCCCCTCCGCGAAGTGAGGCCCCCTCCGCTAGATGAGGCCCCCTCCGCTAGATGAGGCCCCCTCCGCGAAGTGAGGCCCCCTCCGCTAGATGAGGCCCCCTCCGCGAGGTGAGGCCCCCTCCGCGAGGTGAGGCCCCCTCCGCTAGATGAGGCCCCCTCCGCGAAGTGAGGCCCCCTCCGCTAGATGAGGCCCCCTCCGCTAGATGAGGCCCCTCCGCGAGGTGAGGCTCCCTCCGCGAGGTGAGGCCCCCTCCGCTAGATGAGGCCCCCTCCGCGAGGTGAGGCCCCACGCAGTCTGCGTGTAGGGAGGGGCGGCCCTGTCTAAAACCAAGATTAACAAAAAACTGAAATATAATCCTTGTTTCTTGCAATATGAAGTCAGCCCCTTGAATCTATTTGAAGGCATTGCTTGTTATTCCACAACAGACTTCACAGAATATCTTCAGATTTGTAGTTTCTTTCAAATCTCTTCCTAGTCAAAGCTATCAGTCCAAATATGCAATCCTGATAAGACAGTTTAATCAGGCGTTCCATTTATTCAGTTCAAATGCAGGCTTGGAAGAACACAAAGCTTTGGGAAATTGATTGAGGTGTGGAACAGATAAAAAGCCCCCTGCGGCATTTTTACAGAGATGATTCAGAAAACCTGAGAAATCAAAAGAGAGAAAAAATGAACCAGAAATCTGACAACAGTGTGAAACTCATTTTCATCCAACACTGCCTTCTTGAAATGCCGTTCCAGCACATCATTATTAAACAGCCGGCATATAATCTTTACAGACTGCTGTGTGAACTATCGTCTCTATTTCAGCAGGTAATGTGCAAACTTTAAACCGAATTAATCAGTGCCGAGAAATATCGAATCCTATCATTCCACACTTTCTTTAAATATACTGCAAACTGGAAGGACTCCAGAGGGCAAGGGCAAATGGATCAGAATATTTTATGGAAATGGAAATGTAATATGTATATCCAAATTTGTATGCTAGCATTATAGTTGCTATGCTCTTTCATTGTTGACTTTTTGAAGTGCATTTGTATTGGTGAATGTGAACCAGCTGGATCTGCAATGAATGGAATTCAAGTAACGAGTGAATCAAATTATTTTTGTATGTAATCCGTTAATAAAACACTGTCTATCGTAGTATCCTGGTGTGCGCTGGAGCTTTGATTCATTTTGGTTTGCTTAGAAGTATAATGAAGTGGACATAGCCTGCAACAATTCAATCTAAACGGGAGGCGTGTGGTGCAGTGAGTTGTGCGTTGGTGTTGGGATCAGGGGGTCACAGGTTCAAACCCCACTGCAGTCAGAATGTCGTTGTGTCCCTGAGACACTTCTCCCCAAATTGCTCCTGTGGGGATTGTCCACAGTATTGAGTATGTAAGTCGCTTTGGATAAAAGCGTCTAACAAGTGACATGTACAGTAATGTAATGTAAACACTTGAAAACATACAACCCAAACGTCCATCAAACCAAAAATGTAATCCCTGCTAGCCACAATAATGCTGCAAAACGAAATGTGACATCGGAGAAATGGTTGTTTAATGAGAATAACACTCACATTTTGAATCATTCTAAGCAATATGCATTAAAAAGCAAAAAAGTGGGAAGGCATATCAAGATATTATTTATGTATAAGCTCTAGTTGTCATGTGCTATTGACGCCCACAGTAGGAAGTTACAGGAGGAATGGGAAACACTTTTCCAGTCTGACATGGTTGGATTAAGCATTGATTGTTTAATACAACAATGGTGTTATCTTGTTCAAGTATTACATATTGACACTGGTACTAATGTTTCCGTTAGTCGTAGCAAAAGCAATGTAACCTAATATTGTCTTTAAACATATTTACCATTAAAAAACACCCAGTCATTTGGTAATACAAGTATCTTTGAACCCATTTAATTGCCATAAACCGGCTCATTTACCCTCCTCTTGTGCCTTTATAAGCCACCAAATGTGTTTACTCTACCTCTAATGACTCAGTAAAATTAGGTAATATTTAAACTGTGTTGTATTTTAATGCACATAAACTGTTTGCTAGTCAGCAGAATTAAAATGACTTTCCTTAATTACAATGCATTCAAATTGGTCCCATAGTGGACTTTCTTACTTATACAGACTTCTACAATTAGGATAATAAAGACGGGGGAACTTAATCTACACTAGCCAAAGTAAATATATAAATAATAAAGTACTTTTTTAGCATGGAGCTATTTAAGCCCACCTCTGCTGCTGGTGGGAAATCAGAATCTTGAGTAGTTTGAAGGTTAGCAGTATAATAACTCCTAACTTTTAAAGTCAATTAGGGACAAAGTAGTTCCCACATTCAGTACACAGCTCTGAATGACTCCCTGTAGGCATCTCATTAAAATGCAAATAGTGTGATTGTGTACCGCTATCTCTAAAAAAGCCACTCTTCTTTCCCTAGCTGCTCCTTTGCATTTGGTTATCAGGCATCACACATACTGATACAATTATCGAGATGCTCGTTAGATCCATGCCATGGAGGTTCACGAGAGATTAATGCTCCAAAAGACCTTTGGCTCCACAACTGTACACAACTTTTGGGTCCTTTTTTATTGTAAATTAAATCAAAACACAGTTACTGTCATACAAACAAGCAGGTGCTCAAACATCTACTACTAGCCACTAGCATCTTAACCCTAACTCTAATACTCAAGGGCAAATCAACTTATTTAACTTTTCCACAACGACCAACCTTCAAACTCACCTGTTTAATCTTCATTACTTAGGATTTACTAACAGTGTTTGACGGAATGTCCTTAACATAAGAGCATTTGAGTAGGTTTGAATAAAACTTCTACAAAAACAAGAGTAACATGGAAAAGATAAGAAAAGATACCTGCACGATGTTAATCCCAAAGGAACTTTCCCTACTCAACGTGCTCGATATAAATGAATGTAAACATGCCCTAGAATACAGAAATAAATTGCAAATACAGCATGTAGAAAATGTACTGAATGGGAGGCGAAACCACAATTTTATGCAAAACATGAATGAAAAGCAGGGTACATGATACTGCTTTCTTGAAACAAAAAGTAATTTTTTACAATAGCCGCTTTCACACCAAGTACTTTGCCGTACTTAGTTCCCAGCACTTAGTTCCCAGCACTTAGTTCCCAGCACTTAGTTCCCAGCACTTGGTTCCCAGCACTTAGTTCCCCCATGGAACTAAAGAGCCGATCGCGTTCACACCGGAATGAGTTCCCTGAGGGAAGATTACGCAAATGAAGCCGCTGACGTCACCTCTTCTTCTTCTGCTTTGGGTTTACTGGCAGGCCGCAAACCACTTCACGGTGTATACTGCCACCCGAAGTCCCCGGCCGGAAGTCCCCGGAGTTGGGGAAGGCTTCAGTAGAAGCTGCTGGGACTCCCAGCAGCTTCTACTGAAGCCTTCCGAGTAAATCGCCAGAACGCCGACACCTCCTCATCTCCACCGCTCCCATGTTTTTTTTTGTGTTGCCATAAGTTAGTCTCTCTGCGTTGGTGCGCGGGGCTAATGCTAATGCTAATAATGCTAATGCCAGCAAATACAATGGCGGCTTCAAAAAACTTTTCAGAGTTTTACGGGGCGTGGTTTGCAATCCGCCCAGCCAATAGAAATTGGTACTTTTTTCTCCCCAGGATAGTCCCACCTCTCTAGCAGGCACTACAAAGGGGGTAAAAGTTCTCTGACCTAAGTTCTCTTTTTGGTGTGAACGCAAAATTCCAGGCACTATCGGAACTAAACGGGAAAAGTACGGGTAAAAGTACTCCGGTGTGAACGCGCCTAATGTTATGATGCATCTTTCTATTACCGACATGTATCTCTCCATCTTTGTCTTTATTGTATGAGAACTGTTTCCTCAGTGAAATGTTGGAAGTGGTTTCTCCTCCGACCTTTTGCTTGTACAACCGTCTGGTTTTGTTAAAAAAGGGAAGATTTCGCCCAGTTTGCAAATCAATCTCTTTATTTTTCTAGCTCTCTAATGACGATATGATTTGTGATATCAGAAGGAATGATCACTTTTGAAAGATTATTCACTGAAAAATACATTTAAAGGATTATAGTGTGATATTTTTAAGAAGCTCTGAACCAAAAAATATGTTCAATTGAGTCTGTATACCATTTATAGGCTGGACAACGCTATACACTTCACTCAGATATTTTTACATATTCAGCCTTTTCACAATATTGCGCTTAATGAGATTTGGATATTGCTTGCAACGTACTCAACTTAAGTTATGCAATATGATTGATTTATATTAAAGTCCTTCTTCTAAAATAAATCCTTCCATACTCGTTGATGTTCTTTTCTATCTGGATGTACAACCTCAATATCTCATAAAGTTATCTTAACTGAGTGAAATAATTATGTGGCTGCAGTCGACAGATGAGGGGGCTGCTTCTCTGTGGAAGAAGTGCTGATAAAAACTGATTTATTTTCATGCAGTTTATAAAACTTCTCCATCCATATTCACATGAACTCTTTCCCGTTGCTCTGCCCTTTTACCAAAGAGCAGAAACAATGACGCCGGATTTATTTCCAGAAGTTATTAATGTCAGACTGTGCGGTCGTGAAAATCAATGAAATATCAGATTCTCTCCTCTGCATACTGAATAAGCCAAGAATAAGGAATACAAATTAGGTGAAAAATGACATCTGTTTTTGACCACACCTGTAGATATCTTGATGTATTCTTGCTCCCATTCCCCATGGTATTTACATTCACAATAAATAGGAAATTCTGGAGTTTATTATGTGGGTAGACCCATTCCTTAAACTCTCTTCCATTCACTTTATCTTCTCGCTTCAGTACACATTACAATTCCAACATGCAACGCAGTGTTTTATTGAACCTTTACCAGATAAAGCTGTAATTCGAACATGCCTGGAACAGTATACAGATCACTTTGCTGCAAGAACATGGCCTTTGAAATGAATGTCGCTCTAAATGGCAGTGCTATTTGTTCCCTGTACTGGCTCATACAACATTCATGTTTCATGCAAACTCCATGAGATGCAAGGCCATCTTTACTAAAACACAGAACATGGATTACCCATTGCAGTCTTTTAAATGTAAGCTATTTTAAGCTACAGAACATCATGTAAGATGCAGGCCTTCAAATCACTTGGAGGCTTTTCAAAAAGGCAAAGGTCCAAACAGATACCAAAGTAACTTCTGTCTAAGTTCTGAAATACAGTAAACAGTGAAAATACAGTAGCTTTTAGTAACTCTTAAGCCATACCAACATAACTAAACCTGACTTTATACCATTATAAACCACCTGTATACCAAACACACGCATACTGTACACACAATTGCTGTTTCTCTATTCGGATTACCTACATTGCAATGTTGTAAACTGTGAACACGTTCAACCGTGTAGCGTTGAATGAAATCCCACACAGCAGCTGTGCCTTCTCCAGAAGTGACCATCACCGCTGTTAGCTAGTAGCTCAACCCAGTCTCACGGCATTTCGTGTTATTAATCACGAAATTAATTTAATCTATTGATTCGTGTTCACCGACACGATTTTCACATTTTTTTCGTGTCACACAGAACGATTTTAAAAGCAATGTATTTCTATTGGTAGTATGTTTCGTGCCTGCAACACGTCTTTTTGTCCGGTCGGGTCTTGGAAGACCAGAAGCTGTGTGGTTCATAAAAACATGTTCTTACTCAATATCTTACCCTAAGCCTAACCCTATCCCTTTTATTTTAAATTGTATAATGTCTGAGTTTTTTTGCCGTCAGTGAGGAAAAGAAATGGCTCAAAGCCTCAGAATACTGACATCTGTATTTTATGTCATCTTTTTTTCCTTCTAATTTGTTATTATTTGGTGCAGGCACGAAACATACTACCAATAGAAATCAGGGATGCAAACTCATCAGGTATGAAAAAGGTGACAAGGATCCGAGCCCCCCGACCCCACGGAATATCAGCTTTAAAATGAGGAATAACAGGATGTTAGCAGTCAGAACAACTAAAGCAGTTAATAATAACAGAAACGCCAAAGAGTCACATCTAATAGAAATGTATAAAAGCATTTATTTTAATTGTGTAGCAGTCAGTTTATAATTTTGGCAGCACTGTTGAGCATTTTGAAAATGTATTTTCATGCCTCTGTGCAAGGCTTAGTCTTTCTATCTTTATAGCCAGTGGTGTAAAGTAACTAAGTTCATAAACTCAAGTACTATACTTGGGTACAATGGCGAAATCGTGTTGGTGAACACGAATCAATAGATTAATTTTGTGACTATAACACGAAATGCCGTGAGACTGTGTTGAGTAGCTAGTTAGTGTGTGGAAGGCATGAATCGTTGCAATACAAAACATTACAGACTGCTCAATTAACCCTTCTAAAATAAACTGTGTGTGATTTTCACTGCTAGTATAGTGGTAACATTACTTAAAAAGTGATATAACGTACATGTATAACTTTTTTTTTTGACAAATATTTTTATTGACATGTATAACTTTAGTTGTTTCGTACTGAAGCAACTGCAAACAGATTAGCTTCTGTTGCTGAGCCAAGATGTTGTTGAGTTTGAGACGTGTTAAGCCTTTTCAGACTACATTAGTGCACTCATATTTCATATTTCCGTAGTGATGCATTAAGGATGAGCCTATGCACTCAAAACAACACATGCAAGTACAGAAGAGTGCGGTATGAGACAGCAAATAGTCCACTTTAGATAACTCGAAAACACAAACAAGAACAATTTCAAGACAACAAAATAAGGCTAAAGAAAGACTTTAAATTATAGTGGGCGGGCATTTAAAAAAAGCAATAGAACATTGGAGGCATGATTGGTGAAGTACTTTGTAGCAGACTGCCCAATAAAAAGGAAATAAGACGGATTTCTTTTTTCTAGCAAAACGTCAAACGGCTCCCTTTTAAAACCCACTAAAGTCAACCCAACACAAAAGGCCAGGAGAGAAGTGAATCATCTCACGTCACACTGAGCATGTAATCATTAAAGCCTTACTACTTTACCTCTTCACGCCTGGCTCTAATACCCCCAGACCTGTCCTCATGTCAACCCCACCTTAATGTACGCCCCCAAGCTCCATTTAAATCACCGCGCTCCAGTTCCCTCCATCCTCCAGACTCTTCTTCTTCTTCTTGTTCACTCGCTCTTCTCTCTTCTGTCTCCTCACCCGGTCACTATAATTGCCTTTCTTTGCCAAATGAGCCAACCAATTGCGCCTCCAGTTAAAAGTCCTATCCAGCACTTTCAACTCGCTGGGCTAGGGAGGCTAAATAAAGAGAGGAGAGATGAATGGAGCTCCATCCTGAATGCAGATGCCATCTCTTCGTCACTGACATCCATCGCCTGCGTCAGGCAGCATGCACTGATACTCCAACGTCCCACGAGAGTCAGGTTTCTGGCACCCACATCTGTGCAGTTTTGAACCTCATGTCAGTGTTGCTTTCCAAGATCAACTGATGTGCATGCTGGGTAACGGATACCTAGGGGAACAGGATCCCTTTGTGGCTTTCACACAAGTCAATGATTTCGACAATACATTTGAGTATTTCAGCAAGTTTTGGAAACTTTGCTGAAGGGTAAAGGAGGAACAGAAAAGTAAAAAACACAGTTTGACGAATGTCAGAAGTGCCTAACTCAAGATGTTATGAACAACCCTACCCTTTTTAAATCTTGTTTAAAGACCTTCTTGTTCTCCTGTGCTCTTGCAGACCACGTATAAGACGTATCAGTCTGTGTTTTATAACTTGGGGTTTTCTATTTTGTTGTGTTTTAAAATGTATTTACATCGTGTATGAGGGTTTTTCAGTCTGTGGCTGCAAGTTTATTGTCTCGTGCTTTTACATTTAGTTTTGTCTAAATGTATTTATGCTGCTATTACATTAAATGTCACTTGTTAGACGCTTTTATCCAAAGCGACTTACATACAATCCCCACAGGAGCAATTTGGGGTGAAGTGTCTCAGGGACACAACGACATGCTGACTGCAGTGGGGTTTGAACCTGTGACCCCCTGATCCAAACACCAACGCACAACCCACTGCCCAACACGCTATTAAATATATGTATTGACGTACAGCACTTTGGTCAACTCTGCTGTTTTTAAATGTGCTATATAAATAAAGTTGGATTGGATTATCATGTTGCTTTTCAGGGTCAAACGCTGCCTAACTTTTAAAGTTATACAGATGACATTTCCCACATTCAGTTTTGTCTGGCAGGAAGTTATAAACAGTTTACTTCTTGGCAGTTTCAGCATCTTCGAGCTGCAGCAGAATAAAAAAGGTTGCCATGAGCATCAGGCTTGTAGTTCATTTCCTGACGGAGAGTCCTCCTGACTTTTACCACCACATGTTGCCTCAATAGGCCTCGGCTTTCACCCATTTGTCATGTTGACTATCATTTCATCTTCATAGAGGAAGCTGCAACACTAAACAGCTCATATGAATTTAAACATTTTGCCAGAGGTCCCAATTAACTTGATCTGAAATGCTTTCTATTATTGCAGAAATGAGAATGAATGAACTAATACTACTGTAGGAGCCAAAACGTTGATTTATAATTTTGATTATTTAATCATTTAATGTATGTAATGGAGTATAATTGTTTGGTGTCATTTGATTGGGATCCGCAGCCACGGTTGGGCGGAGCGGCTGATTGGTGCTGCAATTGCCTCAGCTGGTTAAAAGAGTCCTGCTGATTACACTCTGGGTGCTATTTTGGTTGTGAAGCCACACGGTTTTTTGACCGCTGCATTGCACTGCAGAGAAGATATGATTTGTTTATTTAAGTGAAGAAAACGGTTTCAATATCGTCTGGTAAGATACCTTCATTTGTGTTTGAAGAAGAGAACGAACATGGAAATAAATGTACCAAAAATGAACAATATATCTCTGAGTGATGTGTGAGCGCGTCGGCCAGGCGCTAAAACCAAAGAGCAGAAAAGAGCTTAAAGGTGGAAAGATGGCTCTTATAACTACTTAAACCAGTAATAATAGCACAATGTTGCTTTAGTTTGATTTCCAGTCAATGATAATTATATGACCTACAATCACCTTTTAGGAAGTCATTCCTTTAATAAGTCAGAAAAGCCATTTCCTGACTACTCACTGTCATTTAATACGGGTCACCTCAGACAGTAGCGAAGAAAATGTGTATTGTTTGAGTTGAAAACTAACAATACTACTAATTGTGTTTATCTATTAGTTGTTGAGTAATCATTGTAGCTTGAAATGTATTAAAATATGTTCTTATATATCCTTCAAACGTTACTCTGTGTGGCAATGGCCGTGGCTGTCTCCTCCTGATTGGTGGAGTTGGCCCAATAGCCGTAGCGCCACCGTCCTGACGTCAGGACAGTGTTCAAATCTGGATCAGTTTTTATCAGATCCGTTGCAGCCCCTTTTTTAGAGATTTGGGTATGGAGGAAAATAGAGAGGGTTGTGTTTTCTGACACTTGGTGAGTTCCCTGGAACACCGGGGACACATATTCATGTAGAAAAGACGTACACAAGTGCATTTTGCATGATAGGTCCCCTTTAATACGGGTCACCTCAGACAGTAGCGAAAAAAATGTGTATTGTTTGAGTTGAAAACTAACAATACTACTAATTGTGTTTATCTATTAGTCGTTGAGTAATCATTGTAGCTTGAAATGTATTAAAATATGTTCTTATATATCCTTCAAACGTTACTCTGTGTCTCTTCCAGGCTTGCTGAGTATGATCCTGCAGTACTGAGATGGTATATATATATTTTTATGGTCTACTTTATTCCCACACAAGCTGCAGGAGTGTCTGTGTAATTAACCCTCCGCGCCCTGCAGAGGTGATCTGCTTTATGGAGTCCTGCTGGTGGAAACCCTAAAGCTGGAGGGAAACAGGGACTTTTATAAAATGAGACTATTAAAAAGAATAGGAACAGGAGTCCTTTTGACCGACTTGCACAGAGCGAAAGCCTCCTGAAGTATTTCCCGTCGTCATATACAAACACCTGGCTTATGGTTGATATGGATCTGAGTCTCAGGGGAAGGTTTAAAGATCTTCCATTATCGATCCTTTAATATTGCACAAACATACGAGATGTTCTGTGGAGTTCCTTGTGTAACCCAGAGGTTTAACGTAATGCTGAGAAAATGCTCCCACAGGTGTAAATATAAAGACACATTGCATGATCTCTTGCAGTCTACATGTAGTACAAAGACCCCCCGTGGTCTATCTAACGTACGAAAAACATTTCGAGCGATAACAGCATGAGAGCAGCTTGTTCCAGTAGCCGCACAACTTGCTGAGCAGAGAAACCACCTGAGGGAGGCGAGAACAACAGGAAGCTTTTGAAAAGAGGAAACCTATTACACGTACTGTCTTACTCCCTGGCGGTTTAAAAGAAGAGTAGCTATCCCGTATCTCACACGTCCGACACTCAGAGATGAAATTGAAATCGATCTTTCCATCTGACTCTGGGTGAAACTCCAGAGAGGTGCGCTACATGAGAAATGTTGCACTGTTCCTTTAAAACTAGCTGATTTTTTGTCCCCATTTAAACACTAGAACCGCCAGAGATTTTTTATACCTAAAACCGCCACCTGGGTCAAATTGACCCGCTATTAGAATGCATTGATTTTCAAGGTAAAATGTTCTTTTATTGAACAGTGAGTTTTGATCGCACAGGGATGAAACGTATACCAATATAATCTGTGGACTCTCAGGGCTCGACATTATAAATGGCCCGCTGGCCCGGAAGCATTATTTAGACACCGCGGCCAGCATAACGTACTTTCAACTCGCCCCACAGCTGTTTGCTGCGGAGCGCAGCGCGAGCAGTCTCCCGTGAGCGGGATCGCACTCCTTCACTACAGACTGTCTCTATCTCTATCTCTCTCTCTCTCTCTCTCTCTCTCTCTCTCTCTCTCTCTCTCTCCCTCTCTCTTCTCTCTCTCTCTCTCTCTCTCTCTCTCTCTCTATCTATAACTATCTATCAATATATCTATCTCTCTCTCTCTCTCTCTCTCTCTCTCTCTCTCTCTCTATCTATAACTATCTATCAATATATCTATCCATCTATCTCTCTCTCTCTCTCAATCTATCTCTCAATCTATAAGGAACCGCAGTAGACAAAGGCGTTGCTATAGCAACACGTCATGTTATATGAAAAAGGGTGGGGTCAATATGACCCGCTTGGCGGAAATAGGTATAAATGGCAATTTTTTGGGCGAAATTTTTCAATCTGACTTCATATTGACCATTTTTAACAACATAGGGTGCTACATAACACACTTTCAGGAAAAGTCACGGACTGGAAGACTTTAATATTTTATTGAAAAAAAGTTACACAATAAAAAACAGCTCTGGGTCAAATTGACCCGATTGGCGGTTCTAGTGTTAACAGAAATGATAGTTCAATTGGTAATATGTGCCATGAATGTAATGTATGCTACAGTATGTGAGGAGAAATGTGATGAGACTAGTTCCACTCATCATAACAGTGGCCAATTTAAGCTGAATTTAGGACTGCACAACTTCAAACAAATAATATACAGTTGGCCGATAATTCAGGATTTTAAGCGTGTAAGACAAACGTTTTTTTAAGCATTTAGACTCAGGATTTAATTTATTTCTATGAAAAAAACTAAATAAAACAAATTTTAAACGTTTGGGTATTATTTAAGATATAAATGACAACAAACAACAATTAGAGAGTTATTAAAACAGCTTCAGGGACAATAAACCACTGTGTTTATCAAAAGAGAAGCCTATTTAGTGTGTATGATTGTTTAAAATGAAATAGATATACATAATAGAGACAGCTAATTGTATTTAAATCATTAAATAATGGAAAAACTCATCACTGATGCCGTAATTATAAAAAAACGTCTTAAAAATGTATCCAAATTGGTCAATTTACACAAACTTCCTGAAGTTATTGCATTCAGTATTTCAGTTAATTGTGCAGTTTATCTGTTATCTTCAACTGTTATTGTTTTGCATTATATATAATGTGAAATATCCATTAAATATGTCACTTAGCGTTAGTAAGAAGTCTGTTAAGGAAAGAGCTTGGGATCCACAGTGTTACAAAAGTCACTCTGGGTAGAGTGCATCGTCACGCTGTGTGTGCGTGTGTGTGTGTGTGTGTGTGTGTGTGTGTGTGTGTGTGTGTGTGTGTGTGTGTGTGTGTGTGTGTGTGTGTGTGTGTGTGTGTGTGTGTGTGTGTGTGTGTGTGTGTGTGTGTGTGTGTGTGTGTGTGTGTGTGTGTGTGTGTGTGTGTGTGTGTGTGTGTGTGTGTGTGTGTGTGTGTGTGTGTGGTTAGAGCACATGGGGCTTGTAGAGTAAATTATACAAAGTAAAGTGTTCCAACAACCTCGAGCATGGTTTTCTCAGCAGGAGAACAGGGTCAGCCGGGGCCAACTCATTATTCACGTCCCCACGGTTTCTTCCCAAATCAAATTAACGTGAATGTGTTGGAATATTCTGCTAAAAGGAAATGAGTTGTCGGTCGGGCTCTGGTGTCAAAATAACTGTAGTGTGTGTTTCAGTGGAGTGGAGAGAAGAGAGGAGGCGATTACTGGATATATTACAGGAGAGGAGAGGAGAGGAGATGATGGAGAGAAAACAGAGAGCATGAGGGAGAGACAGCATGGTGATACTGGACAACAGGAAACCCTTTAAGTTTTAGACAGTCTTTGGGGCTGGAAGAGTAATCAATATAAGCTGATAAATGTGTAACGGTGGAATAAATCAAAGTACATTTACTCAAGTAATACTTTACATTTTGGAAGCAAACATTATACTTTTACTTCAATACGATTTTGAATGGAAAGCTTTTAGTTTTAGCAATTAACTCTTGCTGTTTAACTTGAAGAGGACATATTATGTTCATTTTAATGTGTACGTAGTGTCTCTACTTTAAAGAGTCCTCTCCTGCTGATGTTCAGGTGTATATCAGTATGTAGCGTCTCTACTTTAAAGAGTCCTCTCCTGCTGATGTTCAGGTGTATATCAGTATGTAGTGTCTCTACTTTAAAGAGTCCTCTCCTGCTGATGTTCAGGTGTATGTCAGTATGTAGTGTCTCTACTCTTAAAGAGTCCTCTCCTGTTGATGTTCAGATGTATATCAGTATGTAGTGTCTCTACTTTAAAGAGTCCTCTCCTGCTGATGTTCAGGTTGTATATCAGTATGTAGTGTCTCTACTTTAAAGAGTCCTCTCCTGTTGATGTTCAGATGTATATCAGTATGTAGTGCCTCTACTTTAAAGAGTCCTCTCCTGCTGATGTTCAGGTGTATATCAGTATGTAGTGCCTCTACTTTAAAGAGTCCTCTCCTGCTGATGTTCAGGTGTATATCAGTATGTAGTGTCTCTACTTTAAAGAGTCCTCTCCTGCTGATGTTCAGGTGTATATCAGTATGTAGTGCCTCTACTTTAAATAGTCCTCTCCTGCTGATGTTCAGGTGTATATCAGTATGTAGTGTCTCTACTTTAAAGAGTCCTCTCCTGTTGATGTTCAGATGTATATCAGTATGTAGTGTCTCTACTTTAAAGAGTCCTCTCCTGCTGATGTTCAGGTGTATATCAGTATGTAGTGTCTCTACTTTAAAGAGTCCTCTCCTGGTGATTGTGCAGGTGTATATCAGTATGTAGTGTCCTCTACTTTAAAGAGTCCTCTCCTGCTGATGTTCAGGTGTATATCAGTATGTAGTGCCTCTACTTTAAAGAGTCCTCTCCTGCTGATGTTCAGGTGTATATCAGTATGTAGTGTCTCTACTTTAAAGAGTCCTCTCCTGCTGATGTTCAGGTGCATATCATATATGTATTGTTCTCATACTGCCTGTGATGCAGTACCTCTTTTCACCCTCTGTCTGAAACCAGAGCCCAGTCTGCTCTGATTGGTTAGCTGGCCAGTTCTATTGTGATTGGTCAACCGCTTAGAGATGTCCCGCCCCTTTAGCCTATCACATACAATGTGCTGGAGCGCTAGCCAATAGAAACGTGAGTGTTACGTATTGATGTCACTATGTTAGGGAAGTGAACAAAGGAGTTCAATAGAGCCATTTACATGCACACAAATCTATAGAACACACTACAACCCAAAGAGCATAATAGGGCCACTTTAATGTTCCGTGTTCCTGCACATCAATTTGAGTGTGAATGTGTCACAGTTGGACGTTTGGCGAAATAACATCTAGATTCAGACGAGGCCCCTCACAGCCGTTAAAGTCCCGGCTGATTCGTCCTCGTTCCTCCTCTAAGATTTATCATCTCCGCCCTGGCTGGTATTTTACGGTTTAATGACCAGCGATCGCTCCCATCATCAGGGTCACTTACAATTACACCCACTTTGCCTCGAATACAGCAAATGCAACTTAGTTTTTCTGCCTCGAGGATTCTTTTGGTTTAGAATTCACTTCCTGAATGTGCTCTGACTATAGATGAGAAATTATAAAGACAAAAATGAAAGTCCAGATATTTGAGCCTCCTGGACATTTCATCCAACCACTGTGCTTGTTTATGAGCTCTCTGCTTGTGGCTTTGAATTCATAAAACACAAACTCACCACTGGATTATATTTACATTCTCCAAATGTAAATATATCTGCTGTAAAATGTCAAATGGCCCCCTACTGCACGTACTGTAAGTCAACACTCCATTTAATGACTTTCTTTTCACACTCAAACCTGTATTTAATGAACTTGGCCGTGTATTCATGATAAAACGTTCCCTAGAATAAAGTCGGCATGCAATTAATGAAAGACCACTAGTGTAGGTGGATTTAAGTAAATGAACAAATGTATTAGCATTTTGATAAGTCATAGAATATTTATTTAAAGGGACATTCTGGAAAGCCAGATCTGAATAACACACATTAACTTGCAAAATGCTTAATAACATGTCGATAGTTGATTTAAAGTTCTGACCTTAAGGGTGTTCATTTTGGGTCCTGGATAAAACACATGCACACACACATTTACACGCAAAATGCTGAACTACATGTTGATAGCTAACAAGTTTTTCAAGTTTAGGACACACTTTCCAGATGAATCCAACGCCACATTAAGGCAGCCCTGTCTTATGTGTGCATGGAGCATGTGGGTATTAACAGTGACAGTGACAATAACAGCGAGGCATCCTCACTCCTTTCTAAAGCACAGAACATGAAGGCAGTGAGCTGAAAGAACATCCCGGAAACATCTCCCATCATCCAGCCGCTGCCAGGACAGTTTGAGGTCTGTGTTTCGTGGAGAACTCGCCAAACAGCTTACGTTTGCTCCCCACACAACAAGCTGATTTTTTTAGGAATTCAGACGTAGGGTGCAGAAATAGAACATTCTGTGTGCCCAGACCTCTATCAAAGTCATGCTCAAATCTCCCTTTTCTCCCTCTCACACGTACAGAAAGCAGCCATGGGGAAGGCTGCTAAAGATAACATTGGATGTGTAGTTTGGAGAATCTGCTTTTGGCACCAACATGGACGTGTTTCATTGTTCACCTGGACACTTACGTCTGAGGCGCCGTGAAATATGTTACAGTAATGCGACACACTGCTGCAGGCGGCTTCAAACGCATATAAAGGACTGGGATGCTCTCTTACCGCATGATAAGGTGATGCAGCACTGAATGTAAGACTAAGCAGATGAAAAACACATATGAAATGAGCATATTTTCCTGCCAATACTTACTTTTAAGGATTACAATGAGCCGAGTGTCTGTTTGATTTTGGTGGCCGTTGAGAAATTAGGTTTTCTTCTGAAATATCTGCATCAATGCTAAATAAATGTTTGTTAGCTTATTGGGAGACACATCTTTGGGATTCCCCGCAGCGTGTGTGACAGGAGGAGCAGTTTGTGACTCTCAATATCCTGTGCAGTTATCATCATGATCTAAAAATAAGCTTTTCATTTGCTGCCTAAACAAGACTGTCCAGTTTGCAATCACTACAAATGGCTGTGTTATGAGGACATATAAAGAATGGTAGGCCTATGCTCTTTTGATATTTGCTCTGTGAAAATGTCATCCTATCACAAAGGATGCTGCAAGTGCAATGATTTGCTAGAAAAGAGCGCAGGCAGGGACATTGAGTATTGTCCATTATACCCAAATGCAAAGGTTTTCATATGTTAAAGGTTGACAAAACAAAAGCAGACACACAAGAAGCAAAGCAACAATTGCCGAGTGCACATGCAACAGTTTTGGACTACTTATGCTTGTATGTAAGCATGAGCTTGTACTCTAGGTTTAACTCAAATATCCTGTGAAGTTATCATAATAATCTAAAAACAAGCTTCATATTTGGGGCCAAAATAGGGCAGTTTGCTGTGTTATAAAAGGATGGTATGTTCTGTCAAATCTTTGCACAGGGAAATAAGTTCACCAGATAATGCAACGGCAAACATGCCTTCAACGGGGCTTTGAAAATGCTCAGTACTGATGACAAAATGGTCCCTGAGTAAAGGCACTCTAACCAAAAGAAAACCGTTGATTGTGGAACATGACATTGGTAATAGCAAAAGTTGAAACATGCTACTGTAAAGTTGTTGGAAACAAAAGCAGCCGTACAAGCAGTAAAGTTTGTGAGCACTTACAGTATGTTGCTTCTAAACACGTGAGCTTTTACATTAGAGCACATCGTTAGACGTGTTTCCCTGGTGTTTACAAGTCAGTGGGAGTTAGCAGGCAAACCAGACCGAAATCAATGTGATGGAACTGGTGTTTAAGCGATCAATTCAAAGTCAGATGATAAAATGTTTTCTCCACAGTCTCTCTCTTTTAGAATAGAAGACATGTTTGAGTTTCTCCCCCACTTCAGCTGAGGGGTGTTATTCCACTTTAAATGGTTGCCCAGTGAAGCTTTAAGGCAGTGAAACATGATAGACGTCAGACTCTCTGGGCCCAGGTGTTTTGAGTCTGTAAACACTAGCTACCCCCCCCCCCCCCTCCTTCCTCCACACTAGATAACTTCGGGCCCCAGAGGGGGGAAACACACAACGCCACGACACCCAGAGGTGGGCAGCGAGGGTGTCGGGGACCTGTTGTCACTTCCAATTGCCTCGCTCTCCAACATCGAGCTCTCCGAAGGTCCACCGAGGTGTCCGAGTGGAGAGATGGCAAAAGTAAACACATTCTTTACTCCAGTAGAAGTACAGATACTCGTGTTTAAAAATACTCTGGTGAAAGTAGAAGTACTGACTAACCTTCTTTACTCAAGTGAAAGTAAAGAGGGCTTTGAAATGTACTTCAGTAAAAAGTACCCATAACTAGCAGCTGTTTTAAAGAGTACCTGACCTCCCTTTATATTAATAGAACAATAATGTCATTGTTAGCTAATGAATGTTTCCATGCTGAACAACGGCAACATGACAACGTTTTCATTGGTCCCTCTTCTTTAGAGAAGACCAGGAAATGATGGATACACGGATCGTGTTCAAATCAATAGGCACGCAATGACTCTAAATAATAATGATCACGCCACCAACACACATTCAAACTAAGGAACCAGCCTGTTTGGAAAATGTGAGAAGTAGAAAGTACAGGTATTTGGGTTTCAACATGTAAGAAGTAGAAAGTACAGGTATTTGTGTTCAACATGTAAGAAGTAGAAAGTACAGGTATTTGGGTTCAACATGTAAGAAGTAGAAAGTACAGGTATTTGGGTTCAACATGTAAGAAGTAGAAAGTTCAGGTATTTGTGTTCAACATGTAAGAAGTAGAAGAGTACAGGTATTTGGGTTCAACATGTAAGAAGTAGAAAAGTACAGGTTATTTGTGTTCAACATGTAAGAAGTAGAAAGTACAGGTATTTGTGTTCAAAATGTAAGAAGTCAAAGTAAAAAGTCGTCAGAAAAATAAGTAGTGGAGTAAAGTACTGATACCAGAAACATGTACTTAAGTTCAGTAACGAAGTATTTGTACTCCACTACTTCCACCTCTGCAGAGTGGATGAAAGAATGTTTTCAGGCGGAGCTTCCTCCTCTTCCTCTGTGCCACTGACACCGCGCTCCAATGCTTTCATTAGGCTTCAATTAACTGCAGCTCCAGATAAGCAGAGCATTGATGCTGCTTAACGAGTTAATGCACATGCTGTGTACTTAAGAGCCTTCGGTTAGGGTTACAGATGAAGCTGCTGTAACTGCAGGAACCGAGGTCTACACGTTGTCTATCTAATGTAGTTCTGGAAAGTAAACGTATACATGTTTACAAACTTTATACCACGAGCATGGGTTTAATCGGGCTCTTCCATCATCAGCCTCGCACATCTTCAACAATGTATATATTTACAAAAAATGCATTTAAACTCGTAGAAAAACACTGCTGTAAATCAAATCAAGTGCTCCCTAAACTTTAAGGTGAAACCAGCCACTGATAGAAGGATTTGCACTTCTTATGTAACCAGCCATAAAAAGTCGACTTTTTACTCCACTTTCATTTGACTTAGTTATTAGCTGCTTTGCATTTTCAAACTATTAAAGGTGGGGTAGGTAAGTTTGAGAAACCGGCTCGAGATACACTTTTTGTTATATTCCATGGAATGCTCTTAACATCCGATAGCAATGAATATCTGAAGTGCTTTGACAAAAAATCCATAAAAAACATCATCTGTGGAAGCCGTGGTACTGTAAAAAGCACGACCAATCATCTGAGTCGGCCCGGCTAAAATAACTGGATGGCATACCCTGCCTGTCAGCCTTCCATCTGTGCACAAACTTATCTCGTGCCCTCATTGGTCATGTGCGCGTTCGTGTGTGTTGGAGGAGGGGCTCTGTAAGGAAGTGGCAGATTTTCTCCGGTTGTGTATTTTCAAATTCTAGCGATCTCGAGCCGGTTTCTCAAACTTACCTACCCCACCTTTAAAACAATTATACTTATAGACTTATAAAAGATGATTGTACTGGTAAAATATAAAATGGATTAATATATAAAATACTTATTAAAACAACATCCTCTTCATTAGCTGCAACATTATAATGATGAACACAATATTTGAGCTGTAACAATAATCCAGTGATATAATGTATATTTAACCAAAATGGCCGTTCTGCGCAACACCTACTTTTAATTTAGCTACTGAAATAAATTACATACCCCACCTTTAATGTGCATTGTCCCTATTCAAATAAACGACTAAATGAAATGAAAATGTTATTTTTCGCAAATGTTACATCCCAGGACACTTCTGCATAACATGTCTTGTTTTTCAATACTCCGTTGTGACAGTGGATGAGCAACCAAAATGGCATTTTGTGTCGCGAAGGCTCTGTGTGATATTCTGGGCTGCGGGAGCTGACAAACCACACATTCACTGAGGCTGAGAGACGACACTAACCCAACAATCTCTGCCTCTCACCATGAATTCAATTTCAATGCCTGCTCCTATCTTAGGTTTCAGCAGGAGAGAGAATAATTAACCCCCTTTCTGGTTACATGTAGCAATTTCCCTTAAGTAAATGAAGTGCTAATATTCAGAGCAAATGCATTCAGGACACCTTGCTTAGGCCTGTTGCCTGGTAACAGTGTTTTATGATAGAGGAGTAAATCCTGATTTGATCTGAAGGTGAAATTTCCCATTTCATAATCCATATCATGTGATAACAAGAAAGCAATGTGGTTCCAGACATTGTGTGATTCTGTGATACATGATCTGTATGGGATTACAGGGCTTATGTTTATGGTATGTTACACAGATGGTGGAAAACGTTGGAGGGAAATTTCTCTGAGTATTAGTTTGATGTAAAGATAGTATTTATAGGCATATAACCAACGACCTGTACCACCAATTGTGTATTATGTATTCTGATTAACATCTAGTTCTTCTCCAAAATAGGGAATGAAATGGAAATACCACTTAATCATAAAACATTTCTTAGGTTCAGAGATGGTAAACAAAATCATGAATTCTGCCTGTTTTTCAGTTAATTTTAACAATTGTTGAAAATCCAATACAACTTTTTTAGCTAATGCAACTACTGATTTATATAGCTCTTGTATTTGGAGTCTCGCTTTTATTTTAAATACAATTTGACAACCTATAAATGTTTTAAAAGTGTAAAAATGTAATCCTCATGTTGTAATGCTTAGCTGTTTTACTCTCTATCATGTCGTGTCTCCTCTTACCCCAGCAGACTTTGCAAAAAATATTTGTACTGAAGCAGGAGTGTATCAGTCGCTCTTTCGACCTAATGGGTGCTTTTCTTGTCAAAATGAAATTTGCACCGCAGTGTGAAAACGACTGTCTGATCTCCAGACTTGGATCTAAATGGATGAAAAAAGTTTGGTTCAAAAAGAGCTATCAGCTTTCTACGGCAACGTCAGGCTAAGCTAATGACAATTTACATGTCAGGTTAGCGTGGGATCATAATGTAGGGATGTTTCCCGAGGGATTTATGCCGTATCAGCACCTGTTGCTAACAAGTGCTAAACGTTTTTGGTGACTTTGGTTCTGAAGTACGTGCATCAATCGAAATGTTCTGCATGCAGTCCAGTGCCGGAAAAAAGTAGAAGTACTGACTAAACTTCTTTACTCAAGTGAAAGTAAAGAGGGCTTTGAAATGTACTTCAGTAAAAAGTACCCATAACTAGCAGCTGTTTTAAAGAGTACCTGACCTCCCTTTATATTAATAGAACAATAATGTCATTGTTAGCTAATGAATGTTTCCATGCTGAGCAACGGCAACATGACAACGTTTTCATTGGTCCCTCTTCTTTAGAGAAGACCAGGAAATGATGGATACACGGATCGTGTTCAAATCAATAGGCACGCAATTAATAATAATGATCACGCCACCAAACACACATTCAAACTAAAGGAACCAGCCTGTTGGGAAATGTGAGAAAGTAGAAAGTACAGGTATTTGTGTTCAACATGTAAGAAGTAGAAAGTACAGGTATTTGTGTTCAACATGTAAGAAGTAGAAAGTACAGGTATTTGTGTTCAAAATGTAAGAAGTAGAAAGTACAGGTATTTGTGTTCAACATGTAAGAAGTAGAAAAGTACAGGTATTTGTGTTCAACATGTAAGAAGTAGAAAGTACAGGTATTTGTGTTCAACATGTAAGAAGTAGAAGTACAGGTATTTGGGTTCAACATGTAAGAAGTAGAAAGTACAGGTATTTGTGTTTCAACATGTAAGAAGTAGAAAGTACAGGTATTTGTGTTCAACATGTAAGAAGTAGAAAGTACAGGTATTGTGTTCAAAATGTAAGAAGTAGAAAGTACAGGTATTTGTGTTTCAAAATGTAGGAAGTAGAAAGTACAGGTATTTGTGTTCAAAATGTAAGAAGTAGAAAGTACAGGTATTTGTGTTCAAAATGTGAGAAGTAGAAAGTACAGGTATTTGTGGTTCAACATGTAGGAAGTAGAAAGTACAGGTATTTGTGTTCAAAATGTAAGAAGTAGAAGTACAGGTATTTGTGTTCAACATGTAAGAAGTAGAAAGTACAGGTATTTGGGTTCAAATGTAAGAAGTAGAAAGTACAGGTATTTGTGTTCAACATGTAAGAAGTAGAAAGTACAGGTATTTGTGTTCAAAATGTAAGAAGTAGAAAGTACAGGTATTTGTGTTCAACATGTAAGAAGTAGAAAGTACAGGTATTTGTGTTCAAAATGTAAGAAGTAGAAAGTACAGGTATTTGTGTTCAAAATGTAAGAAGTAGAAATACAGGTATTTGTGTTCAAAATGTAAGAAGTAGAAAGTACAGGTATTTGGGTTCAAAATGTAAGAAGTCAAATAAAAAAGTCGTCAGAAAAATAAGTAGTGGAGTAAAGTACTGATACCAGGAAACATGTACTTAAGTTCAGTAACAAAGTATTTGTACTCCACTACTTCCCAGTCCAGTGCCGGAAAAATGGCGCTGTACCGGTATAGTTGGCCTAATTCCTTAAAGCCATACACAATATATAATATGGGAGTATTCATATATCATAATTGGAGTGGCAAACGGAGAGCGCAGACCTCCATCAAAGTCACCTCGGACTGGAAACCTGAGCTTCAATTAGTAAGTAAGTGGAAACAACATCTATGCTAAAAGAAGATGAGTTTCATTGTTTTGCTCATAACGTAAAACAGCACGTAGATTTTAGTTTTCAAGCTGTTGTTCCAAGTTGTCAGTTTAACTGGAGTGGCACGGCTCAGCAGAGAGAGCAGTCAAACCCAGGTTCCTCCAGAAAGAGAGTCAAAATGTGTCCTTGATCAAGACACTGAACCCTGAACAGATCCTGATGAGCTGCCTCTGCCGTCAGAGCATCAATATACAGCTCCTTTAAGTAGGACGGTAGAATAATAAAACGGTGTATGATGCTGCCAATCTAGCATTTCACTCTTGAAACATAAAGCAGAAGTAACTGCTAATGATGCGTTGGTTTAAGGTGTTTCATTATTTATCAGCTTCAAACCTGTTGGCTGATAAGATGCATATGAACATGACTTAAACAAAAAACAGGCAGCCAATCAGAAACAGGCCATATTAGGATATATGGGACACTTAGACTCCTCAAACAATGAATGCATCTGTGCTTGTGGCACATACACCTATACAGTATACACATTCATGACATACACTTTGCAAACTGTATCATACAGTTAATTAATACTAACAATGAGATGAATGAGTATTCATGCAGTTTATTCAAGTGGAAACACAACACGTTTCCCCCATAGTATTTCCGAGTGGTACTATTGGTAGCGCTGCTGTACAAGACAACCATCCATTTCCATATCTAGCCTAAATATTAATTACATTACATTTAGCTTGACGCTTTTATCCAAAGCGACTTACAATAAGTGCGTTCGACCAAGAAGATACAAACTAGAATAAAACAGAATCATATAAGTACACAGGTTTCTAGAGCCAAACCAGTTTCAAGTGCTACTCAACTGGCTTTAGGCTGCTTTACACCGGGAACGTTTGCGTTTATGCACAGTATGCGCTTTCAAAAAAGTATTCCGTTCACATGCATTCGTTTCATTTAACGTGTCTGTTCAAATGAGACCGCTGGAAACGCTGTAGTGCATATGCCGGGACTGTAAGTGGCGCTGTAACTTCCGCCACAAAATACACCAAAAGCAGCGAAGAAGAGCAGCCTGGAGCAGCCCCGCAGCAATGTTGCCATGGCTACCCTTCTGTTTACGCCCCGCGGTGGATTTAGCAACAAGTGGACATGTAATTCTCCATGTCCACTTGTTGCTGATGGTTGTGGTAGAGGAGCTGTAGATTTTGCACTAACATCTGTAGCATGGTCAGTAGCAGTAGCACTAGCAGTAGCTACTGACAGTAGCTACTGACAGTAGCTACTGGCCATGCTAGTGCAGTAGCACTAGCAGTAGCTACTGACAGTAGCTACTGACAGTAGCTACTGGCCATGCTACAGCAGTGAGCAGGAGAGGTGGGGAGCATACTTGCCAACCTTTAGACATCAGAAATCGGGAGCATTTCCAAAACCACCGCGGGAGGGGGGGGGGGGGTGCTAGTGGATCGCCGGAGCTGTATTGGATTAACATTAACATGCTTATTGTAGTTGTAAATGCACTGCCTTGCGGCCTGTAGCACCATATGTGTGGGCTGGACCTGTATGTCCAGGAAAGGAGTGAGCAGAGGGTAGAATTGTCGATTCTTGTTCTGTTTGCTGTGACTATCTTCCTCACCCTCTCAGACTTTCAGTTGCGCGCGCTACGCTACCATGGAAACCAAACAATGGTGTAGCTGTATTAAAGTCCGAGTGGAAACAGTCCTGAGTAAATCTGATTTTGTCAGAAATCGGGAGAAATATGACCCCGGGGAGGAAACCGGGAGAGGGCAATGAAATCGGGAGTCTCCCGCGAAAATCGGGAGGGTTGGCAAGTATGGTGGGGAGAGGCGGGTCTATCGTTATTTTTTCAGGAAATATTCGTATAGAGACGATTACACGGACTCGTTTGACCCCCCAGAGCGTTTCATTTGCAAATCTATCCACCTTGGGACCCGTTATCGTTTGTGGGGTCCGTTTGTTACGGCCTCGTGTAAATAATAGGGCTATACGTAAGAGAAACTATGCAGATACAAGCCGTTTCGTTCTCGTGTAAATGTGGCCTTAGATAACCCAGTCCTTTGTTAGTATATAAGTGCTTTGATAGTAATTCTTTGTTAGTAATTCTTTGTTAGTAATTCTATCGCTCGAAGTGGAGTCGAAAGAGATGAGTTTTCTCTTTCGACTCCACAAAAATACAGGACACACTGCATTTTTTTTCCCACATTGAGCACTTTGACGCTCTTCCACCGTGACGTAAATCAAACCTTTATTTTCCTGGGAGACTGTACCCGCAGGCAGACAGGATTCTAAAAGTGAATACAAAGCTTATAGGAAAGCAAACATACTGCTGATGGTGTCATTATTCTGCACGCATTAGGTTCAAGGTTCAAGGTTCTTTATTGTCAATCTAACATAGCTACAGAGTAATTATGTAGTTGAAAATCTTATGTCACAGGCTTCTCCAACAATGCAACATAATAACATAATAACAATAAGAGCAAGAGCAATACAAAAAGAAAAATTGTTATAAAATAAAGTGATGATGTGGAATAGTGCAGTACGAGTCTATATACAAGTTATTGGAATGATATATATATATTAGGTATTAGATACATACTACTGAGTCGCAGATGAATGTTTGAAGTTGTTTCAACAGTTCAATTTTGCAGTGCATTACATTCTGCAATCAACATTTACTTCATACTGATAAGTGGAAATGGACTATTGGCACTTTAATTATGCCTTTAATTTGTTTTTAAAAGGGAAAAAAAACATATTCTCTGTCCTCCGGTTAGATTGCTTTAAATATGCAGGAACCTATTGAGTTGTAAATCTTGGTGTCAAATTAATTTCAAATAGCTTCCAGTCCGTGGGCAGTGGTGATTGTAGTGCTTGTGAGCGTCTCTGTGGGCGGGTGGAGAGCTAATGGAGGCTATCTTGATGGAAAAGCAATTAACTGTATTCAATAGAAATGATCAGAAACTTTCTTACATACCACTCGTTGCTAATGAGGGAAGTAAATAATGATGTATAAGGTCTGTAAGGTGAAACATCACAACTCAAAGTAGAACATCCATTGTTGTTTTTCAACCTGTGTCCTATTTTTGTTTTTCCATAACGTATAAATGTTTCCTTTGATAAAAAGAAAACATGTGAGTAGTTAATTGCTCATATG